>NC_072494.1:20271818-20574848 GCF_027574615.1 Eptesicus fuscus | reverse complement strand
GGGCCCTGGAATATCAGCCACAACCGTAAATTTATGGGGGATCTTGTGTGTGTGTGGTCCATAGCATTTATGAGATTTTTCAAAGGGGTCCACGCAAAATGAGTACCAGGGTCTGGGCCCCTATTTTGCCTGCCCCCCTCTCCCAGCCTCTAGTGCCCAGTGAGCAGCAGCTCCATGCTCTGTTTCCCTGGCACAGTGCTCAGCCAAGAAAGCCCACAGGGCCTCTCCCACTGGCCCATCACCCCACAACACACCTCCCCACTCCTGCCCACCCATTCCCAATCCTCAGGGCACACGAAGAGACAACTGGCCCTGCAAGCACCATTCCTGTGTGCCCGTGCAGCCCTCATACTGAGCATCCCAGGCCCCACTGTGTGTGCACAGGCCTCACGCCCGCCAGTCAGGCAGGGCCTCTGCCGGGTGGCCTGTGTGACCCATGGGCAGTGCTTCTGGATGAGGAAATGGCCAGCGGCTCTGTTGCTAAAGAGGAATCGCCTCCTTGAAGGGATCCCAAGACAGATTGATGGGATCCTAAGCAGAATGAATGGCGGCCTTCTGGAGTCTGCAGAGGAAACAGGGTGATTTGGGGGCCCGGAAATGATCCGGGGGGATGGAGGAGCTGGAATTAGCCTGGAGAGGGGGAGGCCCGGGGGAAATGGGGTGAGGGGCTGCCAGTGTGTGGATGGCTACCTTGGGCCAGGAAAATCTTGGTTTTGACAGTGAATTGGGAAGTAAAAGCTTCCTTGGGGAGATATCCACTTCTGGGTGGGATCAATGAGGTGAACTGCAGTCTCCTTTTGGGGGTCACCTTAAGCAGGTGAGAGCACCATTGTACCAGAAAGGTGTGTGTGCAGGCCAGGCAGGAGCTGGGGTGCGGACAGGATGAGCTCTTGAGGCTTCTGTCAGCCTGGGACCCTAAGCATTCCTGCTGGGCTGTGGGTTAGTGAGTGGCAGCTGCAGGAGCCAGGACAGCCAGAAGGACAAGTCCAGGTGCTTCCAGGTGGGGGATAAGAGTCAGGGAGAGGCGCCGAGCTAGGCAGGTAGCAGGAAGTTAGTCCCACTGTGCGGGTCCGAGCCTGAGGAATGTGGAAGGCCCAGAGGCTGAGCTGAGCAGCTTGGCTGGGCCACAGGTACAGAGAGAGGAGCAGTGGGGCCCAGAAAGAGAGGGAAGGTGGTCGGTCCAGCGTTAACTCATTGGTGATGGGGAAGGTGAGTTGACTCATGATGTTGGTGGAATAATGAGATGTTGCGTCAGGACCCCAGTCAGAGCTCAAGCTGGGGTTTTCATTTCCCCCAATGATGGAAAAGTTTATTAGGTGCAGATCGTCCAACTAGACTGTTAGTCCTTGGTTTTTGGCACCCACAGCACCACAGTCTAACACGGGTCTCCTCGGCCAAGCCGTGTGGTGGGCTCTCTGGAGCTCACCCACCTGGTGCCTGTTTCAAGAACACCCACATGGCACAGCCCTGACCTCAGCCTTCTGCATGGCCCACTCTGTGTGCAGGGGCGGGGGCAGGGGAGGGAGGGGAGCTGGATTTGCATTGAGGTTCTCCTAGGGATGGTCATCTGAGGGCACGTCGAGTGTCTCGGATGACTGGAGTGAGTGATACATGGCTGTCTTTCTTGGGGCTCTAGCCCCTTTCTGAGTCTCTGAGCCCACCTAAAGACCCTCAGGAGTTGGTCTGCAGTGAGGGCGAAGCTGGCAAAGGATCGAGGGGCTTTCGAGTCACCTGAGAGGAGGAGAAGGCTGAAGACATCTTGGCTCAGCCCCACACTGAAGGCGATGGAAGATGGAAAGGAGTCTGCAGGTGAAGCAGAAGCAGCTGTACCCCAAAGTCCTCTGTGGGGAGGGCAAAGGTCGTGTCCCTCAGCAGCGCCATGGGCGGTGGCAGCTCTCGGGAGCACAGGCTCCGGAGGACTCTTAGCGGTCCAAGATTTACAGAGAGGAAGGCCCTGGAGATCTCATGGAACCGCAGCCAGCCCCACCCAGAATGTGGCGCCACTGGGCTGTGAGGGAGCTTGCCACAGCAGGCTCCTCTCTGTTTCACACCTGACAACCAAAGGAGGCCTATCACTCTTCCAGGCAAGAACACGAATGAAGTGCTTTCTGGTCTCTCACCCGACAAATCCATTGCCTGGTCACTTGCTCCCTTCAGACTGTGCCTCAGTCCCAGCCGTAAGTGGTCATTAATGAGCTGTGAGGGGGCTGAACTGCACAATTCTGGCAGTCAGTACCCGGAAGCCAGCCACAGACAACAATTGGGACTTGGACCCACAGGTCCTCCTGCCTCCACCCACTGCCCTTCCATGTCATTCTTGGCCCTGACCTGTCACCACTGGAATCCTGGCCTCATCTCCTTGTCTTGTCCAGACTGCACAAGGAGTGTGCTCTACTGCAGAGTGGGTTCCGGCTAGACCCACCTCTTACCCAAACCGAGATCTGGCATATGGTCCCAGAAACTGATGGAGCCCCGTCAAGGCTTTATAATCCTTCCCGATGTCAGTTCCTGCCCCAGACTCTGCACCTGGATCCTCCACCTGCCATGTGACTTGATCTGATGTGCACCTGGCCCTCCTGGCCCAAGAGCGGTAGACAGGCTGGCGCCTCCGGGAAGAGCCACGGCTACACAGGGAGGGCTCCAAGATACATGCGGGTATTTCAGTTTTGGGGCCCAAAGTACAAATCAAAGAAGAGGTAGCACATTTCTTTTTTATTGTTAGATCTTCTTCTTTAAAACAATTTTAAATTGAGGTGACATCAGTTAGTAACATTATGTAAGTCTCAGGTGTACAACGTTGTAATTTGCTATCTGTGTGCTCACCAGCAAAGTTGCCTCTCCACCCGTCACCGTAGTTTGCATGGTTCTCATTGCTCTTTCCTGCCGTGAACCACAGGCGCAGCCACGAAGTGCCCGCCACACACACAGCCACACACTGCGCTAGATACAGGGACACGAGTGAGCGGTCAGGTCGGAAAACGGAAGAGCTGTGCCAGACCTAACCCACTTAACACTGCCAGGCATGTCTCTCTCTCTGCAGTTATTGTCTTATCAATGATTTATATCTGTCTCATAAGTGCCTTTAAGTCCTTGTCTCTTGTGAGGCCTAAAGTCAAGAATTGACATTTCTTCAATGTAAATAGGAAACACTACAGAATGAGATGAGGTCGGTTTTATAAAAAAAATTGCTTTCTTGACTTTTAACCCTGCAGTCTTGCTGACTATTTAATTCTACTCGCAGTCTCTCAGGAACCAGCCTGTAATTTCTTCAACGTGACACGGGGGTTTTAATGCAAACCATCCAACTCTCCAAATAGTGGCTCAGGTGAGAGGTGCCACGTCACTAAGTGAACCCCAAAGTTACCGGAGGGAGGGAGGATAGGTCTCGAGGGAGGGTCCCATGGCTGTGGGCGTGTGCAGCGCCCCTTCCATGTTAATGAATCGCCCTCATAACTCTCCAGTCGGCCGGGAGCTGGGCACCTGGAAAGCCTTTCCCAGGGAAACCACGTTAGTGACGGAGCTGGTCCCCGGCCGGTTCCCAGACACATGTGGGACCCACGATGTCTTCAAGGTAGCTCTGTGCACCTGCTCATCGCCCTTGTGGAACCGTCACTGCCATTTCAGAAACATCTTCCCTGGGATGTCACAGCTGTGGGCTGGCCTCATGAGCCCCAGTACCATGCACACCGAGGCCTAGGGAGGCCGAGGGCTACAGGAGTCCTAGGAGTTAGCCCTGGAGAGCAAGGCCCCGGAGTCCGCCCACGTGCTGGTTCTTAGTCTGTGGCGCGGAGATGGGATTCCAGGTGGTGGGGATGGAGGGCGGGGGGGGGGGGGGGGGGGGGGTGAGCAGCAGAGGTCGGGCTCTGCTGAGGAGCAGAGAGAGAGGAGAGGGGACGGAGGAGAGGGGCCGGAGAGGAAAAGAAGTGAGGGTCACTACCTCCCTCTTCTCGTCTCACGAATCCCAGCTTTCCTTTCCTTGTCTCAAACCTCCCTCTCCCTCCTGCCTGCCCCCCCGCCCCCCTCACCTGCTCGCCATCCCTCAGCTGCTGCCCCAGCCTTGGGCCAACTCCAGGGTGAGAGAAGGAGGTGGGAGAAGGGTCACCCGGGTGCTGCCTGACGGGAGAAGCAGGTGGGAGAAGGGTCACCCGGGCGCTGCCTGACGGCTGGCCGCCGCTGGAAGGGCAGGAAGACACCCTCCTTCGCCTGCTCACAGGGGAAGGAAACACTCCAAATGTGCAGGAACAAGGGCTCCCTTCTTCAGAGGCCCCGCCCCGGGCAAGCAGCTTCCAGAAGCTTCCAGAGAACCTTTTAGGTTGCTAAAGCCGTTAAAGTGAGTGTGCGAGTGTATGTGAGAGAGAGAGAGAGAGAGAGAGAGAGAGAGTGTGTGTGTGTGTGTGTGTGTAGGGGACACAAGTAGCTTCATCACAGTCACCTCACTTAGGTTACCTTAAACCCGAGGCTCCCCTGGTGCCTTCAAAGTGTTCAAATGATAGACAACCACTCGACGCCGACGCCGACGCTCAGAGACGCCGACGCTCAGACACGCCGACGCACAGAGACGCCGACGCTCAGAGACGCCGACGCTCAGAGACGCCGACGCTCAGAGACGCCCACGCACAGAGACGCCGACGCTCAGACACGCCGACGCACAGACACGCCGACGCTCAGAGACGCCGACGCTCAGAGACGCCGACGCTCAGAGACGCCCACGCACAGAGACGCCGACGCTCAGACACGCCGACGCACAGACACGCCGACGCTCAGAGACGCCGACGCTCAGAGACGCCGACGCTCAGAGACGCCGACGCTCAGACACGCCGACGCTCAGAGACGCCGACGCACAGACACGCCGACGCTCAGACACGCCGACTCACAGACACGCCGACGCTCAGAGACGCCCACGCACAGAGACGCCGACGCTCAGAGAGGCTGTGGAAGGGACAGGCTCTGGGGACAGGGACTGAGGGACTGCATCGGCCTCTTTGCTTTGCCTGGGATTTCCCTGCGCTCTTCCTCAGGCTCCATGTCCCCAAACCATGAAGGAGTTCAGGATTCGGTTCCTCAGTGAGGAGAGAAGACCCTTGCATTGCCCTCGTCTCCATCAGCTGAGCGGACTCCGCTCCTGCTCAGCTGTCACTCGTCGCTCAGAAAACAGTCAAGGTAGGGATGCCCACCAGACCTCCCACGAAGGCTGTGCCCTCTGCCCTCCCTGCCCCGTGTCCCCTCTTCCCTCCACCTGCTCAGGACAATGCTTTTATTTTCTGTCTTTGCTTTATGCCCCTCCTCCCTGCTCACAGGAAACGGGTGAGGTGCAGCGGGCGCCGGGCCTTTGGGGACACAGCGGAAGTGGACAGACTGGCCCTGCGTTGTCCAGCGCTGCCCGGGGCTCCGAGCCCATGTGCTTCCATGCCGAGAGGAGGGATGTTTGGATGGAGGAGAGCTGCTGAGGCCGCGGGGACGTATTTATAGAGCCAGGCCCAGAGAGCAGCACGCTCAGAGCCCTGGAACCTTCCCTCGGTGCGAAGTTTCTAAACATAGAGCCGTGTGGCATCTGGTCTGAGACAAGGTACGCTAATTCCCTTTAAATCCACTGAGAATTTTCTAATAAATGCCGACCAGTCTCAGCCCTACTTCTTCCTCTCACCACCCACTCGGTCCTGCCGCTGGTCTCCCTTAGTGGTGGGTAGTAGACCACCGGCAGGGAAACGGGGGAGCAGGCAGGCGAGCCGCTTGCAGGTGACACAGCATCTCTGTGACTGAGCCAATCAAGGGCTAGAATCAGCAGCGGGGAAGGAAAGGGGAAGGTGGCTCGAACTTGTCATTCATGAGCACGGTGACGTCTAGGTGATGTCTGTACTGTGGCGTCTCACCCTTCCTTGCACCATCTCCACGAAGTAGGGGTCAGAGCGCCCATTTTACAGGTGAATAAACTAAAGGTTCAGGAACTTGCCTAAAATTACTCCTAAGTGATGGAGTTAAGATGCTAGGAAGGGGGAGGGCGGTGGTCCTTGTCTCCAGATTTCAGACGTGCAGTTAACTTATTACCCCACAAAGCTAGTGGGCTTTAAGGCTGTGCTTGGTGACGGCTCCTTTCTCCCATCTGTGGCCCTGAAATGAGAACAATTTGTGCGCACAGCTTCTAGGGGGTGACAGAGCTTCCTCTTATCCCAAGTGTGGGACTCCTTGCAGGTAGTTAGGAAATGCCTCACCCACTGCCTGTCCATCACCCTGGACCAAATGAGGCCGTAAAGGAACGGTGGTGTGTGCTGAGCGCCTGCTGTGTGCCAGACACCCTCTCTGCCTCATGAGAAGACACATTGCTCCTTCAGCCCTGTGATATGTGTTCTCTCCTGTGTGAGATGAGGACGTTGAGGCTTGTTGAGGCTGAGTGACTCGCTCAGTGTCCCACAGATAGTGAGAGTCCCGGCTGAGACCCCCACCTCTGGAGTGTCTGCCCCTGTTCAATGCTATTGACTTCCTGCCCTGGCAGCCTGTGGGCGTGGTGGTGACATTAGCGCTGCGTGCTCTGTCTGGTGTGATTTCACCCGCTTCTCAATCGACTGCTCCACATCTGACGGCCTGGCCGGTGCAGTGGTAATAAGATTTGAAGAGTAAGGTGACCCTGGGTTGGCCCCAGCCCATTTGGCCCCCCCTTAGCACACGAAGCCTCCTTCCGGCCTAGTGTTTTGTTTTAATATATTTTTATTGATTTCAGAGAGGAAGAGAGAGAGAGGTAGAAACATCAATGATGAGAGAGAATCATTAATTGGCAGCCTCCTGCACACCCCCCACTGGGAATAGAGCCTGCAACCCAGCATGTGCCCTTGACTGGAATTGAACCCGGTACCCTTTAGTCCGCAGGCTGACACTTACCGCTGAGCCAAACTGGCTAGGTCCCAGCCTAGTGTTTGAACATGGAGCTGGGTAGCCAGGGTGCTGGGTGGGTGGCCTGCCCCCCTCTGGCCTCTGGAGGCTAGGACCACCTACTTGGCCCTTCTCTTAGGAAGCCAGAACAGGAGGCCAGGGTGGCAGAACCAGCCATGAGAAGGGGAACAGTGTTGTCTGAGAAGGTTCCACTCTCCTCTCTGACAACTTAAACTCCTCTTATCCTTAAGGGCCTGTCTGACGCCCCTCCTTCTGGGAAACTCCTCATTTCTCTTTTCCTCTCCCTTCCAGAGCATGTGTTGTATGCTCTACACACTCTGAAACTCCATTCGATGAGCTTCAGAGAACACAGTCCAACTCCTGGCCTACTGAGGCAATCCTTCCGGTCACCCCTACAGTGTCGTCTTCTGCTTAGCTGCTTACCTCTCAGGCCTGTTCCTCGATGAGTCAGCACTAGGCATTCAAACATTCCTCCTCTCTCTGACCAGAACTGTGGTGCCTCTGGTAACTGCCTGTCCCAAGAACCACCCTCTGGACTTGGCCCATGGCAACCTCCAGATCTTTGAAGAGACCTCTCAGGGCCCCAACAAAACCAGGGGACCCTCAGCAAAACCCAAGAAATGTGTTTCCTAGAGGCTGTGCCTTCAGAAGGCTATTTGCAGTTGCATTGGAGCATATCAGTTTGAGGTTTAAATGGCATCATTTTAGCAGCAACTCATAGAATATTCAGATCATCTCCATTAGCATTGAAAACGATGACCAAGTCTCATTAAAAACAAAATCAACCTTAGGAATATATAAATTATCCAACTGTAGATTTTAAAACCCTTTTCTTGCTAACATTACATGTGCAGGGCTGGAAGCGTGGTGTTAGAGGATGGGCATGCCATCCACCTCTCCCTCCCACTCAGGCTGCCGTCTAAACAAAGACCCTGTGCAGGTCAGGCAGGACTGATGCATGTCAGGACTGGTATGAGACATGCATCTTGGCTTTCCAGGGAGATGCTGGTGTAAGAGAAACTGGACAGGAGGGAGTGGGAGTGGGCAGAGCCCACAGTGAACCCTCAGCCACAGGCAGAGGAGTTACCATCCTGTGTAATGAACGGGGGACGGAGGCTCAGCAAGATTAAGGCACAGGATATAGCAGGTCCAAACCACACTCCTTCCACTGTGGCCCTTGCTAGCTCATTCCAGTTTTATTCCATGTGTGGAAATCTCAGGTCCCCAGGTCACTGGGTGGTCCCGAGGCCCAGACTACGCCTCTTGACCCTCCCACCTTCACCCCACCCAGGGCCAGGCTGGAGAATTAGAGGTCCTAGGCAAGGGTGCTGAGCTGAGCCATCCTGGTTCCCAGGCCCTGTGACCTCCTTGGGATGCAGAGGGAGGAGCAAGGATTCAGCGCCTCACTCACCTGCTGCTCTGAGGCTACAGAGACCCGCCCCCTCTCCCAGCAGCTCCGGCGCCTGGTGCCTCTGGAGCTGGGAGAACATGTCCCCTGTCCCTTCACCCTGCCCGGACTGGTGATCAAGGTGTCCTTTCAATCTAGCAAGGAAAGGGTGACGACGGCCCCCACCTACTGGTCAGGGAGGCTCTTTAAAGAAAGGTACTGGGCGTAGTGGCATCTTTCCTCTTATTAAGAGTCATGATAGCCTGACTGGCATGGCTCAGTGGTTGAGCATCCACCCATGAACCAGGAGGTCACAGTTGGATTCATCATTGATGTTTCTATCTCTCCCTCTAGCTTCCTCTCTGGGAAAAAAAAAAAAAAAAAGTCATGATAATTTTAGCAGCAGATTTTACTGGGGCCCCACTGTCACTCAGCAGAGTCTCTCAGCCTTGCTCTGACCTGGGCCTGGCTACCCCTGTGCCTGCCTGTGTGCTTGGCTTGTTCACTTGAGTCCGATTGTGCAGGAGAGTAGCTGGGGTGACCTGGAGTTGCGACCCGCTGCGCAGATTAAACTGGCAGCTCCATGGTCCTGCATGTGGGGTTTCTGTTGTCATTTCTGTCCTCAGATGTCACCCCCTGCCCACCTCTAGCTTTAAATAGACTACCCCCTTAACCCTTGCAACAACTTTATTCCCATTTTACTAATGAGGACACCGAGGAATAGAGTCTCTAGTTGCCTAGCATCAGACAGAAAGTACAGGGTCAGAATTCCAATCCCAGCCTGTCAGATTTCAGGGCCCAGGGACCCAAACACAGCCCTATTCAGCAGTTATAATCCATGGCAACACGTGTTTGGTGAAGGAATAATGGGACACACGAATGAACCAATGAGTGAGTGAGCGGCAGGCACAGAAGCCATCCTCTAGGGCTGCTGTCTCACTGAAGGGCGGTCACATGGGTGGGAGGTGATTGCAGGGTCGAGTTAGGAATGGAGAGTGGCCTGCTCTGGCTTGAGCATACTAAGAAAAGGCCCAGAATTTGTGCGAGGGAGGTAGACCTTGAAGGTGGCGTTGCTTCAGGCACCTGTTCCATCCTGGGTTCTGGTGTGTGAACTTTCTGAGAGCAGGGCCTGTGTTGTAGTCTCACTTTCTCACCCGATTCCTGGGAAAAAGTGGGTATTAAGTGGATGCCCACGCAATTCACTCATGAAATCTGAGTTTGTTCATTGTTCATGGGAGGCCAGTCCTTGGTTTCACAGTCTGCCTTTGGGGAGGCTCTAGCTGCCAGCACGCCCTGCCCCTCCCCTCCTACCCACTGCCTTCCTCCTCCTCCTCCTCTTCCTCCTCTCCCTCCTCCTCCTCCTCCTCCTCCTCCTCCTCCTCCTCCTCCTCCTCCTCCTCCTTCTCCTCCTCACAGAGAAACAAGGTGGGTCCTGGCTCTGAGGGGACTTCACTCACGTAAAATTCCGCTGTTAGACTCAATTCTCTGAAGGCCTTCCAGGGATGACATCCTGGAGCCGAGGGTGCAGCCAGGGTGGGATTTGCCCCCCCTCCCCAGCTGCCTGGGACACCCAAAAAGGCCACTAAAACCCTGTCCCTTGTCCCGTGCCCCTGTCTCCAGCAGGTGACTGCTGGCACAGCTGGCAGAGCGAGCTGCTTTTTCTGCCCAGACAGCAGGCGCTGGAAATTATTCAGGAATAACAAACAAGCCAGAAACATTTGCATACGGAATCACGCAGAACAATACTTGTTATTTAAACCATCTCTGGTTGGCAACTAGAAGCAAAAAGCAGCTGCGATAGATCTGCAATGCAAATCAGCCTGATTTGGAGCTGAGCCCCAGCTGGTTTGGGGGTGGGGGCGCTTCCAGAGCCGGGGAGGGAAGGAGTATCTTGTCTCCAACCCCCCAGGACCCCTCTTCTGCTCTCATACATTTTCCCATTCTCTCCTTCCCTCCCTTCCTCCGCGATTAATGGAAACAATTTGTCTTGTAATGTGACTTTAGCTTATGAATCCTTTGTCTCACTCTAATCCTTTAAATTATCCGCATAATAAAATATGTATCCAGTGATTTCAAGTCGTAATTTGATCTAGGGAAAGTGGGGGTGAGGGAGAGGTAGGTGAGCTGAAGGGAGCCTTCTCATAATTTGTGCCTCTTCATTTGCTATCTATCTATCTATCTATCTATCTATATTTATTTTGCTTAATGATCTTCCTCTTGCCTCCTCTCCCCTCTGCCCAAAGCACTTCCTTCCTGTGCCTGGGGTTGGGCCTGAGCAGGGCATTGCAGGGAGGAGGCAGGAGGCGGGTGAAGGGGCCTCCCTCTTAGCAGCAGCAGCGCAGGGTAGCAGTTCAGGGAACTAGGCCTTTACTGCCTCCGTCACTGGGATTTAAACCCCCGGGTCTGTCATCATCTGCGGGTGGGCCTTAAGGGGGTGACATTTCAGTTCACTGGCGTGGGTGGTGCACCTCATCTGCATATCATCAAATGACAACTCCCTGCAAAACACCCAGCCAGTTCTTCTAGGGAGTCTGCACAAACTTACCACTATTTCCCCAAAACCATTTAAGGGTGACCTTCCCTACTGTCCATCCTGAGACTGGCTCCCCTGGAGCTGCAAACCCCCGTGGGCCATGCACTCAGCTTACCTTCCCCAAAGCCCCCCGTGTTCCCCATGGAAGTCCTGAAGGAGCCTCCTCTGGGCCAGTGTGTAATTGTGCATCTTGAAGTTTGCACACAGCCTTGGAGCCTGTACATGACACAGAATCTACATATGGCACAGAATCTGCACACTGCACACTGATTCTGCACACAGCATTGAATCTTCACACGGCACTGAATCTGCACGTGGCACTGAATCTGCACATGGCACAGAGACTGCACATAGCACTGATTCTGCAGGAGATCCTGAGACTGTACACAGGTACTGAGACATCACATGGGTGCTGACCAGGGGATCATCTGGATCATGGGCCTTCTGTTGTGCTTGCCTGGAGTGGGAGGGCTTTTATAATTTCCACAAAAGCACCATAGGATACTTGGCCCTGTCCTCATCACCATTCTAGTTTGCACATTGTGTGCTATTCCCCAAAGGAGCCATACCTGTGCTCCTAGGACAGGGCGCACACCCTCATCCACCGTGCAGGCAGCACCCAGGTGAACACTGACCGCTCGGTGTGCTGGGCATCTTCCTCGGTCTCCGCCAACAATTCCTCCATCCCAACCAACACCGTCTACACCTGACCCCACCTTTAATGTGTTGACTAAATGTCCAAAACTGTAGAGAACTTTTGTAAAAAGTTGTTTAAGTCAAACAGAGGCTATGCCTGGAAGCAAGATCTCAACAGACTGAGAAAATTGCTTCTGAGAATAACAATTTTGCGGTTTCTTTTATGCATTTGAGATTCAGGAGAGAACACAAGGAAGATTCCATGAAGGTGGCTGAGGAAGTGAGGGGGGTTTGGGTTACAGGGTGCTCTCTGGGGGGTGGTCACACTCTAGAGAAGGGGTCTGAAAGGGTGCATTGCAAAGAGGCATTCACCCAGATACGCAGAAACAATGGGTAGAACTTGCTTTCAGCCAAGATAACCTTTCAGTAAAGAAGTTGTAGGCCTGGGGCATGGCTGCCCACACTGACCTCCCAGTGAGGAATTTATGATCAGGTCACTGTGAGGTTACTTTCTGTAGACCCCCTTTATCATCCACAAATGTAAATCCCTGTGTGTCACAGGAAGACGACCCCCAGCTTCCTGCTCAGCGGAGCCCATGAATGAGATGCCAGCGAGGCCCAGGAGCCTGGAACTTGCTGGGAAAGAGCTGCTGAGGGGAAGGAGGGAGCAGGATGTGGCCTTCCAGGGGCAGTAGGGGTCTCGGAGGGATGAACAGCAGGGACTCTGTGGCCACATAGAGAGATGAGGCCAGGACTGGAAGCGAGGCCGTCGCTCTCTTATCCAGCATCTCTGTGTAGCTCATTTGGAGGCAAAACCTGCCCTGAGCTGAGGCTATTTATAATCTTTTATTTATCCCATTATGCGAGAATATTCATGGTTCTCCCTGAAGATGGATTCATGTGCCTGGTGCAGAGAGCTGGCCTGGACCTGGCAGGGCTGTTGCACACCAGGGGGATAAGCGGCATCCTGTTGCCTCCCTAACATCTGAAACCTTCTGAATTCTGGGGTTCAGGATAATGTCTGTGATCCACGGGACAGCATGCTGTGTATGGCATCAGACACAGGAGGGCAGGGACAGACAGGCAGAGGTTTGGATGGCGGTCTGGGTAGACCAGGGAATAGGAGCTTGGGTGGCGCGTCGGGTGGGAGGGAAGAGGAGGGCTGGTGGAATGACTGAAGAGTGGGGGCAGGAGCTCTTTTCTAGGAATGGTGATGAGTTTTGAGTTAGACATTTTCCTTTCGGAAATGGAATTTAGAAGAAAAGCCCGACTGTGTGGTCTTCCCTGGAAAAACGGGCTGAGGCCGCAGCAGAAGAGTTGCCAGGAGGAGCTGCTGGAGTCCTGCACGTGGAAAGACCAACGGCTCAGGGTGGTGGCTTTGTGTCCGGCGCACAGGGCTGCTGCAGCCTCTTCTTGGCCTCTGGGTGTGAGGGGCTGCCCTTGTGTGGGGCTGCTAGGAAATCCTGTCAGCTGGGCAGGACAGCATAGCCCCAGGCCCTCTGCTGGCCTGAGCTCAGTGAATCCCACCCTTTCGGCTTCAGGCAGCACCCTTTCCAGAACCAGGATTGCATCCTTTCCAGGACCCCCCTCTCCTTCGATCCCACCCCTCACTGTCTAGGCTGAGTCTTCTCACCCTGCAGTCCTGGGAAACCAGCGACAGTGCAGAGGCAGGGAAGCCAGGAGTGATGGGAAGCTACATGGCATGTTGTGATACCCCAGTGCTTGATCTGCTCACAGGTGACGGACAGACAGTGCCTTGCTGTCTGAAGTAAAGGCTCTCCTCTCCTCCCCGTTCCCAAAGAACAGTTGGAGTTGAGCTGACCTTAGAGTAATATTCAGTCCACCCTCCTCACTTTATAGGGGGAGAAACTGAGGCAGAGTGAGGGAAAGTGGTTCTGGGACTGACTTCCAGGTTCCTTTTCCCTCTTGAGTCCTGCACTCTGGCTCCTCAGCAGCCCCTCCACCTTGCCTTTCTCCTCACTCCAGGCTTAAAAAAAGTCCTCCATCCTGAGGACTCACACATTTTAAATATTTGAAGACTGTTGTCACTCTGGTTGTTGCTAGCTAGCAATCCAGCATGCATATTTAGAGACTTCCCTGCTCCCTCTCCCCTCATCCCACCCTGTGATCCTGGGGCTGCCCAGCTGGGCTCAGTTCTCCTGCCTAGGAGCCTGGGCATCTGGAGATGTGTGAGGGTGGGAGAGGTGGTTCACAGGGAGCTGAACATGGGAAAGAGCTTCTTGCCCACTCTGAGCAGGACTGGAGTCCATGCCCTCCACCCCTCAGCCTGGACAGTGGCCATGGGCACCCCAAGGGTTCCTGGAAGCCCCCTCATGTCAGTGAGGACGTTGGAGCAGTGCAGCCACTGGATCCTGGGCCAGTTATTCAACACCTGAGCCTCAGTTTTCTCATCTAGGAAGTGGTATACCAGTCACCACCTTAAAGGGAGAGCAGGACTGGAACCTCCAGGGTTACCTGATCATGTTACTGATGGCATCTTCTGACCCCCAAAGTAGGACAGGCCTGATAAGGCAACTTAGGGGGACAATGGGGAGATTATTTAAAAAATAATCCATGAAAAATCCAGAGTGCTTAGTTAGGTTGTTCATTAGTGAAAATAGGTATTTAATTATAATTATTAACTAGTGAATGTAAATGCTACTTATTTGGCATGTTTTAGTTTAGTTTACATACTATATTTTCATTGATTTCCCGTAAGTATTAAGGTAAGAGTTATTATTATGGAGTTTCCCATTTTATAGATGAGAAAGCTGAGTTCAGAAAGGTTAAGTGAGTTTACCAAGGTGATCTAGTGGACAAAACCAAGACTCAAATCACCCAGTCTTATCTTCTACCCTAGTTAAGTCTTGCTCCATAGTACCCCATTCTAAAACCAGGAAGATAACTTGTGTCCTTACCAATCAAATCCATTTCCTTGTAAAGATTTTATGCCTTCCAGAATTAGAATCAGATGGACAAATACACTGTACTATATTCATGCAATGGACACTACATATCAATACAAATCAATAAGTTAGAGCTGTGATTTTCAACCTTTTCATCTCATGGCACACATAAACTAATTGCTAACAGTCTGTGGCACACCTTGATGATCTGACAAAAAAAAATAGGTACAATTTTGGTTGACTTACAGAAGTAATAATAGTAATTACCTACTCTTTTTATTTCAAAGTGACATTTTAAAAATCAGGTGCCTATATTTGTATATAAGAATTTCTGGTACCAAGAATTAACCAATCAGACACAACCTTATTATGAGATGTGACCAATAAGATGCAACTCTATTACATGACCTATATTTATGGTTCAAGACAGGGCATTCACATGGGATGGCTATTGTTGTGTTGGCTGTTGTCTTTTTTTTTTTTACAATCTAAGGGAAAAGAGGTCAGTGCTCCTGACTAGTCAGGTACTGCAGGTTTTAAAATCCTTGCAGCACACTGGTTGAAAATCGCTGAGCTAGAGCTACATATATCAACGTGGATAAGATTGAGGGAACATATGTTGAGAGAGAAATGAGTTGCAGAAGAATATACACATGTGATACCAGTATATGTTTAAAAGGATCAGTATCATGTTTTAAAAGTAATAGTGTGTGCTCACGACACAACTCAGCAATTGCAGTCTTAGCTACTCACAGCAGAAGAACAAAAACTTATGTTTACACAAAAGCTGCTACACAAATGTCTCAGAGCAGCTTTATTTGTAATAGCCCCAAACTGGAAACAACTCAGGTGTCCTCCAGCTAAACATACCCTGATGCATCCAGACCATTGAACACTAGTCAGCAATAACAAGGAACAGTTGATAGTTGTAACAAGCCGAATGCATTTCAAGGGTGTTCTATTTAGTGGGGTTGAGGGTTAAAGCCATCCTTTAATGTTTATATGCCATGATTCCACTCACATAACTGAAATGGCAAAATAATAGAAATGAAGAACAGATTAGTAGTTGCCAGGGGCTGTGGCTGTGGCTGGGAAAGGGGTCCTTGTGATGGAACTATCTGCTCTGTGTCTGACAGTGGCATGGTCCCCCGAATCTTCACGAGGTAGACTTGCACAGAACTAAACACACACACACTCATGCTCACACACAGGAGTGCTTGTAAACCTGGTGAAATCTGCATAAGGCCAGTGGGTTGTCTCAGCATCACTTTTCTGGTTATGATCATTGCATTACGGTTTTGCAACATGAAAGAAACTGGGTGAAGGGTATTCAGGCTCTATTATTTCTTTTTTTTTTTTTTAAATATATTTTATTGATTTTTTACAGAGAGGAAGAGAGAGGGATAGAGAGTTAGAAACATCGATCAGCTGCCTCTTGCACACCTCCTACTGGGGATGTGCCCGCAACCAAGGTACATGCCCTTGACCGGAATCGAACCTGGGACCCTTGAGTCCGCAGGCCGATGCTCTATCCACTGAGCCAAACCGGTTTCGGCCTCTATTATTTCTTAACCACTTCATGTAAACCTGCAGGTATCTCAAGATAAAAACTTAAAAAAAAATAGACCTAGAGAGATGGTAAAGACCCACTTTAGCATAGTGGTAACAACTGGGGTGGGAGACAAGAAGAGAATGGTGTTGACTTATGCTGGTAGTTTTCAGCACATTCGATACTTCCTTTCCTAAGTTGGGTTGTAGATACACGGCTGCTATGATCTTTGGTATTTCTTTGCCAAGTCTGAATTACTGGTATTCCATAGTTAAAAGCAACAAAAATGACCCAAACCCACTGTTTTGAAAAGGAGAACTAGAGCAGAGTAACAAGGATTCAAATCGGTGGTGAGTGTGTTGCATCCTGTATCTGTGTCCAGTCTTTCTGAGTGAAAAGCTGCTGTCTTTGGCTACTTGGCACAGAGTTTGAAGAATGCCTGGAACTCGGTGACATGACAGTGGTGGCTCTGCACAGCCCATCCCTGTCGACTAAGGCATTGTTCCAGCCGCTGGAGGAAGGTCTTAAACAGGTGATGTTATCTTTAGCAGCATAAACCAGGGTCTGTGTTCTGTCTGGCCAGCATCTCAGAGGGCTCTTGCAGCTGGACAGTGGGCAGGGAGGATGACAAGGGGAGACGGGGAGGGCTGGAGGGCAGGGACCGTGCCTGGTTGGGGATTGTTGGCAATCAGTGAGGACAGCTGAGCAAAGCCCGGGGAAGCAATGGAGTGTTTCCCAGGAGCTCTGGGGTTTGTTTGGAAATTGCAAGGATTTGGTGTCTGTTGAGTGTCATTAGTGTGTGGGGACCTGGGCTGGCCTTGAGAGCCAGGCTCTGTCCCTGCTCTGCAGGCTGACCTGATAAGTGACTGGGGAATTATGACTCAACAACACTTAAATCGAAATAGCAGCAGCCACTGCCTCCAAGATTTCTTGTTCCAGCTTTGCTGAGAATAAAATGCTCATGATCCCCCAATGTCCTTCTTTCTCTACCTGGTGGCCACTGTAGCCCAACCATGCACCCAAGCACACAGGCCAGAGCCCAGGCCCAGGCCCAGGGCAGGCAGCATACTTTGTCTCTAAAGTCAGCCACTGGCCCTAAAATGGGAAGAGACTAAAGATTTAGGTCAACCTTGAGAGAGGAAGGAGAGGAAGCAGACTGCCCTTCGTTTGGCCACACTGCCTTCCTGGCTGGTTGTACCTCGCAGGCTCTGCAGCAATGGGGAGGTTTAAGGCTGGAAAAGAGCAGGTGAAAGAACAGAAGGGTCAGCTGAAGGTCAAAGTGCTGGAGTGGTTTGCATCTGTCCTGAGTGAAGGAGCAGGCCCTCAGCAGCCTCCCACGTGTGGTGTGTGGTGGTGTGGGAGGGGCAACACGGCTCACATCCAGGAGGGCCATGCACCAGGTGCTTATGGGTACGGGGCTCTGGGAGCTGGGTAGTGTACACCCTGCATGATTGTATGTGAGTGGGCCTGGGCACTTGCAAAAGCAGTCATCTCGAGCAAACGTCTGGAAAGCAGCTGATCTGCATTCGGTACCATGGGAAGGTTTTCCAGATGGGATGAGACCTCACAGCAGTTTTGCAGGTGGGGCTTTTGCCTGCTGTATAGATGCTGCAGGGAGATGCCAGAGTCTGCTTCCCACTGTAGAGCCCAGGACTGTCACTCACCCATTATGTCTGACCAGTGGTAAGGTGGTGGGAGACAGGAAGGGCATGCTTCCACCACCTGTCACCTGCAGCTTAGGAAGGTCAGGGCTCCTTATAGATCTGCCACCCACAGCAGCCCTCCTCTTTGTCCCGGACTATTGTAAAAGCCAGCAAGAAACTGGCCAGGGTGCCCTCACACCAGAGGACCCCTGTACCTGTTAGAGGTTCCATACACGGGATGGAGCGGGTAGCAGGACAGAGGGGGGGTGAGGGAGGGGGTGGGGGGTGAGGATTGGGAGAGATAATGGGGGGAGGAGACTCCAAGAAGCAAAGAGGGGTTTCCTTCTGCAGAGCAGGTCCCTGGGCTGCCGCTTGCTCTCACACCTGTCTTCTGGATAACGGTACCCCAAGTGTTGACTTCCGGGCACTATTTGGAAAGCAGGACATGATTGGGAACAGGCCATAGACTCCCAGCATGCAGGCGGTAATACCATTGGTGATTCCCAGTTGGCCCACCCACTCCCCCCTTAGACCTCCAGGGTCTATTCTCCCTCCCTGGTTCTCAAGACAGGAAATAACTCATGCGAATGAGCACTGTACTGTACTCTGGACAAACCTGTATTTCCGAATGCCCCCAGCCTTCTCAGGTTCCAGCAATAGCTCCTCAGCACCTTTGTCCCCACAAGCTAACACCATCCTCACACTTCCCCTCTCCTGTTAGCTGCCTTCACACCTCAGGCTGGTGGGCTCCTCTTGTCCCACACCCACCTTCTCTTAGATTACAGAATCCCAGGATGTTTGTTTCCATCATTATGTTTCCTGTGGGCTAACTCCTCCCTCATTCTGCATGTTGTTCCCACACCCACAGGATAGTGCTCTCAGTAACAGGTAGTTCTTTCAAAGAGTTAGAACACATTTGCATGCTTGATCTCCTCCCTTCTCCCTGTGAGCTGGGGAGTGACAGAGGGGTAGGGAGTAGGAAAGATTTCTACTTCACAGCATTGCTTGCCAAAGCGTTAAGTTATTTGACTCCAGATAACACGGTAATTAATAATGTAATAGGATGCAATCTATAGGCACTCATGCCTGAAGGCCCCGGTCCCATGGCCCTTGGTAAAAGGCAAAATTGAAAGCATCTATAATCTCAAAGAGGACGGCATGATCAGAGCTCACTGTGGCTGGAGGTACCTGGGGCTCCTGGGCTCCCCACTCAATGGGCAGCAGCCCAGGCTCTCAGTTCCCAAGAGAGTCCCACCCCCAATATATAGACTCAGGAGGTGGGAAGTCTGTCATAGGCACTTGACTGCCAACCTCCCCTCAGCAGGCTCACAGCCGACCTGAGAGCAGCCTTCCATTCGGTATCACTCCTCTAGGATGGGAGGCACAGGAATGTCAGAGGCATCTGCTGGCATCCCAGCCCGGCCATTTAATGGAGGTTGACCTTGAATGCCTCTGCACTTCACAGGGTTGTTGTCAGGGTGAATGAGAACAGCTGCAAAGCCCTGTCGAGTTTACAGAGTGCTCATTCGCATGAGTTATTTCCTGTCTTGAACAACTTTCTGAGGTTTTACAGCAGGTACTACCTGCCCAGTATCTGTTCTCACCTGCTGCCTCCCTACCATGGTTACTCATTCATATAGTTCACTGCACATGTTTGATGGTTTCTGTAGAATAGATTTCTAGACGTGTATAGCTATGGGTCTAATAACATGGGTATTAAAATTTTTTAAGTACTACCAAATCATAACCCAAACAAATTTTGCCAAATAACACGTTCACTAACAGGGTCCAAAGAATAGTCATTTTGTACACTCTTGCCAGTGTCAGGTATTTCCAGTTTTCTAAATTTTTATTTCTCTAGTGGGTGAAAAATAACACCTCATTGTTTTAAACTGAATTTCCCTGATTACAAGGTTGAGCATCTTTTAAATATATTTTCTTCTACAAAATCTCATTCATATCCCCTCCCTCCTCTTCCATTGGGTCTTGGATTTTCTCTATTGATGTGTAGTAACTCTCTATGTTCTAGATATTGATTTATTTTCTCTGTTGATCATATTGCAAGCATTTCCCTCTAGTCTTTCTTTCTTGCTTGCTTCTTTCTTTAACTTTGTGATGTCTTTTGATGTATAGATATTTTAAATGTCTATGTAAGCATTGCTTCTTTTGAATTTTCAAATGACCAAATGTTCCAAACTTATAGAAAAATATAAAGAATAATATATAATCTACTCACTACTGGCTTTATAAAACCTTAACATTTTGCCACGTTTAAATATTCCCACCATCTTATAATTTTTATTTGGAGTTTTAGTTTTCTTTAAAAAAACCCACAGAAAATAATGTTTATTTTTTACAGTAAATTGCAATTGTGTTACTGACATGTGCTATATAGTTCCCCGCTGACCATCACTCCTTGTGGTCCATATCTTTCCTTAGGATTTACTTTATTTGTAAATGCAGTACTTCATTATAGTGCTTTTAGTGAGAGCCTGTGTATGCTAAATTCCTCTAGTATTTTTATGGCTAACAATGTCTTTATTTTGCTTGCACCTTAAATAATAGCTGCAGCAGTGACTTTAAGCTGCATTCCCACATCCTAGTTCTCCTCCTCCCTTAGACACAGAACTGGAGCACCAGTTTATTTAGGGCAGCTGTGTGCTCAGCAGAAAGACTACATTTTCTAAACTCTTGGAGCCATGAATGGCCAAATAGATGTAAGCAGAAAGCACTGAGTGGGGAGGACTCTTCCTAAAAGGGGCTGATTTAGTGAAGAGGGCACACTCTCACCCTTGTCCCTCTCTCATGGGACATAGGAGCCTTCCTGAGACAATAAGGAGAGAAGCTGCAGCTAAGGAAGCTGAGCAGAAGCAAGGGGAGTGGGCCCTCAGGCCTTGTAAGGCTCCATCCTCCTCCTGGGCTGCTGCATTCCCACCTCTGATGTGAGAGGAGGAAGCCTTTATCTAATTTTTTTACATCTTTGTTCTTAGGTCTTGGATGCTAATAACAAAATTCAATTCCAGGTTGACATTTATTTTCCTTTCTCCCTCTGAGGGTGATGTTCTATTGTCCTTGGCATCTCTCGTGGTTGCTGAGGAGTCTACTGTTAGTCTAATTGCTCTGTCTTCTTAGCTGGTAATTTTAAAGTTTTCCCGTGATCCTTCTTATTCCTTAATGTGTCTGTGAGTGGACTTATTTTTATTTATTTTGCTAGACACCTAGCATGTATTTTTCATTTAATGACTCATGTCTTTATCCAGTTTTGGAAAGATTTCAGCAATTATCTCTTCAAATATTGATTTTCTGCCATTCCTTCCATTCTCTTTTTCTCTGGAATTAGATGAATGTTAAACCTTCCCTCTCAATTTTTCCTTCCTGTCTCTGAACTGCATTACATATATCACGTGTGTGTACTGGGAGAGGGAAGGCGTTTCTGGGTGAATTTCTTGGTTTCATCTTCCAGATTATACAATTTTTTTTTTAAAGGGATATCTACCTCAAAAGGCCACTTTTTTTTAAAAAAAATATTTTTTATTGATTTTTTACAGAGAGGAAGGGAGAGGGATAGAATAGAGTTAGAAACATCGATGAGAGAGAAACATCGATCAGCTGCCTCCTGCACACCCCCCTAGTGGGGATGTGCCCACAATCAAGGTACGTGCCCTTGACCGGAATCGAACCTGGGACCCTTCAGTCCGCAGGCCGACGCTCTATCCACTGAGCCAAACCAATTAGGGCTGGATTATACAAATTTTTTAAACAGTGTCCTGAGTTTTTATAAACTACTACATTTGTAAAAAATCAATGACATCTTCCTTTAATTTCTAGGATTTCTAATGGGTTCTCTTTTTTTATTCTTATTGCTGCCTAGTTTTGTTCAATAATTTCTTATTTCTTTCAATACGAAAGTGATGGCTTCATTTTTCTCTAAGAACATACTAAAAGTTCTGTCCTTTCTGGGCTTTCCTGCTGTCCTTTCTCAGGACAGCACCTTCTCTCATGTCACCAAGCTCATCATCCGTAAGTCCACCCAGTTATTAGAGCGGTGATGTGTCTTATACACAGGTCAAGATAGATGTTGTGAAATTGTGATTTACAAAAGAAAGAGAAGGGACAGTTCCTGACCCCAAAGAGCTTATAATCTATTCTGAAGTTGGAACAAACACAAGAAAAAAAGATGGAAGGAAATTTTCAAACCAGAAGCAAGAGTCTATTCCAACCAACCAGGCGGAGGCAGTTATGAAGAAAGCAGTGAATTGAGGGGGAGTTCTAGAAAAGGAAGCCAGTGTTTACTGATCTTCCATTGTGAGCCCCTTGATGATCTCTGTTAATTCTCAGTACAGTTTTATGAGGCAGGATTTATCATCATTTTATAGAGGAGGAAATTGAGACTTAGAATGATTAAATGTCTTGCCCTATGTCACCCAAGTAATAAATAGTTCTGACCCCACACTCTTTTCACAAATCCATGCTCGTTAGTTCTGGGAAATGTTGGGAAGGGAGGTCAAATAATAGTGGTTCCATTTTAAGGCCTTAAAATGCAAAGTTAGAAAAGCGCCACATCAATTTTATTCTAAAAGGACTCCCCTGCAACATTTTCCATTAGTTGTTCCTGTACTTTGCTAGAGACAGACCTTGGGTGGATCAAAAGGTATTGACCAAGGTTCTTAGCAGAAAAGAGAAGGAATTCAGAACCATGGCTATTGATGTTTTTGTTAGTTTGTTTTTATATCTATACCCTGGCTTCTTTGACTTTTTCTGGAGGGCTTATAGTAATTTGAATCACCACACGAAATGCTGTTATGAAATAAACTATGGTTGGGGTTTGATGAATTCCCTTGGAAAGTGAGGTATTATGCTCAGAGATAGCTGGGTGCTGTAAAATTTTATGTCCCTGAGTTGGGAATGATGGTTTCCTCAGAGTGGCAGAGATGCTAGTAACTTAGCTCTGTCTCCTGAAATGTGTGGCAGTGAAGTTTATGGCACTGCACACCATCAACCTGGATGCAATGCCAGCTCTCTTCTGGAACCTTCTCAGCCTCTTCCACATAATCTGGGGACATAAGCAGGGCATATTTGCTACAAGTGTAGCTTGCAAGCTGCCTGAAGCAAGATGGAAATTTCACTCTGCTGCCAATGTAGAAAACAACAATATTTATGTGACGTTACTGTGAGCATGAATTGAGGGAAATGGTTCATTGTGCTGCAAACAAGTAGGGAAACCTAGCTAACAACAGAGTTTGTGGGCCTGAGCTGAAAGTGTAGGAGAAATTGGAGGCAGAAGAATGTGTTCCTCTGGGTCTGCCCCTCCTTCCAAAATGCCCTGAGAAAAGCAAGAGAGAGAATTGAGTCAGGAGAGTGCAGGCTTTAAATTATCCACATGACTACTTCCCGGTGTTAGCAAGTATAATGGGGAGATAGGACTGACTGTAATCTCCCTTCATGATAGAACCTGTGTTTTGTGTTTCCTTTATTACTTCCATTTCCATGCATTCACTTTCTTATCCATGCATTTATTCTGTAAGTGTTCATGGGGTGCCTGCTAGGTATTAGGCAGGTGACCGAGGCCAGGGATACAATGATCAGTAAACATTAGTACAATCCCCTGATGGAGCTCATAGTTCAGGGGAGAGGCAGATATTAATCAGTCAGAAACCACTGTGGAATTACTATCGAGTCCCTGGGATTCTGACTGTCTAGTCTATGTGTCAGGTGCTGTCAGGAGCTGAGAATACAGCAGTGAACTGGGCAGAATCCTGCCCTTGCAATGCTTAGGACCTAGTTCAGGAGACGAAACACATACTTTCAAAATAAACCGATAACGTAACTTCAGATATTAACAAGTGCTATGATAAAAATAAAGCAGGTAAGTGGTTAGAGTGTGACAGGGCATCCCGTTTTGGGTGGCCCCTGTGGAAGGGATGACTCTTGAGCAGGGAACTGGAAGATCTGAGAGAGGATCTGGGGAAAGACATTCAGGTGAGAGAATAGTGTATGCAAAGGTCCTGAGGCTGGGAGGACCTTGGCTGTGTGTGGAAACAGACTGTAGGTGTCTAACAGTGGTGGGAATGAGGTCAGCAGGAGGCTATAGCAGGAGCCCAGAGGGGCCTGGACCAGGTTGTTGGTGGTGGAGGAGGTGAGATGGTGTGGGCTATGGAATGCCCTCTATCATAAGAGGATTTGGCTCAGGGCAGACTTTCCTGAGGAGGTAGCATATGCACTGAGATCTGAAGGCTGAGTAGGGTAATGAGGTAAAGATGGAAGGGCAGAATATTCCAGCCCATAAATGAGCAGGCTCTGTGGGAACGTGGGGCTGGTTGGAGGCCTCTGTCAGATGCGTGTGGCTAGGCAAAGATGAGGGCGAGGTGAAGCTGGGAAGATGCACAGTCCAGACCTCGTGGGGCTCTGTGAGCTGTGTGGAGGACCTGGGCTCTGTGCTGAGGGCTGTGGAGAGACGTGAGCAGGTTTCAGCAGGGGTGGTCTAGTCTGATGTGTGTCTTGGAATGCATAGTGAGGAAGCTCCATTTTCCGGTTGACATTCACCTCTGAGGGCGGGTCTCCTATCCCATTCTACAGACAAGAGAACGGAGTCTCAGAAAGTTGATGGCACGTGGCTAGGCACATGGCCATGCCTGGCTCTGGAGTCTGGAGAGATGGCCCTTTGTAGCAGAAATAAATGAATATTAGCAACAATGTCACCCCTTCGGGACTCCATGAAAAAGACAATTCTGAATTCAAAAATGTGAATTAGGGTAGGGAAATGAAGATCATATCTGCATCCTTGGAACTGTCCAGCCCAGAGAGAGAAGTCAAAGCCCTGGAAAAATGGAAAGGGGGACACAGTGACCCCCAGTCTGAGAAAGAACATGTAGAAATGACCTCGACTGTATTGGTCACTACTGAGTGCTCTGACTAAGGGTGGGGGAGAAGGGCCAAGTGCAGCAAAGTGGCCAGGGATATGGAGAGAGGTAGGGATGAACCCTTAAAAGAGGGAAAGGATGCAGAATGAGCTTCCCAAAGAAACTTGACACTTTGCCTCAATTCAGTCCAACAGAGACTGAGTAGAGAAAGCCTGGGATAAAAAAATGTCCTTGGCCCTGGCCAGGTAGCTCAGTTAGTAGTGCGTCCTACTGTGCACCGAAAGGTTGCCGGTTCAATTCCTGGTCAGAGCCCATGCCCATGGCTGATTGATGGTTCTCTCTCTCCATCTCTCCCTTTCTCTCTCAATAAAAAAATCTTTTTTTTTTTAAATGTTCTTGGTCCTTCCAGTTCTCACAGACTGTGATAACAAGATGTGAGCTGAGGGAGTATGAAATTGTCAGCAGCTGTGGAATAAGGGGGCCAGCACTCCGTGGACCACCAAGGGAGTGAGACCCCAAGAGCAGCAGACACTGTGGGCTCAGTCTTTCCCACGCCTGGCCTGGCACGGAGTTCTGTGGATCCTACAGGTGAGGAGGGCTGCTTGTGTGTTACTGTTTTAGGTGACTGCGGTTGTGTTTATTTATTTACTGATTTATTTTGCCAGTCAGATTCAGCCTTATTGACAGGCCTCAGCCT
The DNA here is from genome assembly GCF_027574615.1 of Eptesicus fuscus. Classification (NCBI taxonomy): domain Eukaryota; kingdom Metazoa; phylum Chordata; class Mammalia; order Chiroptera; family Vespertilionidae; genus Eptesicus; species Eptesicus fuscus. The sequence goes on along the minus strand of NC_072494.1, from coordinate 20,549,752 downwards.
GCCCCTGGGCCCTCTTCCACCCGCCGACTGCAGTGCACACAGAAATAATTAGTTGCCGGGGTGTGGGGAACAGATGTCGAACTGACATCTTCCCTTTACTATTGTCAAATTTAGCAGTTTTCCTGCCTCCCTATAAATTACCGACTGCTTGCTGCCTTCCCCTTGCTGTCTGCCTGCCTGGTGGGCTTTCCTCTCCTGTCATGAGCAGAGCCAGTGCCTTGGAGCTGACCTTGTCCTAAAATGGACCTCCCTTCATCCCCATTCCAGGGCTTTTCATCTCATTTATTCTTCTTTGATGGGCGTGGAGGAGGAGAGTGTGCTTGGGTAGGCTCTAGTCTCCCCTCCTAGGAAACGCTCTGGCTCTCACTGATGCTCAGAGACCTGAGCCCCAGGAGCCTTGGGGAGGGTGAGGCCATTCATTGCTTCATATCAGGGCAGTGACTTTGTCTCCTTGGGCATCCTGAGGCTTTTTTGCAGATGCCATCAAAGTTGGGTGCACTTTCACAAGCCATGCTCTGTTCTGAAAAGGACACAACTTCTGTTCAGAAACCCCTGGAAAAGGCAGGGCGGGGTGTTGAGGGTATGCAGGGAAATGGTGCAGTTGGGGCTGCAGAGTTTACGGAGAACACTCCAGAATACTGAGGTGTGCCGGGCACTGCTTTAGAGAAGCTGTTTACTGGGGCTGACATCGGGGGTGATATTGGGGCTGGTGGGAAATTTGTTTGTTCATTCACTAAACTAATATCTGAAGAGTGCCTTTATGTGCCAGGCAGGTTGCTCAGCCTTGAGGGTGCTGGAATGAGTGGCCCGTGGTCCCACTTTCGAGGTGTCTGTAGTGGGCAGGCTGGGAGTCTGGTGGGCCTTCTTAGTAACTAAGAAGGCTGACCTTTTTCATGAAGGCGCTGGGGATCCACTGAACAATTTTAAGCAAGGGTGTGATATCATCCAATCTCATTTTAGAAAGAGGATGAATTAGGGTCGTGGTACCAAGGACACCAAGATCTCGTTAGAAAACTCCTGTCATTATCTGGCTGAGAATGACCAGAGCCCCGCAGAGGCTGAGGGATAGGTAAGGAAGGAAAAGATGTTTTGGAGGTACCAACAGTAGGACTAAAGGATTGGGATTAAATTAGAAACATTTTGTAAACCCATTATCTTATGGCCCAGAGGAAGTTAAAGGGTCTATCTCAGGTTGTGTTGCCTGTAAGAGTTGGCAGAACCAAGATGTGACTTCAGTGTCTGACTGTCCCGGGCAGTCTGCTCACCACGTACAAGTGGCTGCTTCTCACCCATGTGAAGACCTGGGAGGTGTCTTCTGTAGCGGAAACTTGGGACTGGAAGGTGGTCTTCAAGGTAGACTCGTCCAATGGACATGGCTTAGTCTTCACACCAAAGCTGTGCCCAGCACCTGGACACGGGAGCTCACCACCTCCTGGGACTGCCCACTCTATCCTGGCAGGATTTCTCCAAACTACACCCAAGCCAGTCTCCAGGAGATTCTGCCCTGCTGCTAGTTCTTCTCTGGGAGGTCATAAGAACCAAACAAAACCCAGCACCCAGCCGATTGGAAAGCTCCGGACGCGGTGAACTCATCCCAGGAGCAGAAGCTGCTTGGGAGAGGGCAGGTACGAGCTCAGATGTTTGTCAAGTATCAACTATGGAAGATTGGGGAGGGTGGGTGAGTCACCTTCTCACCCACGTCAGCTGACTGAGCCACTCCTATCACTGAGGACACTTTTCATTTGGTCAATGTAGGAAACTCATCGATAACATTTCACTTTCCAAGCTCTGGATTTCTAGATTCCACACTCAGCCTCTCCCATTTCCTGCTCTCTGTGAGGTAAGTAAAGATCCACCAGGACTTGTTTGCTCCTGTGAACAACTCGCTCACTGCCTCCTACATGCGATGAGGAGTGAGCCGTGTGAACTCTGAGATCTGCAACATTGTCCTGCTCACTAAAACTATGCGACAAACCTCATTATCTGATTTATCAGCTCAGATACCAACAGTAGCTAGGCCCGTTTCTAGCTTTTAATTGGCTGCAAAGTCATGTGCGATCCTGACCTCTTACTAAACTCTTCCCATTAAGCTTTCATGTTTACATAGCACCATAAATTTGGCTCATCAGTTCTCCAGGAACTTCTCCAATTTCTGCTTCTTTCTGTGAAGGCAATTATCTTCCTGTTTGCCTTGCAGGTCTATCTGAAGCCTGATCTCCTGACCTACACACACAGAGCTTATGAGTCTGCCCTCCGCTCTGCCTGCCCAGCCTAAGCGTGTTCCAGGTCTCCCCTCTCCCACCAGCTCACTGTGGGAACTATCCTCCAGCTTCCTCTCTTTCAAGCATCTCTAGGTCTCTTAACCCTCTCTTGCTTGCTTCACATTGGCTTGTATTGTTTGGCCCTCTCCTTAGCCAGGCATCAGCACATTTCAGCATTATTCAAAGGACCCTGTGACCCCTCCTTCCTAAACTAATCCAAATTTATGAATACAACTTTTGCAGCAGTAGAAACCCAGGAAAAATGTGAGTAGTGACAGAAATGAAACAAATATATAACTAACCAGGGTTCAGGAAATAGAGAAAATATGCCGGGGGGGGGGGGGGGGCGGGGGAAGACAATTTAAATAATACTACTAATAATAATTATAACAATAATAATAAGTAGGTTGACACTCTAGTTGCATAATGTATAGCATGTAAAAAAACCCCAAATATTGTTAGCAATAAAAAAAATACTAGAATCGACCCTGGAACAACACATGGGTGAGATATAAAATGAGTAACAAAAATCATAGAAGGAATAAACAGATCATTGTAATGCATAAAAAAAAATAACAGACTAACAAAATAGGAAGATTCACCCTGTGGAAAATAGAAAGGGGAGAAAAGCTTAAAAATATGGAAATACTAAGTAAAGACAGAATAGTAGAAAGCTTCCCAGATCTTTTTTAATGAAGAATTTAATCTGTACAGAATCCCTTTTAGGATTAATTACCAAAAAATGATCATCAGAAAATGCCATTGGGGAGCTTCAAAGACAAAGAAAGAATATTATGAAGAAAATAAAAAGAAGAGAAATATAAAATAGCTGGGCTCTTGCAACCTGAACAACCAGAGCAAGGGGGTTAGGGTACAGCATATAAAATTCTTCAGCACAGTGTGATATAGCTACAGTCTGAGGCTCCAGGCAGAAAGAAGGGAAACCTGACCCCTGAATGACAAGGCAAGTACAGTAGATGACAGTATCCTCCACGTCACCTTATAAATTGGATCCTATTAACAGTGAAATTGCTCCATAGGATTGAGGTTATTGTAAATCATGATACATAAGAATAAAAATAACTTGGCAAATTCTGTCTGTCTATTCCTTCTATAAACATTTAATGAGCCTCAACTGTATGCCTGGTACCTACTGGGCTGGTTGTCAGGTGTGTTTTGTTTTATAGTGACAATAACTTAAGTGCTATATATTGCCACCCCAATAATTCAACAAAAAGAGAAAGAAAAAAGGTGCTATAGTACTTGCTTAAAAACAGGATGTAGGTCATTGGGAGATAATAGATATCCCTGAAATATATGCCAAAGAAGAAATCTTTTTAAAATAAGCAACAAGTGAAGTATCAGGAACCATAGGGTTGGGCTCACTAGAAGCAATGTGGAGAAAACCCAGACCTGTAATTTACACCTTACAGCATCTGGTCTATTAGCAAAAACAAGCTAAAATAGACAAAGCCAATGCCAGTGCAGTTCTCAGCAGACAGGCACTCTCTCCCATCACCAGTGTCAAGGTTAATATATATATTTTTAAAAATATATTTTTATTGATTTCAGAGAGGAAGGGAGGAGAGAGAGATAGAAACAGCAATGATGAGAGAGAACCATTGATCGGCTGCCTCCTGCATGCCCACACTGGGAATCAAGCCTGCAACCTGGGAATTGAACCATGACCTCCTGGTTCATAGGTTGACACTCAACCACGAACTATGCTAGCTAGGCTCAATGTTAATATTTTAGAGGACACATTGTGAGTAAGTAACCCGTACATGCACCCATATTTCCTGCCAGTGTTTCCCCTCTGAGAGAGTCAAGGAAGTTATTGTCAATAGATTAAGACCTATTTTTATACAGATGCTTAGGGGAACATTGCTTATAATAGTAAAACCCAAAATATAAAATGGGGAGAGGCCAAGTACCCAGAAACTTATCAGTTCCAAGAAATATTTGAAAACCACTGGCCACAAATTGAAAGTTATTCACAGACAGGTAACATGAAAAAGTAAAGCACATGTAAGATCCATTGAGCACAGCAATTAGAAATTATGTGTATGTTTATGGAAAATTACAAGAGACTCTGGGAGTGGTAATGGCCCTGATGATACAAATGCTGGCTTTCATTGACCCTTTATTATTTTTATTTTTTTTTTTAATATTTTTATTGAGGTATTATATGTGTACATATCTTACTATTACCCCCCACCCCACACCCACACATGCCCTCCCCCCCCAGAGTTTTGCGTCCATTGTTTATGCTTATATGCATGCATACAAGTCCTTCCTTTGATTTCATAACTCCCCCACCTTTCCCAAACTTTCCCCCTGTACTTTGAAAGTCTGTTTGATGCTTTACTGTCTCTGTATCTATCTTTTTGTTCACCACTTTATAATGTTCTTTACTATCCCTAAATGAGTGAGATCATGTGGTATTTTTCTTTCATTGACTGGCTTATTTCACTTAGCATAATGCTCTCCAATTCCATCCAGGTTGCTGCAAATGATGAGAATTCCTTCTTTTTTATGGCAGCATAGTATTCCATTGTGTAGATGTACCACAGTTTTCCGATCCAGTCATCTGCTGATGGGCACCTAGGCTGTTTCCAAATCTTAGCTATTGTAAATTGTGCTGCTATGAACATAGTGGTGCATATATCCTTTCTGATTGGTGTTTCTAGTTTCTTCGGATATATTCCCAGGAGTGGGATTACTGGGTCAAATGGGAGTTCCATTTTCAGTTTTTTGAGGAAACTCCATACTGTTCTCCACAGTGGCTGCACCAGTCTGCATTCCCACCAGCAGTGCACGAGGGTTCCTTTTTCTCCGCATCCTCGCCAACACTTGTTGTTCGTTGATTTGTTGATGATAGCCATTCTGACAGGTGTGAGATGGTACCTCATTGTTGTTTTGATTTGCATCTCTCGGATAATAAGTGACTTTGAACATGTTTTCATGTGTCTCTTGGCCTTCCTTCTGTCTTCTTTTGAAAATATTCTGTTTAGGTCTGTTGCCCATTTTTTTATTGGATCATTTATCTTCCTCTTATTAAGTTGCATAAGCTGCCTGTAGATGTTGGAGATTAAACCTTTATCAGTGATAGCATTTGCAAATATGTTTTCCCATGCGGTGGGCTTTCTTGTTGTTTTGTTGATAGTTTCTTTTGCTGTAAAAAAGCTTTTTATTTTGATGTAGTCCCATTTGTTAATTTTCTCTTTAGCTTCCATTGCCCTAGGGGCAGTGTCAGTGAAGAAGTTCTTGTGGCATATGTCTGAGATTTTGTTGCCTGTGGAGTCCTCTAGTATTTTTATGGTTTCCCGTCTTATGTTTAAGTCCTGTATCCATTTTGAGTTTATTTTTGTGTATGGTGTAAGTTGGTGATCTAGTTTCATTTTTTTGCATGTATCTGTCCAGTTTACCCAACACCATTTATTGAAGAGACTGTCTTGACTCCATTGTATGTTCATGCCTCCTTTGTCAAATATTAATTGAGCATAGTGGTTTGGGTCGATATCTGGGTTCTCTATTCTGTTCCATTGATCAATATGTCTGTTCTTGTGCCAGTACCAGGCTGTTTTGAGAACAGTGGCTTTGTAATACAGCTTGAAATCTGGTATTGAGATCCCACCTACTTTATTCTTCTTTCTGAGGATTGCTGAGGCTGACCCTTTATTTTCTCCATGCTCTGTGCTCCGTCCTTTATGAAGATGATTTCATTTAATCTCAACAGTGTGTGCAGTAGCTTTGAGCTCCACAGGAACTGATTCATGCCATGTTAAGCAACTTGCCCAAGGCCACACAGCTAATAAATTGAGAAGCTGGGATTCTCACTCTATAGTCCAAGCTAATACACTGCCTAATCCCACCTCAGTTATTTCTTGAGATCCACGTTCTACTTGCTCTCTGAATTTGTTAGAGCTGCCCGCAGCTGACTGGTTTTGGTGAGCTGTGGGGAGGCCCCTTTGGAAGGGCTGGCTTTGGCTTTGTCTGGGGGTGGGCAGGTAGGATGGGGAGTAAGTGGGGATAGGGGTGCATAGTGGGAAGTGGGGTGGAGAGGAGGAGTGAGGGGTGGGAAGTGAGAGGATGGGAAAGAGGGGGAGGGTTGAGGGGAAATATCTCAGCTCAAGGCTTGGAGAGTTCTCCTCAGAGGGCACCAGCTCCCTGACGCCCCCCCACCCCCTCCGCAGCTCCTTGGTCAGGTCTACTTGGAGTAACTACCTGCCCTCCCCCCTTTCGTATTACCATACAAAACCCCAGCCCCATGGCCATGCAGCTGTGTGTGGGGTTTGTTTTCCTAGGACTACCCTCTCCATTCCAGGGCCATGGAATGAGTCCCTGCAGAGGAAAAACAGTATTTGTGCCCTTGCTTATCCATGGCCCAGAGATGGGGCTGAGGGCTGGATGGAGAGGTGAAGGGCTTAGACATTGTCCCTGGTAGAGGCAGAATGATTCCAGCATGTTCTGCACTGGAGATATGAACTTGGTGCAATGGGAGTTGAGCCATAACCATGGGAACACAGCACGTCCACTGTCTTCATCAGGAATGTTTCCAGGTCCTCCCTCTGCTCTCACCACACTAGAGGTTCTTTCTTTTTAATCTTCTTTTCCTAGCCATTTCCTTAGAACTTGCAGGGAGGGTTTTTCATTAAAAAAAAAAAAAAGTAAGTTAGGCCCTGCTCTCAGCCCAGAGAGTTTATCATACAAAGTTGTCTCAGCACAGATGAGAGAAGCCCTATGACTCATTGTAATAAGGTAGATATTGTGACAAGAAAGATGTGAACATTTTAATAAAGACCCTGAGGGGAAATTTGCATAAAACAGTCTTTTTGTTGCTTCAAAAGAGCCACTGATGCCTTATTAACGAAAAATCAAAACCTAATTCTGTTAAATATTCAGTCTGGGAATGATGTGGAGTATTTTCCTTATCTCCAGGCTGTTTTGTTTCTTCTTGACAATCACAGAAAGAGTTGAGGAGGCCCCGCCTTCTCTCTGCTCACCTTCCTGAGGGCCCAGTGTGGGGGTGCTGTCCTCCTCCAGGAGCCCCTGATCTCTGAAGTCCGAGAAGAACCACCGGACAGACAGAGACTTGGAACTCCGAGAAGAGAACAGGAGACCCCTGTGCTCAAGTTTCCCTCTATTCTTATCCTTGTCCATTTCTTCAACTTAAAAAAAACTCAATTGGATTTTGAGTCTCTTGACTTGCATGGTGACTTGGGGCCACTTTCCCCATCTCAGCACCCAGGTGAAGTCCATAACATTGAGCAAATTCATCCCTGAAGATTGACAGGAGAGCTTGGGAGACTGGCTAGCCCAGAACCCTGTTTAACCAGGGTTTATACCAGGTCCATAGGGTGCCTGGAGCCTGAGTGGACTTCCTGTCAACCCTTTGTCTCCCACTCCCCTATTACCCACCAGTGTCCTCTCCGCCCCCTCATCTCAGTTCTGTAGGATTCTGGCCCTTTGTACTGGGAGTGACTTAGAGAATACCAACTACCTTAAATATTAGCTCAACTGATGACTAGGTTAATTAAGCTAATAATTAGGAAGATGAATTTATTGTGCAAGAAGTCATCCAGGGTATGCCAAAGCTAATTAAAATTAAATCTAGAATTAACTGTCCTTCGGGGTTCCCTGCATCCCTGGCCTCACTGTTGGTCCAGACCATCCATCCTTGACTGCACAGTAAGGAAGGCCCTTTTCCTTTGCGCTTACATCGCTACTCAGAACTTATCACTGCCCAGATGAGTCTGGAGAGCAGGTGTCCTTTGGGGTCACAAGCCCATCATCGATGCAGAGAAACGTCTTGTTGTTTTCACATGAGCACAATAAGGGAGGAGCTGATTTCATTTCCTCATCAAGATGGATGCTTTCCAAGAGTTGAAACGAAACTAGATGCTTAAACCCATTTCCTTCCAAGGCCCGCCTGGGCCTGCCAGTGTCTTCTCCCTTAGCTGCTGAACCCAGCCCGTGGCCACAAGCTAGACGAGCTCAATCCAAATGGGTATTTAATTTGATTTCCAGGATAATGTATCCCCCACAGGTGCAGAATCCCCTATGGAGTTAAGATGGGCTTATTATTCTCTGGGAAGAGTTATCTAGACACCCCCAGTACTAGACGGAGCAGAAACAAGTTACATAAATGGGTCTTAGGAGCCCGACATCTTTGCCCACATACGACTCACTGTTTTGAGAGACTGACTGCCCTTCTGGGCGAGGAGCCTGAGCACTTGGTATCAGCCCTGCTTGTCTCCGATAGGCCATTCCAGCTCCCGGCCAATATGCTGCACTCTGTCCTTTCTGCTTACGAAAATAAACCGATGTGAGTCTTCACGCAGATGGGGAAGAAAGCATGTTAGCATCTCTCTTTGGGTTGGTTCTTGCTGTAAGCTGCACACAGGCCTTGCCAAGCTCAGCCTGGCTCTGGGACTCCCTCTCAGGCTCAGATAAGCTTGTTCAGCTCTTTTCCCATTGTCCAGGTTCCCAGGCACTAAGCTTCCCGTCTACCCTTGGGGGCTCTCCCCTCCCTGGGGTCCACTGTGAAGGACCCCAGTGGATGGTGCTGCTGTCTCTGTTTCCTCCCTCCTTTTTGCTCCCAGAATGACAAGCATCCAGGTCCCATTTGCCTTAGTTTGTTCAGATCCTGAGCTTTGGCCCTCAGTTTCCATTTCTGAGTGTGTGACTCAACCAACCCCAGGGTATACGGCGCTCTCACTGGTAAACAATTCACTATCAGCTCTAAGCATATGTGGTTGAGATCTGTGCCTCCAAAAGTTACCCATTTCTACCTGTCAGAGGTCTCTGGGCTGCTGATAAATGGGGGAGGTGATGCCAGCTTCTTGGATGCCAGGGAAGCTGGATCAGTGTCAGCCCACAAAGTGTAAATAGAAAATGAGGATTTAATTGAAAATGGCAACCATTGTTTTTGTCCATGCAAAGGATAGCAGTCTGAACAGATACCAGTCCTAGGAACTTTCCCTACTAGTAATGCTTCAAGCCCCACAAGCTTCTTAGAAGCCCTTTATTTATTTCAAAGGATCATGGAGGCGCACCCTTGAAATTTTGAAAGCATCTTTTCTTTTTAATGGAAGGGTATACTCTGGTATATTTGATATTTGATAAACTGGGCTATTGCTGAGGATTTAATAATGAATACCACAGCCATGCCGCCAACTCATCTTTAGAAGATGCTCTCCTGGCGGTGCCTTGGACTTGATCTTGGCTCAGAAGCCATTGCTTAATTTTAGCATCCTTTGCTATCCAGGGAGGCTGAGACTCTTCGAAGACATAAATTCCCAGCTCCTTCAAGTTTCACAGGCCTTCCTTAGTGTATCTTTCTCCCTCCGCATTTCCTGCAAATAATGTAAGCATTCTGCCTGTAAATATCTTGAGTTAGTTCACCCAGTTCATTGGGTACATTTTATTTTCCACATTACTGCAAGTGACAGTCCTGCTAAACTTCCTGTCACTACATAACAAAGATCCCCTTTCTTCCAATTTCCGATCCTCAACAAACCATAGGAAAATGTCATGTTTATAGGTAAAAAATGGTTGAATGTTGGACAGTTTCATATACTAGTAGTTCAACTGCATAGATACTCCCTTTCTATTAGTTTGTGAGTGGGAGGGACTTCTGACAGTGGCTTCAAGTTAGCACATCCTTGACCTTGCGTGCACGCTGGATTCACCTTGGGGAGGTCACAATTAAGAGCCACAATACTCAGGCTGCACCTCAGGCAATTACATCAGACCCGCTGCAGGTTCATCTCCTCAGGTGATTGCAATATGTGGCCAAGCTCGAGAACCACAGATTTAGGGTATACATGTAGCTTATTTCTTGGGATCAGTCTCTCCAATGTCACTGTGGCCTCCAGTTATCTGTACAGTACCCTGACCTTCCAGCATAACACTGATTTGGAAGTTAAAACTTTAATGTTAAAACTCTCATTTTAGAAAGTAGTGCTTAAAATTTGAGTGAGGTAAATACTGGGATAAGTTGTCCTGAAAGTAGGAGATTAGAATGGCTGTTGCATCACCCTGTGATCAATTAATTCCCCTTATTTTATTCCCTGGTGCTTATGACTCTTAAGGGTTCTCTGGAGGACCAGTGGCAAATTCCCTTTTCTTTGGAGCGTTCCTTTTTCCTTTGTTGGACCCGTGGCTTATTTTTGTGGGCTTTGTTGTCAACATTTCCCCTCTCTTACCTTTCAGATAATTCTTCTGATGTGAACTGCTGGTTGGCTCCTCTCTTGACTTTCCAGAGCTGCTGTGGATTGGTTGTAATATTTCTTCTGTGATTGTGGCAGAGAGGCAATATTACATGTTCAGTCAGTTCATGCTCATTGAGCACTTAGCATGTCCCAGCTCCCTGAGAGCCCTCCATCCATCAGGTCGTTAACCTAAATTGTGAGGACGAAGTTATTGTTGTATTCTCAGAGTTCTCCAGAGAAACAGGAACGATAGAGAAAAGATTTATTATAAAGAATTGGTTCACATGGTTATAGAGACTGAAAAGTTTCAAGGTCTATAGTTGGCAAGCTGCAGACCCAGCTGAGTTGATGGTATAGTTCTCTTCTGAGTCTAAAGGCCTCAGTTTGTTGTAGTTTGAGTCCAAATGTAGGAAAAGCAATGCCCAAGTTCAATGACAGTGAGCCTGGAGGAATCCTCTCTTACACAGGGGAAGGCAGGCCTTTTTGTTCTACTTGGGCCATCAGCTGAATAGCTGAGGCCCATCCCAATAGGGCAGGCATCTGCTTTACTCCACCAATTCAAATGCTGATCTTATCCAAAACACCCTCACAGACACACCCAGAATAGTGTTCCACCTAATATTTTGGCATCACGTGGCCCAGTCGAGTTGACACATAAAATTCACCATCACATTTTCACTTTATTTTATAGATGAGGAAACCAAGATATAAGAGAAGTTGTTTAACTCAAGCTCACACAGGTATTGAGTGACACAGCTAGGATTCAGAGCCAGATAGTCTGGCTCAAGCATACATGTTATTAATTGCTACTCAGGTTACCTCTCTAACTAATGACTCATTCTATGTGCACTTTGAGGGAGACTGGGGCAGAGGAAGGAACTTGGGAACATGTTGTGTGTTTGGAATGTTTGCAGTAAGTGAGGAGAAAGAGAAAGTTCATTAGGGATCAGGACAAAGATTGCCACTCACACTGAGAGCACAGGTGAGGCTGGGAAGCTGGGATTCATGAGAAAAGCAGAGCTCTTGGCACTGACCATGTTGCTAGGGTAAGGTGGGTCATAGTCTTCCTAGCTGTGCTCTTATTTGTGGTCCCTTAAAGTAGACCTACAGACTTTTTTTGCTTGAAGAGTCCTATTGTCAATACTTAAGGAAGAAGAAAGGAGATGGAGGTATTAAAAGAAACAAAAACTTGTGGGAATTGGGTTCTGGAACCTTCCAGCATCCTCATAAGAAATTACCCTGTTTTATGACTCCTTTCCTATGTTAATTATTGGAAGCCCCGATAGTTCCCTGCTCTATTTTTCCATTTAGGAGGATGGAACACATCAAAATGCTCTCCCTCCAGCAACTGGATTCTCTTGACCAGCAATTAAAAAGTGTCAGGAGCATAATTTATTTCCAGATAAAATTTTACTCAGTCTCCCAATACATAAAACACACAAAGGAAGCATTTTGTAAGTGTACATTTATTTAATAAATTCATACTAATACCTTTTCCTAATTATGACAAAGTCAAATACTGATTCTTCTTTGATGAACACAAAAATTAGAAATCGTGATTGTGGCTGACATTTGCAGTCTTACACAAGTCTCAATATGCAATTTATTTCTGTAATCTGTTTTGGACAAACAGTACCAAGAAAATCCAGATTCAAACAGATAATCAGCTTACCTTGCAATCTCAAGATTCTCTTCTATCAAACAGATCCAAAAGTGTTAAAGAGGATTTGTAGAACTTCTTGTTTCAAAGTTGAAGCACCAACAATATCTAATAACTAGCTTACTTCTTTACCATAAATATGGAAGTCCATCAATAGACACTTATAAATTCTAAACCTGTCAACTTTAGGGCAGGAACAAATGAAAAGTGCTCTGATTTTACTTGTCGTTGCATATTAATTTTATAACTCAGTATAGGCTGAATAAATGTGCCTGAACCTGTTCAAGGCTATATGAAAGTGCCTTATAGAAGAACCTAACTCCTAGAGGGCATAAAACAAATATTTGTTGAATGAATGAACAACCAACCTTGCCTAATATCTCATTAAGTATTAAATTATATATACACTAGAGGCCTGGTACACAGACCTGTGGGGTCCCTTGGCTTGGCCTGTGGGGCTTGAGCCGAAACCATGCACTTGGCCTCCGATATCCTCTGAGGGGTCCTGGATTGCAAGAGGGTGCAGGCCAGGCCAAGGGACCCCACCAGTGCATGAGTTCATGCACTGGGCCTCTAGTATGCATATAAGATCTTTGGCTAATCTCCTCCTTCCCCCTTCCCTCTGAGATTCATCAGTCTGTTCCATGTTTCCATGCCTCTGTGTTGAGCATCTGCCCCGTGGTGGTCAGTGTGTGTCATAGCTATTGGTTGAATGTTTGAACGGTTGCTTAGGCTTTTATATATATAGATTAAAAGTTTTTTTAAATCCTCACCTGAGGATATTTCTTCATTGATTTTTAGAGAGATTGGAAGAGAGAGGGAAAGACAGAGAGAAATGTTGATGTGAGAGAAACATGATTGGTTGCTTCCTGCATGTGCCGGACCAGGGCCTGGGCCGGGGAGGATCCTGCAATCAAGGCATGTGCCCTTGACTGGAATTAAACCCTGGACCCTTTGGTTTGAAGTCTGATGCTCTATCCATTGAGCGAAACTACATAAGGCTACGTTTTTATTTTTACTTTTTGATTTTTACTTGTGCATGTTTGAATTTTAAAAAGATTATTGCAGAGCTGCAAACTTCATAATAAATTACTTATTTGCCAGACTTTCAGCTCTATCTCTGGATCTGGCAGTAGACATTTTCCTCTAAGGTCAGCATGAAAACATGTCAATGAGGCTACATGGAGTTAATCCATTGGTTGGTTGTTTTCAACATCAGAGTTAGAATAGAGCACATTTGAGATTGTGTTGAGACTTATTGCAGTTTAAGAAGTTATAAATGTGAGTCAAAACATTTGTGAAATCCAAAACATGTCTCCACCTCTGGGTTACCCTGGGTTCCAAGAAGCAAAGTGTATGGGGGCCGCTTCCTCCTCGAGGCCCCTATCTCCAGCATGGGACTCTGAAGGCAGCTCCTCTCACAGATGTTGCATTTAATTGGAGAAAATGTTCACACCATAGGAAGGTCTTTGGTTTGGGTTCCTTCAGTCAGACCAGTGGGATTCTTGGTTATTTCCCAGCTGTTCTGTCTCTACAATGGATTTAAACACTCAGCCTAAAGTAAGAGTCAGGAGGAGGCCGCTTGAGTGAAGCTTCCAAACGGACATGTCTGAGATATTGATTCCTTCAGGCCACAGGGCACATAAGGCCACCTGTCTGTGGCCTGGAACAACCTCTAACAGTGCTCTATGTGCCTCCCAGGTAGCCCAGTGTGCATGATCAGCATGACCATTTTATCTCTGAGCCACTGAGGAGAAGCTGTGAGAGGGGATTTTGGTGCCCTGAGTCATTGTTTCGGATTTTCCTAGAATGAAGGCTGGCGTGTCAGACAGAGGAGGCAGCGACGGGATTCTGGTCTTCCAGCTTCAGCTAGGCTTGTCCTTGTGTATGAAGAGGGAGACTTTTGAATTGGGTGCCAATTTTTTCTCAGAAGTGTGAAGATGCAGGTTGAAAGGTTTTATTGTTGCTGGTATATAGGGGGCTATTTGTTAGAATCCACAGTGACTCAAAGCTGAATAGAGGGAGTTATTTTCTGAGCTTTTCAATGGAATGACAGGTAGGTTCAGTTTATTTGGCAAGAGTTGTGCTAATCTGCTGAAACTCGGTAAGTACTGGCACAACTGCTGTTCCTCTTCTGTTTGCCCACAGTACCAGAAACTGTCCTTTAAATTCATCGTGCAAAATTGGGGAGGAGTCACAGGACTAAGCCAGAAGCACAGTGCTAAGAGGAGAGGGTAGGAGATGGCAGAAAATGCTGCAGGCTTTGGTAGCACAAGAGTTTGAGTTTGTTCTATGTGAAGCTGTTCTAAAGATCACAGCTGTTTAAAGGAAGCATATGGAGAGAAACTCCATAGCCCCCTGAATTTAGCACCTTGTAACAGGAAGAAAGCCTGTCGGTATTTTATCATGGCTTTACTTATCTATCAGTCAGTCAGTCAGTCTATCTATCTATCTATCTATCTATCTATCTATCTATCTACTGAACAACCGATTTATCAGTGCACTTGTGCCTTTGAATGCTGCCTTTTGCATTATTTACCAGAAGAAATATAAGTTATAGAAACTGACTACATAAAATACTTGTTTTTACAAACAGCTTGGGACCAAGGTTATTCTGTAAAGGTGTTCTGGCTTTTCTTTTTAATGAAAATTAAGAATTTATCTTGAGAAAGTCATTGAAAGTCTGGTTCATTTATTTGCATAATGAGAAAATGTGCCAACATTTCTCTTCTCTGCTGCAATCAATGAATAGAGACTCACAAAGCCTCAGTAGAAAGACATAAAAGGCATCCAAGCATTCTTTGGATCTCCTTTGTGAACCAGTCAGCTTCACCAAATGAAACTGGCACTTCTAGAAAAATGTATTTTTATAAAAATCTTATGCAATCAATAAATGCCTGTTTAAATGCATGCTAGGAAATGTACTACTTCCTTCCTCTTGTGTGGCATCTGCTTATTATGTTATCTTCACACACAGAAACATACACTTCTCTTCATCCAATAACTGCATTTGACTACTCTGTAAACAGATTAATACGGACGCAGGACATGGAAGCAGCTCTTGGTAACTTATTGGATACGGGGATTAAAATAGAGAGTCCAAGGTAATTTCCCAGTTCTGGCCTTAATGTTTGGATGGTCATTGACTAAGATGGGAGACACCCCAAAGCTCAGTTGCCTTTGAACATTAAACCCCTTCAGAGCAGAGCAAAATCTCTATGATTTGTTTTAAGATCTGATAGCAGATGGAGCAAAAATAATTTGTATAAAGCCTGGACGTAATAGAAAGAACTGACCTCTAATAAAATCACAGGACACGTTGGTCCGCATTATTGCTGGGAGAATTGAATGTGCCCCCAGGAGACTCCACTGGGAGGGACGCCTGGAAGCATATGCCTGGTTTCTTCTATGCTTTGACCCATCTACCTCTCCCTTTGCTGATTTTAATTTGTGTTCTTCTGCTGTGTTAAACAATAAACATGATATAACGGCTTTAATGAGTCTTGTGAATTTTTCTACTAACTTGTGGAACCTGAGAGTGATTTTGGGGACCTCTGACACAGAACCTCAGATGCAAAAATTTGGATGGAAAAAGCAGTTTGGAATAAACTGAAGCTGTCCTGAAAGACCTTGAATTGCATACGGAAGCAACAGTTGTGTGACCTAACCCCTGGAAATGTGGTTTTCGGGAAGAGACATCAGAGACAGACAGACTTCAGTAAAGAGAACCTTGTTAGGTACTGTCAGGAAATAACTGGCACAGCAGCAAACCTCCGAGGGGTGACCCTTGGATATATGTCTGTCAAGTCAAGAAACCCAAGCAATCCTCAGATCACTGGAGACTGTCCCAGCTGGAGACCTGAAGTTGAGAATTCTGACACTCTTCAGACAGGAAGAGACAGCCTCTACCCGATGCCTGGATCAAGTAGACAATGGAATGATTTGTTCCTACAAACGTCCACTCAAGACCCACAAAACAAAGTCCACATTTCCAGAGTCAACGAGAGTCATGCTTTAAATTACATGTATTGTTCTTTGTTTTCTTAGCAAGTTAGTCTTTACTCTGGTCATTTAAAAATCTGCTAACAGACACCTGTTAACCCTTAACTACCCAAAGGCCCTTCTTAGTACTGCTCTTTGCATTCATAGTCACTCCTTGGTAAAAGTCTAATATAGGCTATAATTTGCTCATGATCTGGCTCAACTGTTGGCTTTATGCTCACTTTTCTCTGGTTGTCACCCATCTTTCTTCAGCACAAGTCCTCTGTAGTGATTCAGCAGGTTTCCTCAACCACTTGGTGGCGTTTTAGATGGGAAACATCACAAAAGTCCAGAGAGCCCCAAACTAGGACCTGCTATATCACATTGCACCTAGGATGGAAGTTTCCTATTTCCATTGAAACACCACCTGAGAACCTTGTATAGGAACTGCCCTGTGTCACTGAGTCTTCCCCGAAGCAGATCTTGGAGATGGGCTCTGAAGCATGTGGGCCACAGGCAGACCTCACCAGGAAGGCTCCCTACTAAAGCTCAACTTCATGCTCTTTTGTTTCAGATCTACCTAATGATCTGTCTTCTATAAGTCTCACTGGCTTGTGCCAAGCCACTCTTGTCGGGTAATGCCAAAACCAGATAATGCTATTAAACAACTTCATAGGGATATTTTGGCTGATTACTGATCATTGGGAGGCTCCCAATAACTAGGATTGGAGTCTTGGCCAAAAAACCTACAGCTCATAAGCCAGATGGGGATATGTTATCTCAAAAAACTGATGCCTGCCTTCAAATAGTCTCTGATATCACCCAGAATTTGTTTTGGCCCATCCATTTCCCCTCTTGGAAGAAGAGATTTTTAAATGACTAAAAAAAATGAGACTTGATTTGACACCCCCAAATCTTAATCATTAAGGAGAATTCTGAACTATCTTTTTCTTTTAAGCCTTTTATTTCAAGTCTGAAGTAAAGGTCTGGAAATTCCTATATTTTAGGGTTCACCCATCAATAGGGGAGCTGAACTAGGTTACAAAGGCCACAGAAGTCCTGACTCAAGAAGTTTATGAGATTGGGTGGACGGTGACTCAAATTACAGCAACGCAGATTTACTGGCTTTTCAGGGTGGAACATGTGCTGTCTTAAATTTCTATAGATCTGGGAAATGATCAGAGAACTGAGGAAAGTAGCTAATTTAACTAATATCTTCATATGCGGTTCTGGGAGCTCTTCTCATTAGAAGTGGGATCTTTTCCCTTGGACATAGTTGGCTCCTCGATTAGAGGTGGGCACACTGATCACAACCCCTTTTTGGGTGTTTGCCATGCCGCAGTGTTCAGATGCAGTGTGTGCTTGCTGTTCCGTCAAAAGACCCGAAAAATGATCAGCCCATAAAAGGCAGTGTGTCAGTTTCCTGTCACTGATGGTTAACAAATCACCACTGACACAACTTTATGCCACAGTTGCGTAGGTCAGAAATCTGGGCTGGTTTGACTGATTTTCAAAAGGCCCAAATCAAAGTGTTGGCAGATTGGGGTCTGATTGGGAGGCTTATGGAGGACTGCGCTTCCAAGTCCATTTAGGTTGTTGCCAAAATCCAGTTCCGTGCGGTTATAAGCCAGAGGGTCCATTTCCTTGCTGTCACCTAGGGACTATGCTTTCGTCTTAGTGCACAGCTCTGCATCTCAGAGCCAGCGAAGGCCCATTCAGTCCTCCTGGCACTCACTTGTTCCGACTTCCCCTCTGCTGCCTCCCTCCTGCTTTCAGCCTGAGAGAGTTCTCAGCTTTTTAGGGCCCTTGCTGTTAGTTTGGGCCCACCACATAATTCAGGGTAATCTCCCTATTTTAAGATCAGCAGCCTTAATCACATTTGCCAAGTTCCCTTTGTCCTGTAATCTCACCTATTTGTTGGCCCAAGGAGTAGGGTGTGTACATCATTCCATCTGCCAGACCAGAAAACCTGATGCTTGTAGAGGTAGAATCAGTGATAATTAAAACTTGACACATGATCTGGGTTGATCACAGCCCCAAAAGGTAATGGCTTCTTCTCCAATTCAGCCTGGAGAATGGTCCCAAAGGGGCACTAATCAATGAGATTAATCCACACAGTCTCACTGTGTACAAACCAGTCTGCGCAGGCAAACGGTTTTCTTAGATGCACTACCGCCTCTCTTATCAGAGTAATAATGTGCTTACCTAAGTACACAGCTCGCTCGTCAAGCAAGACTGTGCGTATCAGGATTTGCATCAAGGCCCTCTCTTGCTGTGTCCACTAGACTTAAACTCTTATCCCAGGCACTTCGTCTAATTCCATCTAGGTCCTTCCTGGAAAAGGCCCTCCTTAAACTCTATGAGTCCAGACCACAAAGTGCTCTAAATACTCCTCTTTAACTCCCCACTTTGGAAACACTGTTCGCTGCAGTAAGTTTCATAAACTCAGTCTTGTTTGGTCAACAGGTTTATTGGGTGGGTTCTGAGGGGCAGGCAACACCTCCCTCGGGCAGCCCATCTCTCCTTGATTCTGGAAGTGAGAATGGGGTCGGCAGGGGCCCAGCAGAGGCTCATGCAAAGAGCATCCCAAATGAGCAGGTTCAGCTGGTGTCACTGAGGAGATGGAATGCCTGAGGGCCGCATCTGCACGATCATTAAAGTTGCCACCCTACAATCACTCTGTACAAGCTCTCAAAAACTGTCTCATCAGCACAGCACCACACCTCTCACCCGGGGACCAGTTGTCTAAGGAGAAGGGTGGTGTGTCATGTGTCATTCAGACATGGGCTCTGCTAGAGCCAGCCTCCCCGCAAAGCCAGGTGAGTCCGAGGGAGAGGAATAAGGAAGCCATGCTGAGATTGACCCTCTGCTGGGACAGTGCCCGGTGGTGGGGGTTGGGAGGGGCTGTGTGTTGGGCTGTGAGGGCTGGAAAGTTGGAGATCCTTTGTGGTTAAGGAGGAAACCACAGGCCTGAAACAGCATCACTTGTGCCAAAGCCCAGAACAGACACCAACCCCAGCGTTATTAATACATGACCTAAGTGCAGTTTCTTTTCTTTTTAAAAACTATTTTAATTTATTTTTTATTTTAAAATCTTTATTGTTGAAAGTATTATATATGTTCCCTTTTCCCCATTGACCTCTTCTAGCCTGCCCCCGCCATCCCCTAAGTGCAGTTTCGACCTTCACTATCAATTGCTTAATAACACTAGTTATTAAGATTTACTTGGTTGAATTTATTCCTTAATAAGGGAAATATGGGTGGGAGGTCAGGGTGAGGCAGAAGGTCTTAGGATAAGCTGAGAACTTCCTAGAATAGGGGGGGCAGAGGAGGTAGTGATGGCTGACGGAACTAAGACCTTGTCTTCACCTCTGTGACCTCAGGCTTCCAGGTTCCTTTCTAGAATGTTCAGAACTTGAGAGCAGGGGAAGATGGGTGCAGGGGTGAGGGGAGCAGGGATGGTTAGACACTTCTGTTCATGGACTAATGACAACTCCCTAGAAAGGGAGAGCTTTCATTTCCTGAGTGGTCCGTTACTGTGGCAGTTGATCTGCCCCATCTTTCCTTAGTGACATTCTAGCCCCTGGTTTCAGGAGTCATAGGCAGGTGCCCTGCTGGGCTGAGCGTGAGGTGGGGTGCCATGTGGTCCTGCTCTTCGGGGCTATTCTGAGTGGGAAGGAAGTGAGCACATACCATGCCACAGCCTTTGTGGGGAGAGCCCTTGGCCAGCACTGGCCCTGACACCCTTTGGCACTCCTTGATTCCAGAATAAATGGCCCAGAAAGGAGGCCAGGGGCCTGGGGAAAGCACCATTCTATTCCTTATCTGTTACAAAGACATTTTTGAACCTCTACTCCAGACATAGCTTTTCCAAGGGGGCTCGTTGTTAAAATGTGGGAAATAATTCCTATCACACAGAGTTTTAAGGATAAAACAAGATAATATATGTAGCAGGATCTTGTAAGCTTTGAAGAACCAATGTGCGACATTTTATTCCCCACAATGTATTCAGAAGCCACTAGATTGGAGGGTGTGAATGAGACTGGGGAGTGGGTGAGCAATAAACTCAAGTGGCATTCAGAGGAAGGAAGTGTAAATGGAACCCAAACAGGTACACAGGAAATGTAGGTCTCCCTCCCTCCTTCAGGGACAGAGAAAGTGTGCAGACTGGAGTTCAGCTGGGCTTGGAAGACAGGGCTGGCAATGGAAAGGCAGGAGGGAGGAAGGAGCCATTGCTGAGCAAGGGGACACATGAGAGCATCCCAGAGACCACAGCTGAACTGTGTGTGTTCAGGGCATAGTGAGGAGCAGGGATGCACTCTGAGTCCCAGAGATCAGCCAGGAGAAATCAGGCGGGGCCTGGTTCAGGAGATTGGTCTTCACGTGGCTGGTAACAGAGCGCCCTGAAAATTTGGGGAACAGGAATGACGCTTCCAAAAGCTATTTTAGCCACCTGGCCATGGAGACTAAGATGAAATTGCAGGAGGGAGAGGTTACCTGTTAGGATCCCAGTTGCACAGTCCGGAGTGGTGTGACAAGACTCAGATGATCACAGGAGGTCACGTTGGAAGGAAGGGGAGGCAGGCAGAGACAAGGTTCCTTTCCAGTCTAGATCCAGTTTCCTCGGCCTGCATACCTGAGGGAACAGCAGTGCCTGCATAGACCACCCTCCTGCAGACGTGTAAGTTCTGGTCGCCAACTGGGCCCTGCGTGCCCCCCTCTGCAGAATGAGCTCATTGCATGGATTGTCACATCGTCCCATGTCATCAGCTGCATCTCTCTGCCCTACATCGACCCAACTGGGAAACGTGTCTATCTTCTTTGATTCATAATCTTTGAGTGCAAAGCAGACTTTGATGTGAGTTTGGAAGGGCAGCATAAAGGTGATTATTTACATTATGGCAGCCCACACCTTCAAATTAAATAGCAGATAGTTCTCTTTTGAAAAGCTTGTTGGCCATCTGCTCCCCAGGCTTTTTTGAAGGCTTCTTGGCCTCTGGGTAGTATCGTCCTCACCCCTCGCTCCAGGCTGGGGTTCCTGGACCTTGAACTCTTCTCCCTCTGTTTGTTCCAAGCCAAATAGAAAGTCTCAGCCATAGATTATCCATATCCATCAGATGATCAAAAGCTGAGAGTGTGCATCTAACCAGACACACCCTCCTTAGCAATCTGTGGGGGTCATGCCTCCATGCCTTCTCCCGACCATGTAGCGGTTCTTAGGCTATACTCTCTGCTCCTTCCAGACTCTGCCCTGCCAACACCACTCCTGATCGTCCCAGCGTGGCTGCCACTATGGTTCAGAATTGTTGGCTGCCTGGATTTCTTGCAGCTGCCAATTATGAGAATGTTCTAGAAGTTCAAAACTTCTATGTACACTTGGGAATTGGGCCTCTTGAATCTGTCCTTGCTCTTGGGCCCTGCATCTCTCTGCAGCATGCTTACTGCTAGAAGGGATACTGCCCTCCCATTGTCAGGCATGGTTCACCCAGATTAATTTACTGCAGGTCGATCAAAGCTTGGCTCCCTGCCCCTGGCATCTAACATGCTTGTGCCCTTGGCCATGGGCTTGGAATGTGAGTTCTCACCTCTTGTGTCCTGGTCAGTGATTTCCCTGATAGACACTGGCTTAGGCTCTGTGGGATCCTGGATCTTAGTGGACTAGCTTCCTTCCGAGGGCTCTTGCAACACAAGCCTATGTGTTTGTCTTGGATTTAAAACAGTCACTTACTGGATGAGCTCATCTAACCCCTGGCCCCCACCTCCTGGAAGGCAAGCAGCCTGTGCCATTCACTGAGGGTGCATAATTGTGGCAGAGCCCGAGCCACTGGGTCTGAGGTCCTGTCCCTGCCTAAAGGACTCCAGGTCCGTGGACTGCAAATGTACATTTCTGGCTGCTTCAATGTAGGAACTGGTGGCAGCTTTGCCATGTGGGAGCTCGGATATTGCACAGTGGGGCCCGAGCTGAGTCTAACCTACAAGCTGCAGGCAGGTCCGGCCTCCACACGTCACTGGGTGCCCCTCCTTCCTCTTCCTGGGCTCGTGACTGCTGGAGGGAGGCCTGACAGAGAACAGGTCGTGTGCTTGGTCACGGACACCCTGTCGTGTCCCCATGCTCCCACACTATGGAGAGGATGGAGGCCCCCCTTCTCCCAGCCCTTCATCTGTGGCTCTATGTTTTGTGATGTGTTTGCCCAGACAGACTTGCTGCGCTGACTTCTCTTCCTGGGAAGACTTTGAAATAAAGCAAAGAAAGACCAATGGGGAAACGAAGAAAATCCCAGCTTCCATTTAACGGAGAGATGACTGAGAGGCCTGGGGCAGAGTTGGGGACATGGGAAGGGATGGGACACTTGTCGCGGGGGCCTAAGCTTCTCCAGGCTAGTGCTGCTCCTGTGCTGTGCGTGCCCTGGCCACATTCCCTCCTGTTGTCTCCTGACCCTCCAGTTGGCCAGTGGGCCACCTGCAGCTCCCCTGACTTTACTGCACAGCAGACAGTGATGTCACAGGCTGTGCTTGTTTTTAATGGCTCCTTAAAATTCTGGTCCCATCCCAGCACTTATACAGCTATTTCTGCTGAGTGTTTAATCATTAGGTCCGAGCTGTGAGCTGGGCCATACTTAAGGAGCAATCTGCTTGCTGGCTTTGTTCACGGGACGTGGACCCCTGGGTGCCCCTGCAGCCTGTCCTGGTACCTGCCTCCCTTTACCTCATGATCATTTCAATGGGGCAAATATATTCCAAGAACCCACTATGTGCCATGGGCTGGCACTAAAAATGTGCACCCCATTCTTTGTCTTAAGAATTAGGGTCAGAGTCAGGAATGAAGAAACATGGCTGTTATAAGACCTGACTGGCAGGCCCGCCGATTCTGCCCTTATTGTCACAGCTTGAGACCTCACAGAGTGGGGCTGAGAAGGAACCTGGGCATGACTTTTTAGCTGAGAAAATATGTGTATGCACAAACACACATGCACATAACACACACATACATTATGTACTTTTTTTCCAACTGAAGTGAATAGAACTGGGAAGAAAATCCTATGGCTGAATGAATGATGGAGGGAGTCACCCCTGGTGGGATGTCACATTAGTTTATCACATGAGCTGGTTGTCACCTTGGAAAGCAGATACCTTGGTCTTTGGAGGCAGAAAGATCAAGGTTCAAATCCCAGTTTTACCAATTACCAGCTGGGCCATGGGAAGGTTAATTATTTTACCGGGGGATGACCATTGTTATAAGTCCTATACACAGATCATTGTCTTGAATCTTCACAATAGGCAACCAGGTAGGTACCACAGCAGTGGCTTCACTGGGCAGTGAGTGGGGGGTGGGGGAATGATAGATGTTAACGCTGAAATCACCAGCACGCCACCTGCAAGCTCAGGGTAAACGCGGCCAGTGTCTGCACCACTAGGGCGGGGCACAGGGCAGGTAAACGTGGATGGTGTATAGAGGATGAGCTGCTGGAGTGCTGCCCCTGGGGCCTGGGGATGGGGGCACTTTGGGAGCGAGCGGGGAGAGGAGGAGGAGGAGGAGGAAGAGGAGGCTGTGCTCAGATGGGCTCTGAGGTCACAGAATAAGTTTGTCCAACTCAGTGCCAGCTGGATGGTGGCCTGCTGGGTCAGGCTGCAAAATACCACCAGCTGGGGGCTTAAACAACAGGCATTGTGTCTTCACAGTCTGGGGGTCAAAAGTACAAGATCAAGGTGCAGGCAGGTTGGTTTCTTTTTTTTATTTTTATTTTATTTTATTTTATTTTATTTTTAATTCCTTTATCATGAGCAATGATGGAATTAATGTATTTCCCTTCTCTCCTTCCCTCTTCTCCCCCAGCCAGTTGATCCTCTTCCTTAGTATTTTCCTTTGTACTGCTCGGCAGGTTGGTTTCTGATGAGATCTTTTCCTGGCTTGCAGACAGCTGCCTTCTCACTGCATCCTCCTGTGGACTTAACTCTGGGCACAATGAGAACCTGCTCCCTTATGAGGATGCCAGGCCTAATGGCTCACGGCCCCACCCTTAGGCCCTCCTTTAACCTTAATTACCTCCTCAGGGGCCCTGTCTCCAAAGACACTCACATTAGGATTTAGGGCTTCAACATGTAAGTTCTGGGGGCACAACATTCAGTCCATGCACCTGGTGGTGTCAGGGACAGGTGAGCAGTCAGCACCCATTCACCTTTGCAGTCAGCGTACAGTAGTGGTTGAGTGCGGGACTTTGTGGCCATCCCAGCTCTACCACTTACTCTCTGGGTAGACATGGGCATGTTTCTTAAAAATTCTTTGTGCCTCAGTTTCCTAATCAGTGAAATGGAGATAGTGATATTCCAGCCTCAGAAACTGATTATGTGGATTACATGGAATAGCATGTGAAGCCCTCAGTGCAGAGCGAGCACCCTGTAACCTTTGTCGACAAGCCTACACCCGGGGAGGGGTGGTTATTTACTCAGAGCCCTTTTGACCAAGTGTTTGCCAGTTTAGGTTGCTGACTGGCCTAATTTGAGACTGTGTGTGTCTGGGAGGATACAGATTAATTTAAAGACACAGGCTCTTTTCTCAATAGCCTACAGTTTTCATAGGGCAGTTTATATCCAGGAAGCTATTAAAGAGGAACAAGAATATTGTTCAGCATCTAAGGCAATTTCCCTGATGTCATATCCAAGGTCTTTCTAACTCTGTGAGGCCAGCCCTGCTTGCATTTCCCTGGGAAGGGAGGTGAAGGGTACACTTATAGTTACAGTTGAAGAAATCTTGGGTTAAACCCCCCCCCCCCCATCAGCATCCTGTGACCCAAATCCTCCCTTTCAGGAGGTTTCTGAGTGGAGCTTTTTGCTTCCTGCCCTATTGTTTTGGTATTGACTTTTTCCTGTAGCTGCATAAAGACAGTTTGTTTCTGTGCAGATGCATCAGGGAAGATGCACCCCCATTCGCTCTCTCGGTAGGGCCACAGAGCAGTGCTGCCCTGCTCACATCGTTAAAATCCTCCTGGTGCACTTCCTCTCTTCCCAGCAGCTAAAACATGAGTGTCACCAACCCTGGGTGATGGTGCATCTTCACTCTTGCCACCTCCCCCTCCCCCGCTCCCCAACCTGGGAGCTTATTCCCCATTAGGTTTATTTATAATGAATTACTTGTTGGAGCACTTGCTAAGCATTGTGTTACAAGATGGGAACACTTAGATGAGCAAGGCAGTCCTTACTCAGAACCTCATGGCAGACAGACAGGCAGCAGCTACAGGCAAGAATGACAAGTCCAGTGACGGGTGCAGAAGGAGAATCTGAATGAGACCAGGTGTTTGAGGACACCTTCCAGGCATGGCTGATGCTTAGGCTGAGTTTTAAAGCATGATCAGTGGTTTGATAGCCAAGGAAAGAAGTGATGGCAATGTGATCGCAAATCTGAAGCTTGGAAGTACCAGAGCTTAGCATGACTGAGGTCAAGAGTGTGGAGAGGGAGGCAGAGGAGTGAGGCCAGAAAGATGGGCTGAGATCAGCCTTTTATGTCTCATGGTATAGAGGACATTGTTATTCACAGAGGGGACAACTGAGGGGTTTCCTTTGGTCCCAAAGGTAGGTAGAGGCAGAGCTGGAGTGGAGCTAGAAGTAGGAGGAACACTGCTTTTGCATTTCCATGTTTTTCTCCATGGCCTTTCTTCCCGCTATATGTGATTTCCTTGCCTTAGGTTCCCTTCTGAGGACTTACACGTCTTCTCTGTAAACTCTGCACCTGGTGGTGTGTGAGCCAGCCATTTTCCTCTAGCTTAGGTGCTGCCATTGAAGGCACTAAATATGTTTGGTGGATTTAGCCATCTGATTGTGCTCAGTACCCATTCTCTGCATAAGGTCTGGACTATGGTTCTGTGCCAAGAATTCCCCCAGCTGCTATTCTCAAAGGCAAATAGACACATATCCAGGCAACATCCCTCAATGCCTCCTATTGTTCCAGGAGCTTGGCGAAGAGTGGGTTCAGAGATGAGCAGGTCCATTTGCTTCCCTCAATGCCTTTACAGACAGACCCACAGACAAGTTGTCTCCATGCAACATGGCCGAGGCCTCTTCTTGGATGCACTGAGTCAGGTGGTCATGGGTGGGGTAGGTCGAGGAGGAAGCTTGGATTTTTAACATCACTCTGGGTGATCTTTCTGCTCACTGAACTTTGAGAACTGCTCCTCACCTGGCTAGGAAGGAACTGTCACTCAATTCTAATGACTTTTCACATGAGATTTACACAGGGTTTCTTCATTTGAGATGGTGAATGTTTAAGCTCCAAAATAATCCCCCAATATAAAAATAGTCCTAGTTATTCCTTATTGTTTACTATGCCCCAAGTATTAGATGGCCCAACAATGCCATGGCATCTACACTGTTACTCCATTTCACAGATGATGGTTAATGTGGTTGAGTAACTTGCTAGTAAAGGTTCCTGACTCTCAACCCTCTGTAGCTCTGACCAAGGTACCTGTCTCCTGGAGTTCCTCATCTCTGTGCTGTGGCTCAGGTCAACCACCACGTCTCTTCCTGCCCCCAGGCCTCCTGGAAGATGAGCTGATTAGCCCAGTGGTTGCCTGTGTGATGGAGAAACAGTAGGAGTTTTGTGGGGTGGCAGCCACATGTTGGAAAAGCAGATGGTTGTGACAGCCTTGGAGTGGGGCTCCAATGACCCTCGCCTCTAGTGGTCCCCTCCAGACCCTGTTTGCTGCCTTCCTATTGCTGTGTTTGCATTCCACCTTGCAATTAAGCAATCAACTTTTTCTCAGTGATTATTCACTGTCTCAGCTGGCAAAAGTCACCCTTTGGCTCCTTGCCTTCTAGTCCTAATGTCACCCAGTGTGTGTTCAAATCACCCAGAGCCCCGCTGCCCTGCTTGGGGTGCTTGTGCTAAAGCCAGGTCCAGCATTGTGCCCCACCTGGGCTGGCCAGGGAGACTGTCACCTGAAGTCTCTCCACAAGACAGCTTTGTAGACTGTGGAGATCTGCTGTGTCGTTGAACTGGGGAGAGGGAGCTGCCTCCTGCTCACACCCGATGGGAAGGGAGCCCATAGGAGGGGTCTGCAGATAGGACCCACGAGCGTGTCCTTATAGAACATGCCTGATTGCTAGACAAGGTACTTGAGGAGACGTGGTACCCAGTGAACCCCTGAGAGGAGACTGAGAGCCGTTAACCTTGACATTTATGAGGTGTTTGGAGCAAGAGTCAGCCAGCTTCCAGCTGAAGTTTCTCACCTGTCTACTAAATAACTGCAAGGTGGAGGGTTTTATAAAATACACATAACTGAAGGTTTATAGTGCGAACATTTTATGGGTGCAAAATGTTGCAATCCATTCTTCTGAGTTCTACTTCTTTCCTCTCTCCTCTCCCATATCTCTACATCTCATCCCCCTCTTGGCCAGGGCACTCAGCTTCCGTCTCTGTCTCCTCTCCCTGCCTCCCTCTTTGTCACACATTGACAGTCCTCCAAGTCATGAATAATCTGGGCAGGGCTCAATTTGACTTTGTTCACATGAGAGAGTGCAGTGTGATAAAAGAGAAGCTTCGGGAATAACTGAGGCATCTTAGGGCTCTGCCTGGGCTTTTGTAGGCTCCTTGAGGGCACAGTTTATTTCTTATTATTTTCTATGCCTTCTTCCTCTCCTCCTCTGCTATTAGTATTTTATACACGTGCTTTTAATTAATAAAAGGGTGAGTGCAGAAGCAAAGTAGAGCTCAGATTTCATGTCACTCAGAACCGGCATCTGTCATCTCTAAAGGACTACCTTCAAGGAATTCACCAGGCCCTTGATATGTCTGGGGTTTGCTGGTGGATGAGTGAGGAAGCGTGATACTTCTCTGTTCTAAGCAGACTCCTCCATGTGGTTCCTGTGAGCAAATCCTGGGGCTGGATGACATCTGCTGGGGTCTCTGATCCACTCCTCTCCCACATGCCAGTCTGACCCTGTTCCCCACGGCTGAGGAGGAAAAAGAGGTGGGGAGAGCAGGGTGAGGGGTGGTATAGGGGGAGGAGGGCAAATAAGTCAAAGTGCTACTTAGAAGAGGATATAGTACATGAGGTCAGAGAGATAAGCCCAGAAATCTGCCCATTCAGTTAATATTTATTGAGCATCTATTATTTTCCAGGCATAGCGGTCAGTGCTGAGAACACAATGGGCAAAAACAGTCACGGTGTTGGCTGTCAGGAATGTGTGCTCTCATTTGGAGAGGAGCTGCTCAGGCTTCAGCGTGCACACAGATTACCTGGGGGTCTTGTAGTCAGGACTCTGATTCAGTGGGTCTGGGTGGGGGCTGAGATTCCACATCTCTTACAAGCTCTGAGGAGGTACCCATGCTATTTGTCCATGGCAACAGGTTGAAGACCATGGATCAAGATGCAAAGGTGAGTCTTGAAGGGGCTGAAAATCCCAGAGGGAGGAGGAAACCAAAAATGGACAGAAGATTTAGCACAGAAAGAAAGGTAGGCATTTGAGGAATTGAGGAAGCAGTAAATGGAAAGGAAATCAGAGAAAGAGGCTGTGGTAAGAGCCAGCCAAGAGGGGGAGTGTGTGAATTCTGGAGATGGAAGGTTCAAGGCCTAAGGCTGTTCTTCCTCCAGGAATGAGTTCCCCACAAAAGCCAGGATGGGACTGACAAGACCGGTGGCTGAAGCCAAGAGGACCTAGGAGGGCAGGAATGAAAGGCCTCTGAATCTGGGCCTACCATACCAGTATTGAAAGGAGAAGGAGAGGCAGAAAATGAGCAAGTCAGTGATACCCAGTTGTTATGCACCAAGAGGAGGGAGAGCCAGTACCGATTAGTGGAAAGTACCAGTTCTGGAGAGAAAGGATGCATTCTTCTGTTGTTAAGGAGATCCTGTGACTCAGAGTAGGGAATAAAGGCTGACTGGTTCTGAAGGGACACCATTAAGTGAAGAGATGACAAGTTTGTAGTCAGCCTGAGAATGCATAGGTACTATGTGAATGGGCCTTTTGAGATGATGAAGGTGCTTGAAAACAGCGCTTCCTCACACAGCTGAATGTCCTTCCTGCCACTTACTAGTAAAGTCGTGATGTGTGCTCGAATGAGCTCTCCTGCATCCCCATCTCCATCACTATTATCACTGGCAGAGTGTCCATGGTTCCAGGGGATGGGTGGGCCAGAAGTGGTTCTAGATAAATCTTTCCTCCTCAGTCTTCCCTTCTTCTTCTCACCTCTTCTCCTGTCTCAGTGTTCAGTGGGTCCTGCCAGCCCATAACACAGTGATGAGATGCAGGGTCCTGTGTCTGGCTCCCAATAATCAGAAAGGTCTATGCAACCAAGCGTGGGGCCAGTGGCTCAGAGGCTCTGTCGCCTGAACTCAGTCGCTGTCGAGAAAGCACATTGTTGAGATGCAGAAGGAAAGGCCCCATTTGTTTGGGTCTGCACCTGACCAGTCCTGTCTCCTGGAGTCCTTTGCTCTTTCTTCCTCACCTCACAGGTGAGTTTTCTCTGAGTCTCTCACTCTCACCAGCAAGTGACCCAGTTTTCATAGAGAAGGAGCAGCAGGCAGGATGGAATGGGCAGGGGTTAGCTGCTGGCATTGAGGCACACAGCAGCCTCCGTGGCTCCTGAAACAGGCTAACAGGCCTCCCCTAGAGGAGAAAGCGGTGGGCAGCTTTCCTCCTTCCCCATGTGGAGGCAGGTTACATGTGAGGGAAGATTGCACAGGAGCACCGACTATGGAACTGTAACCGACCATGAGACTTCCCACCCTACCCCGGGCTCTAGAAAGGCAGGAGGGCTTTTCATTTCTCTTGGGATGTGGGAGTGTGATCCACATCGTGACCACTTGGGATGTTCAAGTGTAATCTACATTGGGACCACTTGAGGTCACTTCCCTCCTCATGATGTGAGTTTCTGTTACCAATGGGATGGTCAGGGATCCATCATCCGCTGCAGGACTGACAGAGTCCACCCTTCCAGTGTCAAAAGCTTGCTCACCTTAGGCCTTTACCTTCCAGATGTGTGGAAGCTCCAGCTCCATTCATACGGCCTTTCACCTGGTTATTGAGGATGACCTCCCTTACTTAAAGTCAACTGACTATGGACTTCTGTCAAATTTACAAAATGTCTTTGCAGTAGCACCTAGGTTAGTGGTTGAGTGAATAACAGGAGACTGTCACCTAGCCAAGTATAATGCACACAACTGGCCATCATACCCACTAACCTGTGAGCTCCCTGAATGCTGGGGCCATGATTCCACCTCTGCATTCGCAGGCCTGGCATCCCGTGCAAGTAAGATTATGGAGTCTTTCTAAGTCATTTGAGTTTTACACCAAAGGCAGTAGGAGCCATTGCAGGACCCTGAGTGGGAGTGGAGGGGCTGGAGCTGCTGCTTTCTCTGTTGAAGCCATGATGGCAGTTCGCTCCTCTCTGAGAAAGGGAGGAACCAAATCTGATGCCCCGCCCCTCGGGATGGATTGCTCCTGCTCCAGAGACAGTTCTCTTGAGTTCTTTCTAAAGGGTAGAGACTCCCTGGGGAATGTGTTTCAGACAGGCTGCTAAATTTAGTCCTCTGCCTTTTTACAAAAGCAAACCAAAACATGATATTTTACCCTAAAATTATACCCACGCTTTTGAGGAGCGCAAGTCCCCCATGTGGCTGAGGCAGAGGGTCTCTCTCAAACATGACGTTGGGGGCTCCTTTTTGGGGGGGCTGCTACCCTGGGGAGGGTGTAGTTAGATTACTCCCATGTGGCTGGATCGTGACTTGGACAAGGTGACCGGTGGGCATGCATATCCGGTGTGCAGAGAGGAAGCGAGAGCAGACGCTGGCCCCACTGGAGTCCCTGCCCTCTGTCCTCTCTCCTGGTCAAATTTGCCATGCTACAGCAGACACGAAGCAAGGGCTGTTCTCATCTTGGTCAGAAAACAAAGAACCAGGTGCCTAATTTACTGCTGTACATCAAAGCCCTCCTTAGCCTCCACCGCCCAGAGCCCCAGTGAAACCCAGCAGAGCCCCTGGCTGCATGGGATGGGGCGTTCCACAGAACTGAGGCCCGTGTGCTCCTGCTGATCTTCCAAAGCAGGTTCCTGCCCCCAGGACCAGCTGGGACAAAGGGCCACCAGCAAATTAGAACATGGATGAACATGCTTATTTCTTCTTTCAATGCTCTGATCAGTGAACTTGCAGTCACATCATCATTATAATTTTTTTATCCTCACCCAAGGACATGTTTACTGATTTGAGAGAGAAAGAGAGAGAGAGAGAGAGAGAGAGAGAGAGAGAGAGAGAGAGAGAGAGAGAGAGAAAGAGAAACACGTCCTGTACATGTCCTAACTAGAATTGAACCTGCTACCTAGGTATATGACCTGACTGGGAATCGAACTCAACTTTTTGGTGCATGGCATGATGCTCCAACCAACTGACCCATCAGGCCATGATTCATTATTATAATTCTTAATGAGGTTTGGAGGTTTTCCTGCTGCTTCTGGAATTCCTTGAGGATGTTTGAAGTTTCCTCATTGGGTCTAAAGACGCTAGACTAGAGCCTCACACTGTGCTCTATAATCATACTGAATCCGAGGAGCAGAGACCCCTGGAGGCTGGATAGTTAATTTCGCGGTCCCAGTCTACCCCAAACTGAGTTCAGTTCTAATCAGTTCAGCCAATATTTACTACCCCCTCCCATGCCATTCCCTGTGGGAAAAAAAATAAGTTGGATGTGGTTCGCTGGCCTCAAGGAACATTGCTAAACTGAGGAGATAGATATAGACCATGATAACATGGATGGTCCAGACAACACCAAAGATGTGCCCAGGGTGCCAAGTGAGCCTGGAGGAGGGTACTGAGCCCACTGGACTCTGGTGTGTCTGGATGTGCCTGGGAAGGAAGAGACTAGACTGGGTCAGCCCTGTGGCATGGGTTCTGGGGTGAAGGGCCTTTCCTTGTCCCTCTCATCCTGAGAGTCTCTGGAGCTGCAGGTGGGGTGTCCAGGTAAAGCACCTGGGTCCTCCTAGAAGCCCCTCATCTCCAGAGCAGGGGAAGAAGGAAGAGCCAGTGTTTGCCTTTCTGCCGCTCCCAGCCCGAGAATAGGGCAGGTCATAGCAATCAGCTCCCTTCACCTCCACCTGAAGCAGTGAGGGCTGCAGGCACAAAGAGCTGGTCCTACTGTCTGCTCACTGAGGCCCTGCATGCAGGGCTGCTCATGGTCCCCAGGCAGAAGGCAGCAGGATATGAGGTAAAGCTTTATGGAGGGAACTGGGCTATTAGCAGTCAGCCCTGAGGTACTTAATGCAGCTCCTCTCAGCTAAGCAGTAAGGAAATGGGGCTTCAGAGGATTTCCCGAAAATGTAAAGCTCCTTTTAAATAGCAAGGAGACTTCCTGACAGCGGGGAGGGGCTTCTCCAAGGCCTTGTTTCCTTTGAGGGCATGGAGCCTCAATTCCAAGGCACCCACCTGGCCTCTGCACCCGGAGTCAGAGACCCTCTTTAAGGGGAGTCTCATCAGGTCTATAAGCCCAGATTCTCAGCATCCCTGTGCATATGTAGAGATGAGAAGGAGCTGGAGCAGGGACAGGGATAGGGATGCTGAGGAAGTGCCATCAGTATGTTCTCCTCATTCTAGAATGCATACTCTCCTCTTTCTAGAATGTATACTCTCCTCTTTCTAGAATGCATACTCTCCTCATTCTAGAATGCATACTCTCCTCATTCTAGAATGCATACTCTCCTCATTCTAGAATGCATACTCTCCTCATTCTAGAATGCAGTGATGAGTTGCAGGTCCTTGTGGTGCTTTTACATGCCCTTGACCCTCAGGGACCCGCCTGGTAGGTGGGGCAGATGTTTGGGTCCTATCTTCATTTTAAAGACAAAGAAACTAAGTCAGAAAATGGCAATCTATAGATAGAGAATGGGAGTGGGGATGAGGAGGTGTGGGTTCCAGTCACCAATGTGGAGAGACTTGCCGAGCCACAGACCTGTCACCTGTGAAATGCACAACAGGATTGGGCAAGATCAGTGGCTTCCAGACTGGAGTTCAGGATGAGTGCCTCTGGGCCCTCCCAGGGGTGGGCGGGGCCAGGAAGCCACTCTCATCAGAGCAGTCCATCTTTATCTGTTATGTTTTGGGATTCCCACATGAAATTTCATTTGAGGATAGGGTTTCTCGGCTTACAAAGTTCAAAAACTGCCCCATTTCTAATTTCTGGCTCTCTTGAGTCAGGCCTCCTCAGCCATGACCCAATGTCCTCTCCAACTTCACTCTGGGATAGGTGGATGGTCAAGAAGGAAGCAGGCAGCTTCCCCTCCCCATGTGGGTGGTCTTTGACCAGAGCATCTGCCCCGCAGAGGTGGAGTGTGAACTAGGGCTATATCTGCTGGCTGACTCCATCCCTTTTTGCCATTAGGCCCCCTAATTATGCTTTATTTTCATATCTGGAAAATACATTTTGGGCAACTAAAATACATTTAGTTGACATATTAGGCTTCCCTGCCTTGGTTTTGTCGAGTTTTCTCCAGCCTTCAGGACTGTTGGGACACCCAGTGAAGCAAATCTCTGAGGGCCTGCAATAGGCAGACAGGCTGGCTGAGCGGAGAGGGAATACAGGAGCCTCACTGATTCAATGGCAGTGAGCCACCCCCAGAATGGAGGTGACATCTGACAACCAGCTGGGGTCTGCCATTCAGGTTGCCTTCCTTCAGCTCCCAGAGTCTCCTGCCCGAACCTCAACCGGAGCTCCTTCCAGATCCTCTGAGCCTGCGAGTCTGAGGGGCACTGAGAGCCCCACCTGGCGGTTGCCTGGGGGCTGGGGTCGGGCAGGGGCATTGGCTCTGTAGGAAGCAGTGCTGGTGACAGCGGTGGTGGCCTTGGGTTGGTGACTTAGATGTGGTAGTCGTGCTGCCAGGGTTAGTGACATAGCAGAGTTGTTGGCGGCAGCCCTTTAGTTTCTGGTGCCAACATTGATGGAACATCACCAACAGTTGTATGATGACAGATGTGGCATCGCTCTCATTTTGGTATCGACATCACCACAGTGAGCCAACTCCGAAGTTGAGGGAAATGGCACAAGTACACACACGGCTGTTTTCCTGGAATCCAGGAGACGCCACCTGGTGACGCATGGATGGAGCGAGAAGGGAACCAGAATTCCCTTAGAAAGGAAGGTTGAGGAGTGGGAAGAGTCCCGATTTATGCCTGTGGTCATGCCTGTGGAACTCTGTGTGATGACAGACACAGGAAGGCTGGGGTAGGGGGATGTGGGTCACACTGAAGCGGGAGCATCCAACACCCAGCTCCAGGGGACAGAGACATGTTCCACCACACCAGATTGCTGGGAATCTCAGGGATGCCACTTTTTAAAAAGGCAGTCATTTCTGAAAAGGCAGAGCAGAAGCTGGACATCTCTCCTTGGTGCCGGACAAGGAGCCATGGGACCCTTGGGAAGATAATGATGAGCCAGAAGAGTTTCTGATGCTTCGGGCCCAGCCTTGGGTCCGGGTGGCCTCATCCAGAATTATTCTCTCTCTGCCCCAAGCCCTTGCTGTTCTCATAACAAATTCTTTTCTTTTTTCAAGGCCAAAGAAGTACATCCATGATTTTTTCCCTACAACTCAATCTAGTTTTACTTAGTTCAACAAATATTTACTAAGGCAGTCCTGAGCCTGGGCATGCGGAATACTCATGTGAGCCGGCCACTGTTCTGGCTCATTGTAAGCCAACAGGTTTATAATTTCTAGGGGGATAGAGGTAGGAAAAGACAGGCGCACATGTGTCAGACACACATGCACACACACACACTGTTCAAGGTCATCTTCCTCTAAAATGTATTGGGGGAAGAGAAGGGGTAAGTGGGGAAGTTAAGCATCCTGGAGGAGGCTTACATAGGACACCTCTCTCCCCACAGCAGGCAGGCGACATACACGCAGTTCTGTCCCTCTCCTCACAGGACAACCTGAAGCTGTGTGAGCGTTACCAAAAGGCAAAGGGAATTCGATGAAGGTTTGGGCTGAACCAGAAAGGGATATTCGAGGCCTAATCCCTGCTACTTGTGAATGTGGCCTTATTTGGAAATAGGGTCTAAATGCAATCAAGTAATCAGAATGAGGTCACACTGGAGTAGGGTGGTCTCCAGCCCAATGACTAATGTCCTTGTAAGAAGAGGGAAATTTGGACACAGAAACAGAACTCTGTGTGACAATAGACGCAGGTTGACTCAAGACAGCTACAAGCCAAGGAACAGCCTGGAGTGCCAACACTCACCACAAGCCAGGGGCAGGTGAGGAAGGGGCCTCCCCGACAGCTTCCAGGGGAGCGTGGCCCTGCCCTCACCCCAATTTTGAACTCTCAGCTTCCAGAACTGTGAGACAATACATTTCTGTTGTTCTGAGTCACTCAGGTTGTTATGACTGCCCTAGGAAACTAATCCAAATGGAATCACCTCAGAGAATGGAAAAAACTTAAAACTGTAGCTAAGTACCATTTTTCACCTGCTTGAGGGAAGAAAATTACCGAAAGAGCTTGATCCTTCATCAGACCCTCTCACTGGCACACCTCCGCCCCGCTCTTCCTCTCTCGTCCTCAGGACTGTGTCTTTATAGATATCCCTCTTTGTTTATTGTTATTTGGGTCGCTTCCCACATGTTCAGATGTGACCCACGAGGATCAGTCTTTCTGTCAAATTCTTCACCAACCCCAGCAGTTCATTTCTTCAGCCTTAATTTGTTCATGGGAGAGTGACACCCCAGTGGGAGACCTCAGCAGGACAGTCACGGGGATGGTGGATTGGATGATGGTGGCTTTGGGCTGGGCCCCCAGTGTCCATTGCAGACCACTTCATATTTCTCAGTTGTCTAAGGGACAGACACACACACACACACACACGGTCAGTAATGCTCAGAGACCCTGCATTCTCTCAGCTAAGGGTGGCAAACTCTCAGCGTGGGATTTTGATGGACTCCCATATGCAGTGCTATCTCTTAGCTTGTCTGGAGCCCTGCGCCTCTCACCACGTGAGCTATTCATAAAACAAAAAATAGTGACAGATTTGGAATGTGAGCTTTCTGGAGTGGAAGATACTTTAAAAGCCTGCCAGGGTTGTCGCCTATCCAGGTTGCATATTTCTTCCACTCTGCAGACCTATGAACTGTGCAGGTGCCAGGGGTCTAGCAGGATTGAGAAGTGAGTGATTCTGTTATTGAACTTAGTGGCCTGGGAATGGAGAGAAATGAAAAGCATTTGTTTTTCACATTTTAAAACCATAATTTTTCTTTTCATCTCCTCGGGGATTGTGCCATGCTCATGTCACCAGTGACAGTCACTGTGGCCCTGCAGCTGTTCTCACCCTATGGCACAGAACCTAGAACTGGAGGAGCCAAGGGTGGAGCCCACCTTCCTGAAGGCTGGGCAGATCCCCAGCGGCTGGCTGGCCGGGCCCCCTGTCACCCAACCACACTGAGCTAAGGAAGTCAACCTGTTCTCACCCCCACCCCGCAGCTCAGCTCTGTTCAAATATCTCATTTTCTCTTCTGGGCCTTCTGGCAAATCCTCTATTTATCTTGCTCATTCTCTGTCCCACCTGTTGACTGGGCTTTTCACTCCACCCCCACCCCTTTCTGTGCCTGTACTTACTATATATGCAGTTACTCTTGATACCAGATGATTTGGTTTTTGATTGTAGGGCATTAGATGGATTTAAAGATGTCAGTGTATTGCTTTCTAGATTGCAGGCAAACCCTCCCACTACCATCACCACCACCACCACCACCACCATTTAAGCGCACTGAGCATGCTGCCTGCCTGCGGGAGCTGTGGACCCTGCAACTTCCCTGCTCACCCTCTAAGGGCGTCCTTGGCATTGCTGGGCTGCAGCCTCACTCCAGACACAGGTGGTTCACCCAGAGCGCTGGCCAGATGCAGACACCGCTCATCTGCATCCCAACCAGCTTGGCCTCACACCCAGGGTTGCCCCCATACCCAGCTTTGCTAAACAGAATTTCCCCCCCCTCCTATTGTTATTAAGCTTAAGATAGAGATCCTGGGTGACTCAGAAAAATAACAAAAGGCTCATGGAACCTCTTCTGGGCTCCTTCTTAGAATTAAGAAAGTGCATGTGTGGGGAGGGGGTGGAGGTGGGTAGGCGGTAGGATGGTTTGGGAGCAGTGAGCAGGGGCCAGATTCCATGAACGGAAAGTCCTAAACACATTATAGCTATTTGAATGTGGATTTATTTGGAGTCTTGTTTAAACCTCTGTGTCCCTCAGTATTCTCATCTATGAAATGGGGATGATAATGTGTAATTTAATAAGGCTATTAAGAACAATGAATGAGAATACATACTATATATATACATATATATAATTTTCTTTGGCCTCTCTCTATATATACATGAACAACAGTACCTGGTACCTGGTAAATGCTAAATAAATGTGGTTTATTACCCTGACTATGATTGTGTAAGAAACACAGCCCTAGAGATATAGCCTTTGGGCTCCATAACTTACTTGATATGTAAATGTAGACTTATATAATGCTCTATTATTTTCATTTATTATTTATATTAAGTTTATACTTTTATCATATTATTATCTGTGATCAGTTAGGTGTGACCTTCGTGCATACATACTCTCATTGGAAAATGGGGTAGAAAATTGCTGCCCTTTATCTTCCGTGGGGTCGGATGTGATGGGCGTGGGTAGTGCTATGCTCAGTGATCTGGCACACACTTGGGCAGGCCTCCGGGCAGGTGCGTGCTGCCCACCTGGATGCTGCTCCTTTCACCACCAGGCTCCCATTCACTCTTCACCCTCTGTCCTTACATGGTGACCCCAGCACTGGCACCCTCTGGTACCCATCAGTGCTAGGGATCTACTAGTCCCAGTAACCAGTACTTTCCTATAGGAAGTGAGGAGAGACACTGGCATCAACAGTTTGCAACTACTGGTTGAAAACTAGTGGGTAGGGTTGAGCCAGATGACAGGTGGGCTCTGCCAGCTCAAAGGTTCTGTGACCCTCAGGTTCCCAGGAACACAGGCAGGTCCATATGACAGAGGCCAAGCCCCATTCTCTCAAGACCTGGGACTCAACCATGACACTGAGGCCATAATCCAGAAGGAAGCTGGCTGGCTGCTCGGGTGCATGCACATGGACACCAGGGAGAGCACGTTATCCCAAGGACTGGATCCGTAGGCCTGGTGGTCAGGGAGTCTTTGCCATGCACTGATCCACGATGATGATGATCAGCAATTACCCACGCACAGGTCCACAGGTGACGTACAGGCATATGTGCACTACTGGAGGAGAAGTGACTCTTCCACCATGAGACGTGTGGCTGGTGGGGGCCCTGGGGACACGCTGTTAGGTTTCCCTGAGAGATCTCTGGTCACAGAGGGGACACTGGGTGAAACCAGCTATGTGAGGGTGGGCATGTTGCTTCCCTGCTCTGGACCTGGGCACCCTCATCTGTAAAATGGGACAGAGTGGTTGAAAAGATTGGTTCTGAGGCTCTTTTAGCTCTGACATCCTACAA
The DNA here is from genome assembly GCF_027574615.1 of Eptesicus fuscus. Classification (NCBI taxonomy): domain Eukaryota; kingdom Metazoa; phylum Chordata; class Mammalia; order Chiroptera; family Vespertilionidae; genus Eptesicus; species Eptesicus fuscus. The sequence goes on along the minus strand of NC_072494.1, from coordinate 20,511,158 downwards.
GTTCATTATTTCCTTTCTTCTGGATCCCTCTGGCTAGCAGCCCAGACTCAAGCTGGTCTTGGTATAGGATCCTTTTAACTACTTTCTTCCAAGGCCTTTTCATTCATCTTCATTCTCCGATGCAGGATGAATGTACGCTCTTAGCTACTTAGGAAACCCTTTTCCTCCATTTTTCTTCTTCAGCATTTAAATAAATGAAATCTAGTATGTTAAGTGCTTAGCACAATGCCTGGCTCATAAAATGCATTCATACATATAATATGTAATCCATATTCTATATAATAGTATATGTTCTCCTAATACATGTCTTACTTTAACTTTTCTCTGCAGCCTAAATATCTGTCATTTAAAATACTTTTTATTTTTTGAAACTCAGGGCCACTTAGCTTGCTCTTTTCAATAGAAAGGTTTCTTTCGAAAGCAGCTCATTCATTCAAGTTCCCAGCACGGTGGGCCCAATCCCTTTGAGGGGCTCAGCACCGTGTTAGATACTGACAAGGCAAGGCTCTGTCTGCAGACTGATGAGGCCCCAGGAACGTGGTTTCTGGAGAGGCAGCCCTGGCTCAGTTGGATGGTAGGGAGAAGTTTGGATGCGGATACAGGAGGGGGCAATGCCTATGAGGCCCCAAAACTCAAAATCTTGGACCAGTTCAGTTAACACTTTCCAGAAGTGCTATTCCAAGTGAGGAAATACTATAACCCATCTCAGACGGGCTCGAGTTGCTTCTCTGAATCTGAGCTACCCTCAGATTTGCACTGAAAATGTGATCTGAAGCCCCACTTACCGTGTTAATAGTGAGGAGAGCAGCATGGTTTTGCAGACTGTTTCTGAGGCTCCTTCCTCCCCAGATGCCCATCCCCATCCCCACGGCCTCACCTCTGATCCTCAGCACACACTTAGGAGGTGCAGAGCCTAGAGTAGAAATTATTGTTCTCATTTTCCAGAAGGGGAAATTAATCTCAAGAGGCTACAAACAGATGGTGACGGCGAAGGCGACTGACCTTGGGGAGAGAGGCAGGTTCTGGGCTAGACCAGGATTAGAAGCTGTGCTCTGTGAGCTGCCTGTGTGGCTTACAGAGGTCTTGCAGACTGACTCCTGGATGGGGCAAGGAGATCATGACATTAACCAGCCTGGACCCAACAACCTTGATGGTTCCCTTCAGGGGCCCCACAGGCAGTGCATCATCGTCTTTGTACTTGTTCTAACTCCACAAGCTTTTCTACTTACTAGTATTAGTAGAAAATGCTTCCACTCTGACAAGCTGAAACAGGGAGGGATGGGCAGCCAAGAGCCCGTCACTTGTGTCTCATGACCAGGTCTCCTAATGTTGAGCCTTTTACCTCCTCCATCTCTAAGCCTTGGCATCGTATCCCACCAGCCTCTGTAGAGAGGAGGGTGGGGGAGAGGGTGGGAGAAGTTGAAACTAAATAGCACTGAGAATAGCCTGAGAGGGCCTTGCTTCTTCAGGGAAGAAGAGGACAAAATTCACAAAAGAAGAGAGGAGAAGGAGAATAACTCTTTACTTAAGAGCAATAGAAAAGGCAATGAAAAGAGATGCTGGGAGGGAATATTAAAGACCTTATAGGAAAACCAGACATGGAGCCAAAAGTGCCAATGGGAGCTGGCAACACCCTTCTGAAAACTGGAAAAATGTTCTTTTGGCCACTCTGGTGCCTCTGGCTAAATCTGTTCCATATTTGTGATTTGTGGCACTCAAGCTAAACTAGTGGCCGACCCAGGCTTGAAAGGGTAATAACTTCCAAGGCTGGTTCAGATTGCTCTTGCCAGCGGGGCTCAGAAGACAGACGTCCTGTGGCTGAAGGATTAGCAGGGGTCCCCGCGTGCCAGCCTCCGGAAGGAGGAAGCCAGGAGAGAGAAAGGGTGAGGGGCAGGAGAACAGGTAAAGGAAGGGCCCACTCTCACAGCCTTTCCTTCGTTCACTTTTCATTCATGGAGGATTGAATGAGCTTCCCCGCATGTCAATCACTGTTTTAGGCACCATCATCTCCGTTAATCTTCACTGTAACCTACAGTATAAATATTATTTTCTCTATTTTACAGTTGAAAAATCAGGTGCTCAGTGTACAGTTCTTAAGGTAGAAAGGGAAGGTTTAGATTATGTTCTGCCTGATTCAGAACCTTACTGCCAGCAGTAAAACACACTACGAAGGAGCTGGAAATGACGAGGAGGTAAAATATGCTCAGGAATGGCAACATTTATTGAACAGGTTTGCAAGAACCAGGTTCTAGGTGTGGGCCATATTACTCGGGCAGGGCCCCTACCTTCCTGGGGTGAAGTGGGTGATGGGATACTAAGCCAACAATTACTCGGGCAGGGCCCCTACCTTCCTGGGGTGAAGTGGGTGATGGGATACTAAGCCAACAGAAGGATGGGCATGCCAGCTGGTGTGAAGGAGTAGCCCTCTGAGGGGAGATCTGGGAGCAGGGAGGGGTAGGATCAGACGTGTGCAGACAGAAGAGACCCAAGATCACCAGCAGCTGCTGAGTTTCTGCCCTGTTTCCAACACTACTCTTGAAACTCTCATCCATTATTTCATTTGATGTACCACCACGGAGGGTGTCATTATGCACCCCCACCCTTTTTTTAAAAATGAGGGGATTGACCACAGGCAGCAAAATCTCAGACATATGCTGAAGCAATTTCTTCACTGATACTGCTCCTAGGGCAATGGAAACTAAAGAGAAAATAAACAAATGGGACTACATCAAAATAAAAAGCTTATGTACAGCAAAAGAAACAATCAACAAAACTACAAGAAAGCCCACTGCATGGGAGAACATATTTGCCAATGTTATCACCAATAAGGGTTTAATCTCCAACATTTACAGGGAACTCATACAATTTAAAATATATTTTATTGATTTTTTACAGAGAGGAAGGAGAGGGATAGAGAGTTAGAAACATCGATGAGAGAGAAACATCGATCAGCTGCCTCTTGCACACCCCCTACTGGGGATGTGCCCGCAACCAAGGTACATGCCCTTGACCGGAATCGAACCCGGGACCCTTGAGTCCGCAGGCCGACGCTCTATCCACTGAGCCAAACCGGCTTCGGCAACTCATACAATTTAACAAAAGGGAGATAAACAAGCCAATCAAAAACTGGGCAACGGACCTAAATATATACTTTTCGAAAGAAGACAGAAGGAAGGCCCAGAGACATATGAAAACATGCTCAAAGTCACTAATCATCCAAGAGCTGCAAATCAAAACAATAATGTGGTACCTTCTCACAACTGTCAGAATAGTTATCATCAAAAAATCAACAAATGACAAGTGCTGGCGAGGATGTGGAGAAAAAGGAACCCTTGTGCACTGCTGGTGGGAATGCAGACTGTTGCAGCCACTGTGGAGAACAGTATGGAGTTTCCTCAAAAAACTAAAAATGGAACTCCCATTTGACCCAGTGATCCCACTTCTAGGAATATATCCCAAGAAACTAGAAATACCAATCAGAAAGGATATATGCAACCCTATGTTCATAGCAGCACAATTCACCATAGCTAAGATTTGGAAACAACCTAAGTGCCCATCAGATGAGTGGATTAAAAAACTGTGGCACATCTACACAATGGAATACTACACTGTGGTAAAAAAAGAAGGAGTTCTTACCATTTGCAACAGCATGGATGGAACTGGAGAGCATTATGCTAAGTGAAATAAGCCAGTCAGAGAAAGATAAATATCACATGATCTCACTCATTTATGGAATATAATGAACAACATAAACTGATGAACAAAAACAGATCCAGAGACAGAGAAGCATCGATCAGACCGTCAAACCTCAGAGGGAAGGTAGGGGAGGGTGGGGGTAAGGTGGAGAGATCAACCAAAGGACTTGTATGCATGCATATAAGCCTAACCAATGGACACAGACTACAGAGGGATGAGAGCATGAGTGGGGGGCATGGGGGAGTAATGGGAGGATAAGGAAAAATAAAAATAAAAATAAAATGAGGGGATTGAGATGTGGAGAGATAAGTGCCTAGCCAGAGGCCACACATCTTAAGTGGCTTAGGAGAAGTTTAAACCTGGTCTATTCGATCGCAGGTCTAGGCTCTTCTCTCCTGAAACCACAGAGGCCTCTGGAGTCAGCGTCACAGAGGCCCATCAACGTTCAGCCACATGGGAGCCAGGGGCAGGTGCTGAACCCAGAAACAATACTTATTTGTAAGCCAGAACTAACAAAGTCAAGGGAAAGAGATATATTTTTTAAATGTGTGTATTCCAGAATGTTTGCGATAATAGCGTGTGGACGGAGCACTCCCTGCTGCAGGTGCTGCTCCAGTGCTTTCCACGAACAAACTCACACCTGCACAGCCTCCCCATGACGATGATACAGTTATCTCCCCAACTCGCACGTGAGAAAGCCCAAGAGAAGGGTACCTTTTTCAATTGGATGGAGCACACACGCCAGGGCAAACTCAGACCCAGGTCCGCTGGCGTGGGAACGAGTGGGCACTCTTACTGTGCCCACTGCAGTGAAGGTGGGGGTCAAAGACAGGGTGGGGAGGGCTAGGCCACCAGAGGAGGAGTGGTGGCAGCTGTGGCCAAGTCAGGCTGAGAAACAGGGTGGAGGACCGCAGAACGGGACAAAGCAGGATGCCCCTGGCCCCTCACCCGGCTGTGCAGCTGACAGGTACGGAGCAGCAGGGACAGCAGCTGGAGAAGAGGCAGCCTGGTCTCTCCTACAGCAGAGAGGGTTTGGGGGGGGGGAAGTGGGGGCAATGATTGGAAATTTGTAATACAACCAACACAAAAGATGATGAAACCTAGAAGAAGGCCTCCATGTTCCTATCTGGAGACCAAAGGAATGCATACAGGGCTCCAAGAACAAAGGGAGAGTAAGAGGTTTGTGAAGAAGGAAGTCCATGCCCAGGGTAGCTAGGGGATGACGAGCAGGTCGGGGAAGTGGGCAAGAGTGAGGGCTGGGGTAGTTTTGACCCCAAGCTGCCCGACTATGGTGTGGTCTTGGAGCACGAGAGGCACCTATACTGGGTCCCCACCCCTGCCCTTGTCTATGGGGAAGAAGAGAGGCTGCCTCCATCCCATCTCCTTCTTTGCTGTACTGAGGGGAGACATCTGCTTTGCTCTTGCTAATTTAGTGTGGGAAGCCTGGCCCGTGCTCTGGTGTAGATAACGATGCCTGCCAGCTGGCAGGCAGGCTGGGGAGCCAGGGGCCCAGCCGCATCCCTCCCTGCCTGGCATTCCATCACTCGGCAGCCGGCACCCCGGGAAGGCTGCAGCTGCCCTGTCACCCCGTACGCCCACATGGAGGCAGTGGGAGGAGGGCAGGGTTCCTGCCTCACAGGCTTGGGCTGCAGCCTTCAGACCAGCAGGCCTCCCTCATAGCCCTCCGAGGCCCGCTTTGCCCAGACCGGAGACAAGGGAGGAGAAGGGTTTGGAGGACATGGTCCAGGCTGGGGATGCTGGGGATGGCAAGAACAGAATTGTCGAGAATGGCCATGGTCCTGGAGATGCTGTTCTTCCCTAAGTGGGCACAAGCAGGGCAGCAGAGCCCCGTGGTGCCAGTGGTTACAGGTCCGGGACAGAGCATCCCTCCGCACAGGTAACCACACAGGCCTCAGAACAAATGCTTGCTTTGGGATGGGCCCACCCCACGCCTCCTGCATTCTGTCATCTATGCTCACCAGGCAAGGCTGCCTTTCACTTCACTGGGCGTTTTCTCTGCACTCCCCAGGAGGGGAGCTTCAGCCGCACACTAGGGGACTGACAGGGAAATTTTATCTTTTCATCTTGTTTATCTTTCTTCCCTGCATGGGGATGGCATCTTTACTCACCCCCCACTCCTGATGCTGCTCCCTGCCCCAAGCACTTCCCTGTTCTAAATGCCCCTCACCAAGCTGAAGGCATACCCCTCGGAGGAATTTGAATTTTCCCAGACACCTTAGAAAAACCAGGGGCCGGAGATGGCCAGCTTCCAAGGAGTAGACTGTGACAGACGGGCTTTGTCTCTAAGAGTAGATCAGATGCTGAGAAACCAATAACTGATCTCAGTGCCAATATCACCTTCAGCTAACACATTATTCGAGTTGTTGTTATAAGCCTGTGGATAGCTATTGGGTACCAAGTACTTTAGCCACAAGGATGAAAAAAGAATTATAGCCCTAGCCAGTTTGGCTCAGTGGATAGAGCGTCGGCCTTCCTAGATTTCTCTCCCATTGATGGTCTCCGTCCAGCAACCATCATGTCCATGCAGATGGCTCCAGATTGACATAACCAACCCGGGGTTTCTAATCTGAGCTCCAGAGATGTACTCCAACCACTGCCTAGACCCGTGGTCGGCAAACTGCGGCTCTTTGGCCCCTTGAGTATGGCTCTTCCATAAAATACCACGGCCTGGGCGAGTCTATTTTGAAGAAGTGGTATTAGAAGAAGTTTAAGTTTAAAAAATTTGGCTCTCAAAAGAAATTTCAATCATTGTACTGTTGATATTTGGCTCTGTTGACTAATGAGTTTGCCAACCACTGGCCTAGACGTATCTATCACGATATATACTTACACCCTCCCCAAACTCGACATGTCCAAAAGCAAATTCATCCATCAACCTAATCTCCCCTCCACCTCTCCCAAACCTACCCATTTTCCAAAGTTTGACATCTTTCTGCCTAAAATGATCTCTTAGGCCCTCTTCCCTCCTCCCACTATTCTTCAAGATAACTCAGATCTCTTGTTTCCTATGTACAAAATGTCTGGGTGCCATGGAGCACATCATGGTTGGGCTAGGCCAGTGGTCAGCAAACTCATTAGTCAACAGAGCCAAATAGCAACAGTACAATGATTGAAATTTCTTTTGAGAGCCAAATTTTTTAAACTTAAACTTCTTCTAATGCCACTTCTTCAAAATAGACTCGCCCAGGCCATGGTATTTTGTGGAAGAGCCACACTCAAGGGGCCAAAGAGCCGCATGTGGCTCGCGAGCCACGGTTTGCTGACCACTGGGCTAGGCTTTGTCTTCCGGATGCTCATATTGATTTCAGAGAGGAAGGGAGAGGGAGAGAGAGAGAAACATCAATGATGAGAGAGAATCATTGATTGGCTGCCTCCTGCATGCCCCCTACTGGGATTGAGCTTGCAACCTGGGCATGTGCCCTGGCCAGGACTCGAACTGTGTCCTCCTGGTTCATAGTTCAATGCTCAGTCACTAAGGCACACTGGCTGGGCTGAACCTCCATACTTTAAGGTCCAGATGAAAAGCCATGTGAAGACCTCCCAAATAAAGTCTCCTCTAATCCCTCCTAGGCAAAGAGCCTCTCCTTCCTCTGGGCTTCCATAGCACTTACTCTGAACCTCTCTTTCAGCCCCTGTTTGCTCTCTTCCCCCTTTCAAATACTAGTCTCTAATGTCTTTGTAAATCTGAAATGTCCCTACTTCCCAATACATTTAGTAATGTCACGCCCACCAGAAACAGTTCTGCCATTCTGAATTTCTCATTTATGGGGTGCTGACTGGTGCCTTCTTGTACCCTTCTTATCTAACAGTAATGGGGAACGCTTCCCCACTCATTGCTGCCTCGGCTTTGGTGCCACACTCCCCAGGATGTTCCCGGTCCTCAATGATCAGGTTGGTTGACTTGTCTATGTGTTATTACACTGTATTCGTTCATGTTTGGGCACTTACCCCTGAACTGAATGTCTTTCTTGCCCCTCCACCTTCTTTGAAGAAAAGACCATGAGGTCAGGGACCGTACTTTGTTAACCTTCCCATCCCATCTTTGCCCTGCTTGATTCACCTTTGGTCCGAAGAAAGCCCAAAAAAGTAAGCCACATTCGGTAAGGAATTCAGAATTTTGAAGAAAATGTCAACAGCTCACAGAGTGCATTTTGCAGCAATTCAGCTTGTCTGGTTACTGGCTCCATCCTAGACTGTAGTAGGCACGAGGCAACAATCTGCTTTGGGTATAGAAATTGAGTGATGTGTTTTTTGAACTGATGTTAAAGTCCAATCATTTCCAGCTTCATGAGATTTACAGCCAGTTTTGTATGTGTGAAACTAGCCAGATCACCAAGGGAATTTGTTTTCTCATCAATAATAGCAATTTCCACAGCTTAGCATCTATAGTTGTAAATAATTTATTTTAAAAACTCAGCCATATTTAAATTTATTATAACCATCTAAACACTTCATCATGCACAAAAATAATAGCTGCAGAGCTATCTTCTGGTTATTTCTGATGCTGCTGCTTCTGATGTGTACATTTATTATATATAGTGATTAACAATGTCAGCTCCAGGGTCAGAGGGCCTGTGTTCCAACCCCACCCACCCCACTATTCACTAGCTGTGAGATTATGGGAAAATCATGCATCCCCTCTGTGCCTCAGTTTCCTGGTCTATAAAACAGTAATGTTGGCGATAACATTACAGGGTTATGGACTGAATGGACTGAATGAACTAATCCATGTAAAGCTGTAGACAGTGCCTGGCACCTGATAAATGCTCTGTGAAAAACCTAGCTATTAGGATTTGCTGTGGGTGAATCCAACATAAGAAAAAGGTTTGTCTCTATGCCATCCCCAGCCCTCAGCGTTCCTATTCAGTAGGGAGGGGGCAGCATTATCCACATTTTACAAACAGCACAATTGAAGCAAGATGTCCAGGCAGCGAGCGGCAGTCTGAAACTGGAACGCAACTCTGTAGATGTAAGTACAAGGACTCTTTCCAGGAGGCTGTGAAGCTGTACAGTTAAAATGAGTGCGAGGCATCCTAGAAGAGCCTGTGACCCCTGACATCCCTTCTCTGCCACGGTTCTCCATGGATGCTCAGCAAAGTCACTTCCCTCTCCATCTCTGAAATGATCTCAGGCTGTGGCTTCCCAGATATTTCTCTTACAAGTTTTTAAAAAAAGCCATATTAGGGTGTTAGATGAGGTGCTGGCTAGATACCCTCTCCTTGGTTCCCCACGTTCCCTGGCTCCTGAAGCCCTCCCTGCTGGGGTGCCTTGGGTGTAGATATATACCTCACCTGGCTGCAGATCCTGGTGCGTTGCAGTGTGTCTTTCTGCTGAGCCAGGACCTTAACTCACTTGGAACCCGCCCCCTCTCCCCAAGAAGACTCTGGCTGTACAGGACCCTGTCTGTGTGGAAGCAGCGCCAAGAGTTTGCGGGTACCAGGAGCATTCCTGTTTCTGAATCTGGACTATCCAAGAGGATGCGTTCCCTTTCTGTCCACTAGGGGGCCGCTTGTAGGGGGATGGAAAAAACGGAGGCTTAAAAAAATATGCTGCTGAAATTTCAGCAAGAGGGGAAAAGAGAGAGCGCTTGAGAGAGAGAGAGAGAGAGAGAGAGAGAGAGAGAGAGAGAGAGAGAGAGCAAAGCAGTCCCAGGCTTCCTCGTCTCCTTCACGTCAGAGGCAGGAACCGACTGTGCGAAGGCTGTTGGCTCAACACGCAGAGACGGAGGAAGGCGCAGACATAGAGAGTGGGAGCAGAGGGGTCCTTCCTGAACCAAGGAATTACCACGAGTGGAGTAAAGCCGCCTGACTTTTTTATCTTATTTTGGTTGCCTCCTCTTCCTCTTTCCACTCCAGCCTTGCCAGCTTGGAGCCTCCTCTCTTCCCCCCAGAAAAGGAGGAAGGGAAGAGAAGGGAGAGAGGTGGGTTCTCTAGGTGAGCGCATCCGCCGGCTCCAGCCCGCACAGAAAAGGAACCTCTTCGCAGAAAGCTCCTCTCTCTCCCCCGCCGCCCACCCCCAGCCTGGTAAGTCCGGCGCACTCGCTCCTTTGGTTTTCTCGCTAGCGTGATTTCAGCACCGCGGAGAGCTACGAGATGCCTTTCCCTTCCTGTGTGTCTGTGTGTTCCTGCAAGGCATTTGGCACTAAGGTTACATCTATCTCTCTGCTGCCCTGGAGCTGGGTTCTGCGTAGCAAAAAAGGGCACAAAACTATGTCTACCGAATTAAAGGGGGATGTGGACTCCGGCCTTAGGGGTGTGCGTGTGCGTGAGTGTCATGCTGTTGCATAAGACAGGTGAGGTCTGAGCTAAATTGTCAGTTGGTTTCTGTGTCTGTGTAGGGTTGTTCTTCTATGTAGATAAGAGAGAGGGTTTGGGGAATTAGTCATGCATCTTCGTTAACTCTTTCCTGACAAGCCATTCACGGTGGGAAAGTGTTGCAAAGGAAGTCTGGGGGTTTGGGAGTGGAGGTAAAAGTTATGCTCTTCTGAGAGAGGTGGAAGAGATGGTTGTTAAAATGTCAATTTCCCCAGGATTCTCTGGGCTCTTGCTGTGGGAGGAGACCATTCTGACCTTTTACTTTCTTTCCTGGTGTGGATCCATGGCAAGTGGACAGGTGCGACAGGTGAGCATCAGGATGGAGTGGTTTGGGGGGCTGAGGTCCTCCTGACCTCACAGTGGCAGGAAAGTGTCTTGAGCTTTGCCAAGGTTGGCTGATGTGAATTATACTTCATTTGCAAGGAGTCAGGAAGTGCCCTCCACTTTGCTGCCATCCTTGTCTGTGTATGGTTGAGGACAACATCTGTTCTGCCCTGTTTTCTGCCTGTGGAAGACAGCTCAGGGGAAGGGTTTGCCCCCACGTGTCTGGGGAAGCAGACTGAGGCAGGCTCTGAGTAATGTTATGTCTTTCAGCGCTGAGAGGCTCCACAAACAGGTTCATCGTTACTTTAAATTTCATTGCTACTTCTTTCTGCAAGGCTCTGCTCTGTCTCCTCTGCTTCTTGCCTCTCAGAAATATGTTCATTAACTCCCTGCATCTGCCTTGGGTTTGCCTGGGAGACACTATCTGCTTGCTCCCTCCTTCGGTTTTACCCACATCTGCTCGGGTGGGACCGTTCAACAAGTGGTGTTGGGGACTTCCTTTCATCATCCAGTCTCTAGGGAGGGGCAGGTTCACGCCTTCATAACCCCAATTCAGCACCCTGGGCCCCTCTTCCAAGCTGAACAAAGTACTTTCTGCTCTTGTTCTGGTGATAGACATAGTCCTGAGTGAATGGCAGCACTGTTTTCGGTTTGGTTTGGTTTTGACTATGCTTGCCATTCAAGATCCAGTAACCTCCGCATCAGTGTATGCGGTGAGGAAAAGAGTGCAGTCAAAGGTTGTAATGGCGGGGAAGGAAGATTGAAATAGAGAAGCAGAGCATCAGAAACCAACACTGACGCATTCGTATTTCACCCCTCCCAACTCCTCCCACCCTTGAAACCTCTCAGGTTGAGCAAGAGAGTGGATGGCTTTCTGCATGACATGGCCCTGAAGGTTTAAAAAAATCCATGCCCTTGCAGTGAAACCTGTCCCAAAGCACCATTTATTACTGAAGTCACTGTGCTTAGTGGTCATTATCTTATTAATGCCCTTAAATTCTCTCCAAAAGAAGTGCTCAGTGTCCTTACTGGGCCCACTTAATAAATGGGGAGACATAGGAGTTGGAAGTGCTAGGCTCGAGCAAAGCAAAAGTGGAAATAACACTTCTGGTCTCCTAATATCTCATCACCTCTGAGGTGCAGAAATGCTCATGTGTGGAGGAGCAGAGATGGATTGCTCCCCAGTGGACAGAGTTGCAACTGAAGCCTTTTAGTGAGCTCAATGTGGAGCAGTGACTTCACCCTGATGAAGAATGAGAATCAGCCAGGCATCTCAGGTGCTCCTGGCCTCAGCCAAGGAGATGGCTAGGAGCCGGGCAAAGAGCTCTCTGGGCTTACTATGAAGAGAGAAGCCCAGACTTGTGGCCTCTAGGCTGGACTGATGTCACACACCTGATTGCCATACTCACCTTGTCCCAGAAGTTCCAGTTGAAGGCACCCTTCTGGGGCACATTGCCATGAGTGTCTTGGTTCTAGGTGTTTAATGACTTTCCTCTCCTCTGAGCCTTCTCTGCAAGTGCCTCCATTGCATCCTTGGTGGCTCAAATTATGTGGAGGATGACTAAGGAGCAGGAGACGGCTGGGCTCTGAGCACCTAAAGAAATCTTAGTGGAGTAATGGGAGATGGACACAAACCCACCTCACATACCAACTTCTCCCCTGGCAGCCCTTGCCCTCCCATCTGGCCAGCATTTTGGAGAAACAGCCATTGTGTTCTCATATCCAGTCCTTGTTCACAGAGTAGGGAAGACTCTGCTGTCTGCCTCTGAGATCCAGGGATGGGAGAGATGTGGGGAAAGGTGGAGGAAGGAGAAGGTGGGCACCCTGCCTTATTCTCCACAGCCAGGGGCTAACATCTTTGACCTGGAGAGCACTGCTGTTCCAAAAAAAAATCCAGGTATAGTTTTTATACAATAAAATGTACTCATCTTAAGTACTCAGATTAGTGAGTTTTGACATTTGTGTTAACCACTACCCCAAACAAGGTATACAAAAATTCCCTTGTGCTTCCTTCCAATCAATTTTCCCTCCCCCCACTCCATCACTCTCTGACTCCTAAACATAGCTTCTACTGCTACATGTTTCAGTAGAAATATATTGCTTAAGGTGATACTTAATGAGTATGTTATGTAGATCCTAGACTTTTAAGAGAACATTTCAGAGTTCTGAGGTTACTGTCACTGGGTGGGTGACAGAGAGGGTAGGGGAGGGGTGCATTCTTTGTCCAAGGTTATGGTCATGGTGTTAGAAAGTCAAGTGGTCATAGTGAGTGTGTTTGTGTGTGTGTGTGTGTGTGTGTGTGTGTGTGTGTGTGTATGTATGCACCACAATCAAGTCCGAATAGGAACCACAGAGACCCCTACCTCTGAGATGACCTAAGTTATTTGGTGGTGAAGTACGTGGAAAGGATGTTAAAATTTCTATTCAAAACTTGGAATTAAGCGTTCAGGTGGCTGGGCATAAGTCATCCTATCTGGACTCCAGGAGGAAAGAGTACTTGTGTAAGGATACTAGGGGAAGAGAGAGGAGCATTCATTGTGATAGTGTTTATGCCATGAAATTTGGCTCCATCCACAAAAGTCATGGCTAAGATTGTTGTTTCTCCTTATTGAAAAATGGCTTTAGAACCGGAAGACACTTTGCAGAGACTCACATCCCATCATATACTATCAGAGTTCCATTAAGGATGTCTCCATTCTTCCTTCTTCCATCCCTGGTTGTAGGTTAGGATAGGGAGTCTCTCTTCTATTTTATCATGAAGAAGCAGTGGAGTTATCAGAAGGTTTTGATGATTTTGGTGGAAAAAATACACACACACACACACACACACACACATACACACACCCCTGCACCCACCTGGTATCTGTAAATGCTCTATGTTTAGAGAATGTTACATAGAGATGGGGCCTTTTGTGCACAATTCAAGCATGAGGTCCTCAACTAAAAACTCAGTTTCTGGTAGATAAACCAGTAAATCAGAATCTTTAGCAGACCTCAAAATTTGACCAAGTAGGTCAGAGAGGTCTTTGGATGCTTGGTAGATGAACATGTCCTCTGCCTCTCTTCACTCAGAGCCTTTACTAAGCATCTTCTTCCTGGCGCTGCCCTTTCTGGGATCGCCTGCCTCAGGGAATGCACTATTCATTCAGAGTAAGCGAACACATTTATGGGAGGCTCCTTCCTGACTCAGCTCTCCCAGCGAGGATCCCTGAGTGGAGCGTGAGTTGCTAAGCCACCAGGTCATGGCAAGTTAGAAGACAGTCACAGTGTGGGTTCCTGAATGTCTAGGCAGAATTTTGTGCAGAAACACAAAATTTGAGTGATCATTACCAAACCAGTTCTAGTAGATGGCTTGGGAGAAGTGCAGAGGCCTCTGCCTAGTGTTGACCACAGACTGTTAACAAAGATCAGATGAGAATCCTGCTTAACTGGAGTTTCATCTTCAGAGCAAACTCAGTGGGAAGGAAAAGCTGGAATTGAGATGTTTAAAAGCTGTTGCCAACTGTATGTAAGAATCTCTCCATCTCTACCTTGGAACATGACTTTGGGCTAGAATTGTATTGATAACTAGAACACAGCAAGTAACCCATGTATCAGCTGGCAAGGGAACATAAGCAGTCTTGCCCTCTTCTCTTTCCGTCCTTTATTTTTTATTTATTTATTTTTTGTGATGAAGTATACATAACATAAAATTTACCTTTTTAAGTTTACAGTTCAGTGGCATTAAGTACATTGACACTGTTGTGCAACCATCACCTCCATCCATCTTTGGAAGGTTTCCATCTTCTCAAACTCAACCTCTATACCCATTAAACAACAATTCTTCATTGCCCCAGCCCCGGCCCCTAGCAGCCACCATTCTACTTTCCATTTTTATGAATTTGACTCCTCTAGGTACCTCATCTAAGTGGAATTATACCATATTTGTCTTTTTGTGTCTGACCTATGTCACTTAGTATAATGTCTTCAAGGTTCATCCATATTACAGCACATGCAGCAAAATGTCATTTCCTTTTAAGGTTGAGTAATGCTCCATTTATTTATTTACCACATTTTGTTAATTCATTCATCCATTTATAGTCATTCATGTTGCTTCCTCTTTTCCTCCTTTAATTGTGGACAATTGCTTATGCTTTGCCTCTCTCTGGTCATGGTTCCCATTGAGTTGAAAATTTTCCCTTTCCCCATAAAGACTAAGAAGGTGGCTTCTTTGAGGCAAATCAATGAGTTGGGTCTGGCTCCTGCATTCTGGCTCCTGGCTCTCATTGTTGAGGGGGCAATAGACAAGTTCAAGTAGACTTGAATCCTAAACTCTCCTCTATTCCACAGCAGCCGTGCCCCATAGAGGTGCCAGAAGACAGAGAAGCCCCTTGGTAGGTATATCTCTGGGTCCTTCTCAGTGTATGCATTACAAGATGAGACTCCACAATGAGAGGAGTTCTAGGGTCAGTGACAAATGAGCAAAAGATGCATCACAGTTTTCTGAAGGATTCTAGCCCTGATCTCCTAGCGTTTTCTGTCCTTAGAACAGGCACCGCCACGCTCACCCTTATTTTGATCCTGTAATAACATTGTAGGCTCTGGCTGCAGATGACTCAATAAGATTGTTGCCCTAGCTCAGTGGTCGGCAAACTCATTAGTCAACAGAGCCAAATATCAACAGTACAATGATTGAAATTTCTTTTGAGAGCCAAATTTTTTAAACTTAAACTTCTTCTAACGCCACTTCTTTAAAATAGACTCGCCCAGGCCGCGGTATTTTGTGGAAGAGCCACACTCAAGGGGCCAAAGAGCCACATGTGGCTCTCGAGCCGCAGTTTGCCGACCTCGACCCTAGCTGGTTTGGCTCAGTGAATAGAGTGCTGGCCCTCAGACGGAAGGATCCTGGGTTCAGTTCCGGTCAAGGGCACATACCTTGGTTGCAGGTTCCCTGGCCCTGGTTGGGGTGCATGCAGGAGGCAACCAATTGATGTCTCTCTCTCACATCAGTGTTTCTTTCTGTCTTTCTCTCTCCCTTCCACTCTCTCTAAAAATCAATGAAAAAATATCCCCAGGTGAGGATTAACAAACAAACAAAAAAATGATTATCAGGACCCAGGAGGAATTTATGGTTCTTTTAATCTAGATGAATTCTCATCATACTACATGGTATGAAGGAAACAGAGAGAAAAAAGCCTAGAACATTGATCCCAGGACAGTATTAAACCAGAATGGCTAACATTTGACAACAGCTTAGAACTCTCTGGGCTGGAATTTGGTCTTTGATCCTAGTCCACCTAAGAATTCATAATCAAGGGTCCTGGTAGCTTGGATCTTTCTATCGGGTAATGATAATGCTAGCCAACACTGACTGAGTGCCTGCTAAGAGCTTTAGTCAGGTGCTTGGCACAGAGAATGCCCTTAATAAATGTTTGTTATCATTACTATTAATAAGCACTTTAAATAATTTATATCATTTGATGGCTAAAACATTATGACATATACCCATTTTATAGACGAGGAAACTGAGGCATAGTGATATAACTGACTTGCTCAACTTTCCACAGCTAACAAGTGATAGAGGAGAAATTCAAACCCAGGTTTGCAGCCTTCATCTTAACTGCTTTCTTCTATTCTTTTATATTCATCTGGCAGTGAATAATGGCTCCATTGTGATTCCTCCTAAGCACCTTTAGGGGAATTTTACATCTTGCATTACTGCTAACTTTATATGTGCAAATCTAGGTGACTCTCCACCTAGATCACCTACCTGTTCTATAAGGTCTAGGAGAGCTCAGCACAGGGCCTGGCACACAGTAGGACCCAATCAAAACTTTCTAATATGCTGTTGGTTTTGCTCAACTTAAGTACAGGGGTTCCCACACTTGTTTCCATTGCTTAATAATAATTATATTACTATTACTGATGGGTGTTCACCAGGTGCAAGGTGCTGTACCAGGTGGTGCAATAGAGTATTGCTCTGGATTCTCACAATATCGGGAACTGGTAATTCTCATCTATTGGAGGTTGCTGTGTGGAAAGTGCTGCACTCATTGTTGTCCAATCTGTTATTCAATTCTTACAACATTTAGCAGGAGGGTTGCCAAGGAAAACCTTCTGCAGCCAAATGAGAAAGGGAGACCCTGGTCATAGCTTTTTCCTTTGAAGACCAAGGGGGACAGAATGCATAGATGAGGGAAACAAAGTCCCCAAATTCAGAGAGGCTAAGTAGCATGCCTGAGGACACGCAGCTAATAGGTAGTAGGGTTGGCTTTGAACCCAGTCTGTTTGAAAGGGAGCCCGTGCTCTTTCCCTCCTCTGTGCTGTTTCTGTCTTAGTCACACCCTTTCCCATCCTGGGCCACACGTGCAGTAAGAAGCAAGGCCTGGGGGCTTATTACCAAAATACTTGGCTTCAAATTCCTGCCCCACCAGGTCCTGACTTGTGACCTTAATTTGAGGGTCCTCACCAGAAGCCTCTCCACCTCCCTCCCCTCCCTTCCCCCAAAGTCTAAAGAGATCCTCACACATTCTTTAAGGGGTTCTTATGGGAATTAAATGGGACACAACTACAAGGTGCCTAGCACAGCCCCTGGCAGGGAGCAATTGCTATTTCCTGTGGCCTGGGGACTCTGTGAAATGGGTTGGGGGTGGGAGGGCGGGAGGAGTGTCGCCTTAAAACAAGCTGACAATAATCTGGGCTGACCTGGATTTTATATTCTCTTCAAGTGCTAATGGGCTGGGTTGGCCTTTGTTTGACATCACCTTGATTTTAGGGGAATGTGTTGGCTATTTTTTCTCCTCCTCCTTTATTACCAAGAGCCTGGCAGCTGATATTTTAAATATCTGAAAGATGCCTCTCACCAATTAATTACCTGGAAATTGTACTAGACTGAAAATTAATTTGGGCCTTAAGAAGACAGCAGGGTTCTGAGCCCGTTCCACTCGCAGCTGGAGGCCAGGAACCTTAGGAATCCTGTTCTCTTGCCTTCCCCTCCCTTCAGAGTCTCTGCCATTCTTCGTGTTATTTATGAAACCTTTTCCCTTCCTTTATAATTATGTTTTCCATAAGAAGAACATCAACGGCCACCTCCTGGCTGGGCTAGAGTAATTGTTTGAATTTTTCGACTGTGCGCAATTTCAAAGGCTCGAGTTTATATAGATTACCTTGAATTTATCTCCACAAGCGCATCAGGAGAGGAGCTGCCGCCTGCCTGGTGAAGTATTGTAAGCCCTGTAGCCACCGAGCGCCGGCAGCTGTGTATGGTCTGTTTATCTAAATGGATTTCCGTAAAACAGATTCATTAATAAACCAGGTTTTGCAAGCCTGTCCTGCCATCTCCTATGGGCTTGTCAATACCAAGGTCAGCAGTGGGGTCTGGCCAAGGGACAGATGTGGAGAGGAAGTCAGCTGACAGCAGGCCAGCTGTGAGCCAGGGGTGGAGGGGCCTGCAAAGGGCAGAGGGCAGCATCAGAGCAGGGAGCCCTGCCCGCGGAAAGGGGAGGCCCTGAATACCAGATGACAGCCCTGCAAACGGTGATGCGGGAAAGGGCAGAGGCCACGCAATCTACAAGGTGGCCTTTTCCTCTTCGTGGGTGACCTAGTCTGTGCTACAGGGCGATGGAACTTATAAATCCAGCCATAAAGCCCCTCGTTCAGCGCCGTATATATTTATAGAGATATAAATGAAGTTTAATACCGATGAAAGTCACTATAAAAGCGAAAGACTTCATCTGTATCTATACTTCAGGTGCAGGTCAGTTCAGGGCTTCCTGCCTTCCTCTGACTGAGAGCCACCAGCACACGAGCTCATGTGCACGCGCCCACACACCCCAAGTGAGGTGGGATCGGGAGGCACCCGCAGTGATGCGCTCTCCCCTTATCTCTGTGGGCTGTGGAAAAGCAGCGGGAGAAAAAGAGAAAAGGGAGAAAGCGCTGCCAAAATCCAGTGGCTTCAGTTGGGAGTCTGGCTTTCAATAAAACAATTTGAGGGAGGTTGGCTTTTCTTTTCTTTTTTTCTTTTTTTCAGGGTCCATTTGCTGTGCACATGCAAGCGGAAAGGCCATTTGTTTTATTGTAGTAAAATATACAGAACACAAAATTCATCATTTTAACCATTTTTAAGTTTACGGTTCAATGGCATTAAGTACATTCACGTTGTTGGGCAACCATCACCACTAGGAGTCATTTTTTGAAGATGCACAAGTTTTGGGGTGTCCACTTTTCTTTCGATAGTGAGCCCAAACAATTAGTTTCATGTTGTACAGACCACATTATTTTTAATCCATAACACTGGCAAAGTAGCACCTTTCAACTATTCAAAATTATAGATATTCAGTAGTAATACCAAAGTAATAAAAAAAAAAACCCATGGAATTTATGCAAAAAGTCAACAATTTTAGGTCCGGTGGTATTCACTAATCATTCTGAATCAAATCAGTAAGAACTCTGGAATTTTTAAAAATTTGTCCGGGTGACATTGGTTAATAAAATTATATAGGTTCCAGGTAAGGAACAGGTTTCTGCTTTTCATCGCTCCAGATGAGATGTGGACCTGAGACTGCAAAGCCCTGACCCGCCCCAGCCGAGCTGTCTCCACCGACCGCCTTGCATCCTCTACTGTCCACCCTGGGTCAGTAGGAGGGCAGGCTGAAATGGTGCCAAACAAGGATTTGAATCCTGGCTCTCCCACGTACTGGCTGTGTGGCCTTGGAGAAATCACTTGACTTCTCCGAGCCTCTGTTTCCTCACCCCTGAAATAGGATAAGTAGTTCCTACCTCTCAGACTTGCTATGTGTGTGAAATGAGATGTCATTTTCTACAGCAAGGCTCATCACAGCCTTTAGCACACAGAGGTGTTCTATCAGTAGACTTCTTTATTAATGAAGATGTCTATGGCAGAAAAGGAGCATTTTGAGAGTCGATGTCAGGGATCACATGGCTACTTGACACATTCTCTCCATGGAATGGCAAGACACCATGTGACCTGAGACTGGCTGCAGGAGCAAGTGCATCTGGGAGACACGCAGTGCATTTCAACCCTGCCCTCTTTTAATCTCCACACCAGGTATCCTCAGTCTTGAAAGGCCTCAGGGCCACAGTGCTGGGGGAAGCCACTCAGAGGGAGGTTGACTGACCAAATGAGATGGCTCTTACCTTCCTGGAGTAGCCCCCTGTCTGTATCCCTGTAACTGGCCCCCTGGAAAGGCCAGGGCAGCAATGCGGTCTGCGTAGGCGCAGGTCCCTAGGGAGTGTGTCTTTGGGTCACCAAGGATGCTCTTCCAGACCTGACCCTCAAGAGGTCAGCAGATCATGCCAAGGGTTTGGCATCCTCCAACCATCCTTCATTCAAGGAAGGGCCAAGTGGAATATCCTGGAGGAGAGCGAGGAAAGGGTGCGGCTGATCTGGGCCCTGATATGTACTGAGTGGGAGGGGAAGGAGGCCACTCGCAGTCCATCTCTTATTATACACTAGAGGCCCAGTGCACGAAATTCGTGCACGGAGGGGGGTTGTCCCTCAGCCCAGCCTGTACCCTCTCCAATATGGGACCCCTCAAGGGATGTCCAACTGCCCGTTTAACAGGCAGTCGGACATCCCTCTCACAATCCAGGACTGCTGGCTCCCAACTGCTTGTCTGCCTGCCTTCCTGATTGCCCCTAACCGCTTCTGCCTGCCAGCCTGCCAACCGCTTCTGCCTGGACATCCCTCTCACAATCCAGGACTGCTGGCTCCCAACTGCTTGCCTGCCTGCCTTCCTGATTGCCCCTAACCGCTTCTTGCCTGCCTGCCTTCCTGATTGCCCCTAACCGCTTCTGCCTGCCCCTAACCACTTCACCCCCTAACCACTCTGCTGCCAGCCTGTTTGCCCCCAACTTCCCTCCTCTGCCGGCCTGGTCACCCCTCTCCTGCAGGGTTGATCACCTCTAACTGCCCTCCCTTGCAGGCCGGGTGCCTCCCAACTGCCCTCTCCTGCTGGCCATCTTGTGGTGGACATCTTATGTCCACATGGGGGCAGGATCTTTGACCACATGGGGCAGCTATATTGTGTGTTGCAGTGATGATCAATCTGCAGATTACTCTTTTATTAGATAGGATAGAGGCCTGGTACAGGGGTGGGGGTCAGCTGGTTGGCCCTGAAGGGCGTCCCGGATCAGGTGGGGGTTCCCTTGGGGTGTGGGGCGGCCTGAGTGAGGGGCCTGTGGTGGTTTGCAGGCCGGCCATGCCCCCTGGCAACCCAAGCAGAGGCCCTGGTATCTGGAATTTATTTTCCTTCTACAATTGAAACTTTGTAGCCTGGAGTAGAGCCAAGCCTGCTGCTACCTCTGTGGCGGCAGCCATTTTTGTGGCAGTTAATTCACCTTCTACAATTGAAACTTTGTAGCCTTAAGTGGGTGAGCCCGGCCAGGGTGTGCGGAAAGCTTTGCTTCCCCTGTTGCCGGCGGCAACCCTGGCCTGCTCTCTCAAGCTCCAATCTGCCGCCATTTGTTTGAATTTGTTTACCTTCTATAATTGAAACTTTGTAGCTTGAGTGGAGGCTTAGGCCTGGCCAGGGCAGGCAGAAAGCTTGGCTTCCTCTGTTACCTAGGAAACCTTGCTCTCTGTGGCTGTAGCCATCTTGGTTTGGGTTAATTTGCATACTCGCTCTGATTGGATGGTGGGCGTGGCTTGTGGGCGTGGCTTGTGGGTGTGTCGGAGGTATGGTCAATTTGCATATTTGTCTATTATTAGATAGGATGGTCTGAGGCACAGGACAAGAGTTATTAAAATGCAAAGTAGGAGCGTGCCATACCCTCTCTCCACCCCACCCCCTTTTTAATTTTATCAGCTTAATTTAGTGAGACTGAAAGGCTCAGGCAGCCATGCTGGGAGGCTGGGAGGGATGGGGAATAAAGCACTAGAGGGTCTGTGGTGGCTCTTATGGCAGCAGCCTCCCTCCCCCCCTCCAGGATCCCCTCGCAGGGCCCCAGAGCACCTCTTCTCTCTGGTTGGAGCCCAAGAGACTGTGACCAGTTTGGGACGCTCTCTGCACTTGTATGTTTCCATTGCTTCTGTGCTTTGTGGGGGTGGGAGGAGGGTGTCCTGGGGCCTCTGGTGACTACATTTAACAGAGTGGCTGTGTTTCCCACCTGACAACCCCCCACTCTGCCACACGGGAAACCTGGGAGGAGACCTGACTCCTGTTCCTTGAGACATTTTGCCCTTTGCCTTTTTAAGTTAATTTTTTAGATAATAGATTTGTGTTATTTATTGTATTATAATTTTTAAAATAAATTTATTGGGGTAACATTGGTTAATAACATTACATAAAATTCAGGCATACCACTTTGTAATATGACATCTGATGAGGTGGGGTGACATACTGTTTAACTAGAGAAGAACAGCATGTGCAAAGGCTCTGAGTTAGAAAGATTATGTTGGAAGGCAACTGAGAACTGTGATGTAGCTGGACACAGAATCACAGGATCGTGGTGAGAATGGTGGGAGATGAGACTAAAGAAGGAGATTGGAATTGGGGCCTTCCTGTCAGGGCACCCATGGGAGAATTACCAACAGCTTGGGTGCTTTAGGTATGAGATCTTAGCTATGTTGTAGGATGCAAGCCTGTTGCCTCTTTTATCAGAAAATTAAAGGCACAGCATAACAGAATTTTATTCACTATTGAATATAATAATTTTATTCAATACATGTATTCTTATATATATTTTTAATTTTACTTTAGTTTTGCTTTTTTTCTTTATTTTTATTGTTGACACTATTACAGATGTCCCCATTTCCCCCTGCCTCCCAGCCTCCGCCCTCCTTCCCTCTGGCCATCACCACACTTGTCTGTGTCCATGGGCTATGCATATATGTTCTTTAGCTAAACCTTTCACCTTTCTTCACCCAGTCATCCCTCTCCCCTCCCCTCTGACAGCTGTCAGACTGTTCCATGTCTTTTACTGCAAGATTGGGAACTTGGAGGTGGGTGGGACCTGTGAGCCTCTACATCTCTCATCTCTGCAGAACATTGGGGGACGCTGTTCTGCTCTCATTTTAAAAACATGAGGCCCGTTCTCAACCACCTGTGCCAATGACACTACTCTGATTGGCCATACAGGGGTTAAAGGTGTGATTGTCTACTGAGAATGAGAAATAGAGAAGCAAAGCAAGAGATGCCCGAGATCAGAATCCTTGAATGCTCATTCTGTTGGCTTTAACTGTGGCTTAAGAAAATTGTCTGCTCTGTTTCTTCGACTCCCTCTCTTCTGGAAAGAGGATGAGGCTGGGAGGCTCCCATGCCAGGTCCCCAGTCAGGGAAAGTGCTTTCCTATTGATCTGTGTGTCAGCAATTCAAATGGGGTATTTATCCTGCGGCTGAGCACCTAATAAAAATTTAAATTTTCGTTTAAAAAAATCGAAAGGGAGGCAAACACTCCTCAAGGAACAACCTCAGAAAGAAAGTAAGAAGACAGCCACACACAATTCAGGGCCTCAGGAAGTGCTGGGAGACTAGGATGGTGAGATTTGCCAAGAGGTGCCTCAGACCCTGGAATTTCTCCTCTTAAATGCCCCTTCCTCCCACCCAGACACCCTTCCCAGGCTCTGCAGCTCCAAACTGAGACCCTGACTTTGTCACTCCTGCCTTTGTCACTCCATTGCTTGGGCAAATGGCAGATACTTCTCTCTGAGCCCTCCTGTTGCATAAGTCAGAGGACTTCCATGCAATGATGTCATATATACAATGCTCTTGAAGCAGCTCCCAGCACATAGTAGGTGTTCATCAAGGTTTAGTTCCCCTCTGTGGCTCCCCTATTCTAATTCTTCCTTACAATCTGATTGCAGGCAGCTGCTGCCTTCCTTGAAAGATTCCAGCCACTAAATCACACCTATGTGTAAATGATTGCTAATGGATTAATAGTTTGGGTAGTGGCATTCACAGGAAGCAGAGGAAAGAAAGGAAGGAAGCTTTAACAGCAGAATGTCAGAAACTGGTCACAGGCCTCTGTAGAGGTATTTAGGACAGTGGAGCTTTTGCAGGGTCCCTTAAATCATGCCAATAAGGAAACCACCTGTCCAGTCATCTGTAAGGACAGGATACCCAGGTCAGGAAAACAGGTCATGCTATCATATAAATTACTTTAGAAAAATAGGAATATTTAAAAAATACCCAGTTTTTGTTAAAATTTGTGATCGTATTTTTTTTCTGCTTTTTTTCTTAGGTTCTATATCATTGACCTGATTTTGACTCTAAAAGTCTATGCTTCAAATGCAGATCTTGCCTAGGCATTCATTGCCCTGTCATCAGCAAAAAGGCTATTTGCTTAGTCACAGAGTATATTCTGCTTAATATATGGACTTTCTCTGACCACAGACAAACTATATGAACAACCACCTCTAACTCTTATTTGGCCACATGTACTTTAGGAAATGGGGGAGGGATGTTTGGAGTGTAATTTTACTATCATGTTGAGGTTCAAACCCAAACTCTAGAGAAACCCTCAAATCAAAATTTTAAACTTACTAGTAGAAAAATATTAAATACCAACAACATGGACTTCATCCTACAACTCCAAAGATTCTACCAGTTATATTGCTGCTCTTCAATATTCAATGTAGAGTGGATACCCTATCATCTGTTGGAGGAAAGATTCATTGGCTGGTGTTTGGCCATTAATTCCTTCTCTGAGTAATCTTTGAGATGTTGTTGAAGATTGGTGATTTAGCATACTCAGTAGCACTAGTAACTTTACGTGTTCTCCTTTCATCATATTTACTATCATTTAAATAATCTATTTTCTGCTTCATTTACTTTTCTATTCTATGAAAGAACTAGAATCCCCAGGGTAGCTCCTGAACACTCTAAGCTTTTTGTCTTCATTGCATTTTTAAAATGTATTTGGCACCACAGACACTGTCTCCCATCACTTCACCTCCATTTCCATGACACATGCTGGGATGCAGAAACAAACATATTGAAGAGTCCTCAGTAAGAGATGCTATTGTTCCAGGAACTGTCCTAGGTGTCAAATATCCAGGATTGCCGAACCCTCAGAGCTCATGAAACACACATTCCAGGGGAGACATGCAACAAATCCACTGCCAACTTCTGTTGACTTGACCTTCTCATTATCTCTTAACATGTGTCCATTTATCTCCATCTCTAACCTGCTAGCACTTTATTTAAATTTTCATTATCTTCCTGTTTTACAATTAAAATGAGACCTCACTAGCCTCCATATCTTCTCTTGCCTTCTTCTAATCTTTTTTTCTTCTTTTTTTTAAGAAGCCCAAAAGCATTTATTTGAAATCAACAAGAATATCAATTGGGGACACACTAATTTAGGCAGAAGCCTAAACAGTGTTTCCTCTTCTAATCTATTTCTACATGTTAGAGATCTCATCAATATGTGATCTGATCATGTCACTCCCCTACTTGAGACCTTCAAGCACTTTCCATTGATCTTGGGATATAAACAAAAATCCTTAATAAGGCCCTGCACGGTCCAGCTCCTGTCTCTTCCTCGAGATTTGCTCGTCTTCACCTTCAAGGCTCCAGTCACACTGGACTCGGTTGGAGTCCTCAGGCTTCCTACGCTCTTGCTCTGTGCTATGCTCGTCCTTCTCTGCATCCTTCCCCTCCCTCCATCCCATCTCTCCACACCTTCCTTCCTCTGCTTAACTCATCTCCATCTACAAATCTCAGTTCCTATGCTTCTTCCTCCAGGAAGCCATCCTGGGATCCCCAGACCAGGCGAGGTGCCTGTTACATGCTCTCATGGAACTTTGTAAATTTCTATTTATCATTTAATTCTTTTAGTTCTAAAATGTAACATATCTATAGAAGCACACATGAAATATAAACATCAAAACGTAATCAATAATAATGTGCCCTGTAACCACCATCGAGGTCAAGCAATAGAACATCACCAGGACTCCAAGGCCATCCTGTACAGTTCTCTCTGATCACAAACCCCTCCCTCCACTGGGGAGAACTGTTTTCCTGACTTCATGGTCATAATTTCTTTACTTTTATACCAATTTTATTAAATTTAATCAAAATATTAAGAATAAAAACGTCAACTTTTATATAAGTGTATCACATTTTTTAGTACATATCCATGTTGAGGTCTCTTGGTAGTGGGTACATCCAAAGGATCAGGGAGAGGTCTATGTTCTATTTGCTTGCTTTGTCTTCCCGGGGTCTTCTCAGTTCCTGGTGCACAGCATGTCCTCAGTAGATATTTGGAGGCAGTGTGAATGAGATGACACCAAGCAGCCCATACACAAAAGCTGAGCTATCATGAGGATCCTTGTGAGGACTGCTTTTCAGAAGAGGGGGCTACAAATTGGGGGTTAGGGCATCCACTGCATATGAGGAACTTCTTTCCAGAAACTTGAAATAAGAAAGGTGACTGCATAAGCTCTATGGGGAAATGATTCTGTCTGTGCATCTGTTGGTGTGACTACTCATTTATCTATCTATCTTTCCAACCATGTCATATCATGCACCTATTGAAATATACTAGAAAGATGGAGCATCATAGCAGACCCGGGTGGGAAAAACGATAATGGTCTTTTACGCAGACATAAGTATTGGCCTCCATTCACGACCTGCAGCAATAAACCCCAGCCCTGTCAGCAACTCAGACCAGAAGATGGTGAGAAAATAAACTGTGTCTCAGGGGTTTGATTCATGAGGGAGAAAAGCCGTGGCAGGATCATGGAAACACATGAATTATTCACAATTCAAGCCGGGTAAGGAAAAAGAGGAGGAGGGAATGACCAGGAAACACCCATCAAGAAAATGAAGCTCTCTCCGAGGGGGGTGACAGTGGGAGTGGCCTAACACAGGGACTAAAACCAGGCATGAAGGGAGGAGAAGCACCTTGTCCCTCAGACAGGTGAGTGAGAACACGTGGCGGGATTGAGGCGGCCCTCTGGTCCTGGGGTGTCCCTCCCTCTGACAGCCAGCGAGCAGCAGCCATGCACTCATGGATTGACTTTCAAAGTCAGTCCTGGTGCAGGTTCACTGTTGCCCTGTGATCCCAAAGGAGGAAGGCACATCTGACTAGGGTGGTGGCCTAGAGGTGGAGCTGGTGAGCTGGTAGGGCGGTGGGGGGAGGGGGAGAGGGAGGGAGGATGAGTCACCACCCTCTGAGAAGCATTGCTTTACCTCCTGGTTGTGTGTGAGTGTGTGAGGGGGATGTGGAGCTAAGGAGAAGAGATGAGACTTGTTCCTGAAAACAGAAGAGAGGCTTAGGGTGTGTTGAAGTGAGAGGGCCCCTGTGAGTAAGAGACCTGAGAGGAAGGTGAAGCTGATGTCAGGAGCCAAGGAAATGCAGGAGTGCAGTGAAGGAGAAGACGAGGTATATTTAGAAGTGGGACCACAGCTACATTGCTTCAAGTGAGAAGCAGCCAGGCTCGTGCAGGCGGATCCGTCTGGTTTAGAGGCCTGGGTGGGTGGACACAGCCAGTGGGTGTTTGGTTACCCACCAAGAGCACAGCCCAGTGTGTCCACAGTATTTACTGAGCACTTTCTATGTGCCAGGCTGAGCCCACAGAAATGGGTTTGCCCTTAAAGGGCTTACACTCTAACTCAAGGAGACAGATAATGAGCATGTAAACAAATAATCAAATGAGATACCAACAAGTGCTAGGGAAGCTGTGAAGCAGGGTAATGTGTCTGAGATGAACTGGGCATGTTGGGAGGCAGAGGGGCTGCTTTTGCGAGGGCAGTCAGGAAAGGCCTCCGGGACCAGGGGACAATTCAGTTGAGCTCCGAGAGGGGAGTGGGAGCCAGCCTCTGGGGGAAGCAAGGAGCTCAGAATGTGGCTGACCAATGAAGGCAATGCAGTCAAGAAATCAACTCAAAGTCCAGGTCACATGACCTCACCGAGCCTCAGTTTCCCCAGTCTGCAAGATGAGAGGGCTGGACTAGCTGGTTGCTAAGTCCTGCTCAGTGTGGCCTGCGGCCTCAGCAAGCATTCACGGAAAAGGTGGGGCCCAACTTGGGTCTCGAAGAAAGATCCTCAAAGTACCAGTTGAGGTCTTTGAAACCAGCACCAACAAGAGCAAAACAGGAGTATGGGCTTTCCCCCTCACTGAGGCCGGGCCCTCCTTCCTCCAGGGGAACCTTCTTCCTAAAAGGCAGCCCAGGCTCAAACTCCACTGCCTCCAATGCTTTGCTGAAATGAAAACCCATTACTTCTTGTTCCCATGGAAAAATACTTCTATTTGGCCACTTATCTCATTCTGCCTTTTACTGTAGTTAACAAAGTGACCAACCTTTTTATACATCTACTTCACTTATTTGTAAACTCCTTGTTCATCTCTGAGCCCCCAGCACAGGGCCAGGCTTGGGGCAGGTGACCCCCTGGAGGCTGAAGGACTGAATAAGTTGAGGATGGGGAGGTGCGTTCATCAGCTACCATAACCAAAGGCCACAGACTGGGGGCTGAAACAACAGGAATTTATGTCTCACAGCCTGGAGGCTGAAAGTCCAAGATCAAGGTGCTTTCTGAGTCGATTCCTGGTGAGGATGCCCTTCCTGGTTTATGGTGGCCACATTCTTGCTGTGTCTGCACTTGGTGGAGAGAGAGGGAGCTCTAGTCTCTCTCTCATGACACGGATCCTGTCAGATCAGGCTCCAGGCTCACAACCTCATTTAACCCCAATTACTTCTGGAAAGGCGGTGTCTGCAAATACAGCCACACAGGGGTTCTGCCTGCTCAGCCCCTTGCTTTTGCCTAACTGTGACCTTGGCTATTGCGTTCCCCATCCAAGTCTCCAGTTCTTCTGCTTCAAGGTGGGGGGTGTGGGGGTAGTCCTTTCCTGGGTTTTATGGGGTGAGTGGGGTAATGTTTCCTAATTACTTAGTGTTCCTTGGAGCGCAAGTTCTGTGAGTCAGGCTAAAGGATTCTTCTAACCCAGTTGCTTTCAGAGATTATTCATCCAGAAACGTAAATGAGCATTTAAAGGAGCTCAGAAGCTGGGGATTGCAGGCCCGAGACAGCCTTGGCCTCAGCAGAGAGTGGCTGAGGAGGGGCCAGGCAGAGCACTGGGGTTGCCTGGAAGATGCTCCCTGGTCTGCAGGATATTTTGCTTGACATCAGGCTCCTCAAGCTCCTCCCTTTCTTTTGCTTCAGAGTTCCCCAAATTCATGTCCCCCTCTTACAAAATACATTTTATTAACTCATTAGGTGGTCGCTGACAGTAGAAACCTTGGGTATTGAAGGGACAGAGCCCTCTGCCATGCTGTACAGAGGGGGTGGACCAGGAGCTCCAGGCAGAGGCCTTATCCCTGGTATACTGCTCTGAGAATGGCTGCTGGGGAAGTTGGCATTATGCAGGTAGCTCTGAGTGTGTGTGTGTGTGTGTCCCTTGTACTCATCCGTGAGGCCAGCCTGCATGAAGACAGTGAAATTGTGACATCCATGCTCTCGGCTTTGACACCTGACAGAAAGGACATGGTTTAAATGTCACAGCAAGGGCCTGTGACAAGGGTAGTTAGGGAAGCAGGTGTCTCCTCGCTTGACTGTGCTGTGGAGGTGCTGGGCTCTGACCCTGGGTGCCACATGTTAGTGAATTGATTTTCTAATTTGGAAGTATTTTTAGGAGGAGTAAAAAAGTCTGCAATAAAAATCCATATATATTTATTCCTTTACTCAACATCCATTTATTACATATTTGGTCTAAGCCACTATTAAGCAACATGAAGGACAAAGATTGTTAGACCAACCATCATTGTTATCAGCATTCCCATGAAATAGATAGGAATCATGAATCCCATTGTGCAGAATACGAAACTGAGATTTTAAATAAGCTATCCAAAGTTTCATAGCCAAAGTTTTATTCATGAGGTGTCAGAATGCAAACTTAGCTCTTCCGGCTCCAAGTCAGACGCTTCGGGGAGGTGACAATTAGGTAAAGGGGTGATGACAAGACCATAGACCACAGCACAAGGAAGAGCAGGTGTGGACCATGAATGGTGTGTAACTGCTGTAGTTCCAGGGGAGGGACTTGGAAAGATCCATAGAGGAGGTGACCTTGGGCTTGGAGGCATGGGGACCATTTCTACCATTGGAGGGAAAAGTGGAGGCAGAGGGGCAAGCAGAGGGTGGGTGCACACAGCAAACAGTCTGGCGTGGCTGGAGCAGTGCTCCTCCCTCCTGGCTGTCTATCAGAATCACCTGAGTAGCTTTTCAAACAACCAGCACCATGCCCCCATGTCCAGCTATTCTGGTTTATTTGGTCTCAGTCATGGGTGTCATCATTGATGTTTAAGAAAAGCTCCCTTCCCTGGCTGGTCTGGCTCAGTGGATAGAGTGTTGGCCTGCCTACTGAAGGGTCCCGGGTTCGATTCCGGTCAAGGGCACATGCCTGGGTTGCGGGCTCCATCCCCAGTAGGAGGTGTGCAGGAGGCAGCCGAACAGTGATTCTCATCATCATTGATGTTTCTATCTCTCTCTCCCTCTTCCTTCCTCACTGAAATCAATACTAGTGTGTGTGTGTGTGTGTGTGTGTGTGTGTGTGTGTGTGTGTGTATGTATATATATATATATATACATATATATATATGTATATATATATATATATATATATATACATATATATATATATGTGTGTGTGTGTGTGTGTGTAGTAGAGGCCCGGTGCACAAAGTTTGTGCACAGGTAGGGTCCCTAGGCTGGCCAGTGATCAGGGCTGATCGGAGCCTTCTGGTTGCCGGCCAGGGCCTTCCTTCATTTTGCGTCGCTCCCTGGTGTGTGTGTATATATATATGTATATATATATATCGCTCCCTTTGCATCGCTCCCTGTGTGTGTGTGTGTGTGTATATATATATATATATATATATATATATATATATATATATATGTGTGTGTGTGTGTATACTAGAGGCCCGGTGCACAAAGTTTGTGCACAGGTAGGGTCCCTAGGCTGGCCAGTGATCAGGGCTGATCGGGGCCTTCTGGTTGCTGGCCAGGGCCTTCCTTCATTTTGCGTCGCTCCCTGGTGGTCATCGCATGTCATACTGACCAGTCAGTCTCCCAAATGAACTCCCATGGGGACAGTTTGCATATTAGGCATATATATATGTGTGTGTGTATGTGTGTGTGTGTGTATATATATTTATATATCTATAGTAATAAAAGGGTAATATGCTAATTAGACCAGACATCTTCTGGACCTCCTTCCTGATGAAGCTGGGGCCGGAGGGAAAGCAGCCTAGTCCCGGGTGCCTGCAGGCGGCCAGAGGAGGGAAGCCCGGTCCCAGGTGCCAGAGGGAAGCCCGTGCCGGCAGCTGGTGGAAGGAAGGCTTACTCTTGTCTGAATTTTCATGCATCGCGCCTCTAGTATGTATATATAAAAGAAATGCTCCCTGGGTGATTGTTGCACAGCTCGGATTGAGACCCACGGGCACTGTGGAAGGACTGTGGGGGTGGGGGTTCCAAACGGGGGCTCTCAAAGACACCAGGCTCAGCATAAACAGGGCCTGAATAAAGCTGGTGACAGTGGGAAGGGAGGTAGAGGTGTGTGAGCAGAGTACTTTGGAAGGCAGAGCTGCTGGGACTGACTGTCCATGAGTGAGTTCATGCTGTGATGACTTAAGATGAGCCTGAGCACCATTCACAAGAGTGAAAGCTATAGGATGGAAAACAACGTTTGGGCGTGGGGGCAGGGGACTGTGGGGAGGAGAGTGGTTTTGTTTTAAGGCACCTCAAGGTTAAGGGTAATAATTACTGGGCCATCCCGAAGGAATGCCGCGCTGTAGTCTTCCAAGTATGAAGAACTGGGATGGAGAATTGCCTCTGATGAAATGGTAGTTGAGGCTGAGGGTGAGCATGAGCTCAGAGAGAGACAAGAGCAGAGTGGAGGGCTCAGGTGGGAACGCTGACATGTGGGAGGCAGAAGGACAGAGAGAAACTTACAGCCATTTCTAAATGGAGAATTGTTGCATTAGCATTAGCCACTGTCTGGGTGGGATGGGGTGATGGGCAAAACAGTCATTTTTCATGGGCCTGGCTCCCTGCAACTTGGAAATTGATCAGCCGAGTCGATAGCTCCGTGCTCAGACTCGAAGCCCTGGCTGGTGTGTGTGCAGAAGTAGGGCAGTTGCAGCCCAGCTCTCTCTCACCAGAAACACAGCCCGCGCAGGCGCGTGGCAGGGCAACGGAGCTCATTTTGCCACCATCCTTGGCCTCTAAGCCCCAGAGGCATGAAGGAGTTATCAGCTTCACACATGCAGGGGTTATGGGTTCACCCGTCACAAAGGAGTCCTTTATTCTGAGCCATCCCAAAAACGAACTCCTGCTTTCCGGGGGGAGACAATTCCATCAGCCCTCACTGGTTTAAGGGGATCCCAGAAGAGCCTTTCTTGAGACAACCCAGCATCGTCCTGTGGGACCAACTTAGTCCCTGAGAGGACCCCTGAGGATTTTCCCGAGAGCCACCCCTTGGGGTTCCCAGGATGAATGAACCCTGGCTGCAGAGATGCAGGGGCAGTAATCAGGAGCAGTTCAGCTTTGGGCACTGGTTCTGCCCTGAGACCCCTTTTGGGACTGCCTTCTCCACTGCCGAGCAGGGGAAGGGACCTGGGGAGGGGTGGCAGGACGGTGGGTAGGGGATCTGGGGCAGGTGCTCTCAGATGCTCCTCCAGGCTGAGCTGTAGACTCCGGCCTCTCACCTTGCGTGTTACCCACTGCCTGGCTGTCTCAGTTTATTGGCTCCTGAGGCTCCTGGCTTAGGCAGAGTAATTACAGTTGAGGCCCTGATGAATTGGGGGCCAGTAATTAAAGCGCCTATTGATTTTCTATTTAGAAGTTCCCTGTAGCTGGAAACAAAAGTGGGAAAGGAGAGAGATAAACAATCTGGGCAAGGTATTTCCAGACGGGATTTTTCAGTGTGCATTAGCTGGGCCTGGCTGTCACTGAGGAGGGGCGGTGGGGTGGTCATTTGTCACTGCCCCACCCATCTAGAATTTGAGGATGGATTGGCCAGACAATACACTTCTGGGGCGCAGTGCCAGCGCAGTAAGGAGAAGGCAACCGTCTTCCGCAGAGTTCATCCTTAGATCTGCAAGCCTGGGTCTGTCTTGTTTGTCTGCTTCATTTGGCTTATTTTAATTGTGAATTGAAGCCAGTGGCCTCATTTATGTCATCTGCCATCATCAAACAACAATGGCTTTCTGTCACTAGAAATGTGGCTTCTGATGGCTTCTGAGATCAGATACCAGAAAGTGTGGGCTTGGGAGGGGGCATGATGGGGGAAGGTCAGAAAGTATGGGCATGGGAGAGGGCATGATGGGGGAAGGTCAGAAAGTGTGGGCTTGGGAGGGGGCATGATGGGGAGAAGGGGGTAGAGGAGAAGGGCTGAGGGCAGGTAGAGGGAGCTGGAAAGAGAAAGGACACAAAGAGGGTCCTTTGGGCTGATTAGGCCTGAAGGGTGGGAAGAGTTTCAAGGAGTGGGTAAAGTCATTAAGGAGAAGCAGCTGTACAAGCAGATCCAGAGGGAGCCTGGAAGAAAAGGGGCCGAGAGAGAAGGGAGGAAGGCAGGCAAATGGAACAACAAGGAGAGGGTTTTGAGTGGAAACATAAACACACTTGAGTCTTATTTAAAGATTGCCTAAGTTATTTTGGTGCATTTAACTCTTAATTCATCTTCCTTTCACGGAACTAATGTGAAGTGTGAAAGAAAAACTAATGAGAAGAGAGCCTAACAGGCAATTTTATTTTCACCAGCTCCGGGAGCTCTCTCTTCCTTCTCTCGTGCTGGGTCACTTGATGGAGATGATTCTTTTGTTTCTTGGAGAAAAGTCGCTCTCTCCTAAGCTGTTTCCTTTCACCGCATTCACTGCTGCAGCTGGTTGGGCTGCTTAGTGATCATGAAGTTAGATTAAAAGCTGGTTTTGATAATGATTGAAGCTGAGCAAAGCGAAGCATTTTAGCATAATGCATGTTGGAACACAATTACCCATTATCCCAGTCTGGGCAGACAATAGGGGTGCTGGGAGAACTGAGTTGTGGAGAAGTAAGTGGGCTGTTACTTGTTCTAAGTTGAATTTTTAAAAAATTCTATAGAAATACTGAATGGATTTATTTAGCTTATTCAACCCCATTGCACAGTGTGCTGCATCTGAAAAAAAAAAATCTTCTGCAAGTGTGCCCAATAAATGGCCCAAATCGGGGTGGGGGCAGGCGTGTTGTGATTGTGTTAAGTAGCTGTTGTGTGTAGATAGTCACACATAGAAAACCCGGGCCCTGCCCTCACAATGCTTAGAGAACTAGAGGGTGTCATTCTTACCTGTAACTATGTTTATCTGGCTCAAATCTTAATGGCTCCCTGTCTGCAGAACAAAATTAAGCTCCTAAGCCTCATGGGAAAGACTTAGGTTGGATTGATCCCAGTCTATCCCAGCATCATCCCCTGGTTCCTCATGTGCCTCTTTGCACCAGCCCACCTGGTCCTGACCATCTTCCCGTGGGGGCACCACCCTTTACCCAGCTCCCCCAGCCAGAAGCCCATAGACATGGGGGATTTCCCCCTCATTCTCTCAATTCAGTGGGCCACCAGGCCTTGTCATGTCACCTGGTCACTCCGGGACCCTGTTCCCTCCTTCCTATCTTTGCAACACCAGCCTGTGTTCAGGCCCACATCACCTCTTCCTTGGACTCTTGGTTTATTGCAATAACCTCCCCACATCTGACAAAGTTATTCTCATTTTTTTAATGGCTCCTCACTGCTTGTAGAATAAATTTCTTTCCAGCTGTGTGAGCTTGGGCAAGACAGGCAAGTTCTCTAAGCCTAAAATTTCTCATCTACAAAATGAGGATCATATGGTGGTTTTGTGGGGTCATTGCGAGAAGTAAGTGAGGTAAAGTGAGCACAAGGCTGGGAATAGACAGTTTGGGGTGAGGGGGTGATGGTAAGAGAAAGAGGAGGTGGTTTTAATTGTTGTTATTACAGAGGAAAGGACCCACATTTATACCTACAGCTTTGACTTTCCCCTTGAACTCCACATTTAGGTGTGTGTGTGTGTGTGTGTGTGTGTGTGTGTGTGTTTTCACTTAGATGTCTAATGAACATCACAAATTTAACAATCTCAAGATGGAACTCCTTATATTTACTTCCTAAACATATTCTTGTCCTGCCCTCCATTTTTCCCAACACAGTAAATGACAATTCCTTCCTGTAGCTTAGGAAAAACCCTTGACTGCTCTCTCATCCTCCAGACCCAGTCCTTTTGTAAATACCATTGTCTGTATTTTCCCAGTCTATCCAGAATCAGCCCCTCTTGTCACCTCTGCCGCTCCGCCTGGTCCCAGCCACTCTCTCCCTGCCTGGGTCCCTGCAATGGTCCCCTCCCAGCCTGGCTTCTCCTGCCCTTGCCCTCCATCACGTATTCCCATCACCGTAGCCAGAGGGCTGCTTTTACAACAGAACCTGAATCACTCCTCTGCCCCCAGACCTTCCAGTGGGGCCATTTCAAGGCACTTCTCAGCCTGATCTCCCACGTCCTGTGATGCTAACTTTATCTCCTACTGCTCTGGCCCTCTGCTCACTCGGCTCCAGCCAGACTGGCCTCCCTCCTGTCTCTCAGATATGGCAGGAGGCTCCTGCCTGCAGCTTAGGCCCTGGCCCTGTTTCCCTCCACCTGAATCACTTTCCCCAGAGATTCTTGTGCCTCACTCTCATCTTCAAATGTGGCTCAAATGACACCTTCTCCATGGCGCCTGCCCTGGTGGCTGCATGTAAATTGTACAAACTCCCCTCCCCATCACTCCCAATCTCCCCTACGTGGTTCTCTTTTCCACACAAAACTTAGCATGTTTATACAATTTACTATAATAAATCTACTTATTTATTGTTTTTAAAAATCTGTCTCCCTCCTGTAGAGTGCAAGTTCCATGAGAACATTGATTTTTGTCTCATTTTTTGTTACTTTTTAAAATATAGAATAGTGCCTAGCATGTAGTAGATGGTCAGCTAAATCTTGTTGACTGTGTCTTTTGCCATTTGTACCACTCTCCAGCCCTAGTAATCTACCCCAAGGAGCTCTCCTTTATGCACATTGGGACCTTGGTTTATATCCATTTCTCCACGAGATCCATTTCCCTGCCAGGGCTGGCTGCAGTACTAGATAAAATGCTTATAGAAATATTATAGATACATTGGCTATAAGTAACTTGTACAATTGAAGATGCAAATAGAATTTTCTTTCACAGAGTTCCTTCAAAATGGCTAAGGTTCCATTTGTCGAGACTGATTGGCTGGCAGCTGAAATGCTTTCCTCTCAAGGGTGAAAGTGTGCCCCCCCACGCCCCGCTTGTCCCCCATCAAGTACACGTGCCTGTTGGGGCCACAGCAGCAGATCTTGAAGCCTGGGGGAGACCAGTGTCAGAAGGTGGACATCTGTCTCTGAGCCCGGAGACATGTCCTTTTATTCAATGCAGTGAACCCCTTCGTCATCCCCCATAGGGTGTAAGCAATGGAGAAGGGGAGGAGAAGGTTAAACTACTTATGCAAGGTCAGATAGATCACCTTTGATGGAGAGCCGAGTAAGCAGAGGGCAGCAGCGAAGCTATGTCTGTGTAGTCTGAGGCCATCTTACAGAAGGCCTTCAGTCCTAGGGTGATGTGATTACACTTCATTTTGGCAGGGAATGGAGAGACATCAGAGGGTCACCATCTGCACCCCTTTCTCCCCCCTGGCTCAGAAAGGCTTCACTGTCCAGCCGGGACTAGGAAGTCATCCTGGCTCCCAGCTCCCTCCCCATCTCTGCTCATTCACCAAAGTTCTATAGAATCTTTTTACTTCTTTCCCCTGACCCTGCTCTAGGCCTGGAAACCACTCTTTCCTAGACCTCTTACATGAGCTTCCAGTGGCTGCTCTTGCCACACTCCAACCCAGTCACTCTGATGAAGTTTTATTTATTTTTTAGTATAGATCTTTGAACAATGCAAACCTAGCCATACAATTTTCCTACTAAAATGTACCACTAGCTTCCCATTGTCTTTAGGATAATTGGCTAAATCTTTAATGTGGCTTCAAAGACGTACCACTGCAGTCTCAACCCACACCTGTCTCTTTCTCACGTTGTATGAGAGTGAGATGCAGAAATGTTGGTCTCACCTGAAAACCATTGAGCCACTGAGCGTGGAGATTATGCCTGAATACTAAGCAGAATATCTGACACCTGGGACCTATGTTAGTCAGGGTTCTCCAAGGAAACAGACCCCATAGGGAAAAAAATTCTGTCTATAAGAGGCATTTATACTAGGAATTGGCTCAGAGGACTTTGGAGGCTGTATGCTGTCTGCACCCACATCACAGACTTGTCATGAGGATTGCATGAGATAACCTGCTTGAAAGACCCGAAACCTGGTGCCTGGTTCCCGGTAGACACCCACTTCGTGATCCATGGCTAGGAACCCCCAAATGTGAGAAAAAGCATCAAGTGATAGACTATACTCTTGCAAGGTACAGATGTTCACTGAGAGGAATTCAGTTTTCTTTCTTGCTCTTAAAAACCGTTGACTTGCATTGTACTTCTAAAAATGAAGAACACACCAAAAAGTGGTTAATTAAAGGTGGTAGTTAA
Organism: Eptesicus fuscus; assembly: GCF_027574615.1. Lineage (NCBI taxonomy): Eukaryota > Metazoa > Chordata > Mammalia > Chiroptera > Vespertilionidae > Eptesicus > Eptesicus fuscus. The sequence continues at coordinate 20,474,242 of NC_072494.1, read as the reverse complement.
CTCAGATTTTACTTCTCATTCTTTCTCTCCTAATGATAACAGGGAAGTGCTGTGGTTTGGAGAAAGGAAAGAAGCTCTAGGGTGAGGTCATTACTCTTTCCTCCTAACCTGGGAGGCACAGGGAAGGTGCTGCCAGGAGAGCCTGTCCTTCCAGTGGGAGCTGAAGAGAGAGAGGACGGAGGTGGAGCTGCCTCCAGGCCAAGCAGTTCTCTCCTGGAGCCCAGGGCAGGGGCCTGTGGCCACGGCTCACGGCTCTGCCTGAGATGGACTTGCTGTATTGCTGACTCTCAGCAAATGAAAAATAGCAAGTTATGCTCTGCTGATACCTCCCCAGCATTGCTGCATTAAACAAAATGGAAAACTATACCTGACTTAAGAAAACAACAACAGGCAGGGCTCTTTGTACCTGTTCTAAGTCATTAAAAACGTGTTTCTGAAATACTAAATGTATAGTTAATTGCACAGTTAATTGATTATGTAGCACTATTTTTTCCTTTATAAAACACCAAGCTAAAGCGAACCCAACAAATTACTTGAAGTCTTAGAGATATCACAAAAAGAATGACTTAATTTAGTAAATAATTTCAACTTAAGTAATTATTTACTGAAAGAGAGAGTTTGCTGAGTGCCTCAGGAGACTGCTTGCTATTGGCCTCATAAAAAACCTTCCAAGTAATTCTTGATTAATTGCTTACACAAGGAACATTTTATTCACTTAGAGCAAGTTGGGTTTTAAAAAGAGGTTATAAAAGGTCAATGAAGAGACCCCAGCAGCAATGCTTGGTCCTTTTCAAGGCTGTGAACAAAAGGGTGTGAGGGGTTCAAAACTCCCCATACCTCAGTGTTTATGTTACCAGTATTGTTCGGAACCCTGGTACAGACAAGCTCACCCCTGTCTTATTATTTTGCTCTTGTTTGCTACCTACTATGAGATGTCACACACATAGTAGATAGTTAAATAAATATTACATAAATGAATATAGCAGCAGCAGCAGCAGCATTTAAAAAAATACACCTGTCTGTCAAATATAGACTAATAACATTCAGAGGACTTTTTTTTTTTTTCTTAAAGGCAAGATAATTAATGTATTTTGGAAATTGAAGAAAAATGGCTAAATGAGCCAACGATTTTCAACTTGTTTGGAATGGCAACCTGGACTTTTTATAGTGTTGCCACAATGCTCCCGAGTATATATTTATTTTTTAAATAAATGTGAGCCCAAGAAGGTTTTAAGAAATTTGTGTAAACCAGAAATTCGCTGAAGTATTAGAAAAATCACATTTAGGGATCATTACTCCAGTTTTTAAGCATCGCTAGGCCTCAGATGGCAGGCTGGGAGTAACGCTAGTGGGTTCAAGCCAACAGGAGCGCCTGGCTACAATCATATGTCCTACAGTCATAATGACGTGTTGATGTGTGACTGAGCGCATAGAGCAGGTGTTCCCATGAGATTATAAAGGAAGTGAAACATTCCTATCACCTGGTGATGTTGTAGCCATGGTAATGTAGCTGCTGTAGGTCAATAGCTGTCGTAAAGTCCAGCCGCATAACGTTGTAGCCATAGTTACCACGCAGCCCATATAGCCGTAGTGAGGTCCAAGGGGTTGTAGCGTCAGCAGCCGGTGCAAGTCTGAAGCATGCCGCGTTACTCACCGCTATTAATATAGAATAAGGACATAAGAGAAAGAAATATTTTTTATAGCTGTACAATGCGTCTGTGCTTTAAGCTAAGTGTTACTACAAACGATCAGAAAGTTAGGAAATATTTAAAAGTTTATAAAGTAAAACAGTTACAGTTAGCTAAGGTTAATTTATTATTGAAGAAAAAATATTTTTATAAATTTAGTGTAGCCTAAATGTACCGCGTTTATGAAGTCGGCAGTCGTGGACAGCCATTTCCTGGGCCTTGTATTCACCCACCGCTCACCGACTCACCTGAAACAGCTTCCAGCCCTGCAAGCTCCTATCACGGTAAGTGCCTTATACAGGCGTGCCATTTTTTTCCTTTTATATTGTATTTTTACTGTACCTTTTCTATGTTTACATATTTAGATACACAAATAGTTACCATTGTGTTACAGTTGCCGGTAGTATTAAATGCAGTAACAGGCGGTACAGGTCTGCAGCCCAGGAGCAATAGGCTATACCGCGTAGCCTCGGTGTGGAGTAGGCTCTTCCATCCCGGTTTGTGTAAGTGTCGGCTGTGATGTTCACACAGTGGTAAAATCGCCTGATGACGCATTTCTCAGAATCTATCCCCAGTGGTGAGAGATGTGTGACTGTACTCATGTTGGCTTCTGAATGGTGCCAAGAGGGAAGAAGGGCAATAGGGCCTTCATCTTTAGAATAGACAACCTTTGAACTTTGGTTGGGGGGAAAAAAAAGGATCTTGAGGATTAATCTTTAAAAACAGCTCAATTTTACCTGACTAGTTTTCTGGGGGTGACCATCCATTCTCTTGACTTATTTGAAGGGCTGTTTATGTAGAAGGGGCATCAAACTTGACCTGTGTGGCCCCAAGGTACTAGAACCTGGGGCAATGAGTGGAAGAGTCATAGAGATAGAGAATGAGATTGCTGTTCAGGGTAAGAAAGAAGTATCTAATAGCCCAGGAAGTGGTGGGTTCTCATCTTAACGTGTTCAAGCAAGGACATGCATGCAGTGCAGTGATGCCGGGGAAGAGCTAAGCCAGGTAGGTATGGGGAGGTGGTGGCGAGGTGGCTGGGGGTGGGGCTAGAGGAACCTTCTGGGCCTTATCACACCTTTTAAGATGTCTTACCGCCATCTTCTCCCTCTTCCTTGGATATTCTTGGCTTGTTAATGTTCTTAATGAATGGTGCCCAGGACTGAACATGGTATTCCAAATTGTGTGGAGTGTCGAGTAGGGCAATGACACCCTTGGTTTGGACCCCATAGTTTATTGGTATAACTCCTGCTTTGAACTACGCCATTCTTATGTTTGATACTGAATTTAAAGTCAACCAAATCCCTGTGATTTCCTTATTTGAACTGGTACCAAGATAGGTCTTTAATATGCTGACCTTAATATGCTGAATGGATTTAAAAAAATCAGAACTTTATACTGTTACATTTTATCTCATTAGTTTCAAACTATGATGCATTGGCTTGTGAAGGGGGAATGGGTAATTTTTTCCATGTCTTGGCTACCATGAATAATGCTGCTATGAACATAGGGGTGCATATATCTTTGCAAGTAAGAAGAGAGGTTTCTGAGTCATATGGTAACTCTATTCTTAATTTTTTGAGGAACCACCAAATTGTTTCCCATAGTGGCTGTACCAGTCTACAATCCCACCTGTAGTAAATGAGGGTTCCCTTTTCTCCACAACCTCTCCAACATTTGTTATTACTTGTCTTGTTGATAATAGCCATTCTAACAGGTTTGGGGAGGTATCTCATTGTAGTTCTGGGCTCCTGATTCTGTTCTATTTGTCTGTATGTCTGTTTTTATACCAATACCATACTGTTTTGAGTATTGTAGCTCTGTAGTATAATTTTAAGTCAGGCAGTGTGATAGCTCCAGCTTTGTTTATTTTTCTCAGGATTGCTTTGGCTATTTGGGGTCATTTGTATGGGGTCCATACAAATCTGATGATTTTTTTTTTGTATTTCTTTATAAAATGATTTTGGGATTTAGATGGGGGATTGCATTAAATCTATATATTTCATTGGGTAATATGGGCATTTTAGCTATGTTGACTCTTCCAGTCCATGAACACAGAATATCTTCCCATCTCATTGTGTCTTTTTCAATCTCTTTTAATAATGCTTTGTACTTTTAAGTATATAGGTCCTTCACATCCTTTAAGTTTATTTCTAGGTATTTATTCTTTTGGTTGCAATTGCAAAGGAAATATTTTTTTCATTTCTTTTCTGAAGTTTCATTGTTAGTATATAGGAAAGCAGTGGATTTTTATACATTGATTTTGTATCCTGCATCTTGACTATATTTGTGTATTGTTTCTAATAGTTTTTGTGTGTGTGTGTGTGTGTGGAGAGTGGGTAATTTTGAATGTTTATTCCATTCCCTAAGGCAATAAATACTCCACCCTTTGTGTGTTCTCTGGTGAGGAACAAGCTTTGGTAAATCCTGGGAAATAGCTCTTGGGACCTCACCCAGGTAAAACAATCACAAGTGGAAACTACCTTAATGGATGCTTAATTCAACTTTTTTCTTATATAGAGGAAGAAACTTACATTTAGCAAAATTAATCTTCAGGCAATGTTGTTTTGTCAGTTATAAATCAACCTATGTTTGTTAATATCCTGACCATGGTTTTCCATTTTGTCCTTGAAACATTATTAAAAATATTGCTAATTCTACACACACACACACACACACACACACACACACACACAAACTCACATACTCACCCCTGATTAGTTTGTCATATATTTTTGTCTTGTGTTGTCTTGAATGGATTAACTTTTTCTTTCCAAAGGTTTGCAAGCCATCTCTTTATCTTTCTAGAATTTACGTCAATCTTCTGTGGACAGAATATTTTTACATTCAGTGTTATAATTTCTAGAAAACAAGGTAGCTTATAGATCAAAGTGGGTCAGTAATAGTTTTAAAAACATTTTTGGCAAAAACCCCAACAAACAAATAAAAAAGCCCACCAATCTAAAGTTAAATTCAGAATATGTTTTCAAGTTTGTTCTGGAATTTGGGAATCTACACTAGCTGAGTTCAAAGCTTTGTTGGGCCTCCCCAAGTTTCCTCTGTGCTGGAGTGTGGCCTGGGTGTTGGGCTATATTGGGATCATCCTCATTCCGGCTGGGGAGACTGAGCTCCAGCCCCATCCTCATTATGTTCTTCCCATTTCTGTTTTCACCTTGTTGAGATAAAATGCCTTTTGCTCCCCTCACTTTCTTCCCTTGCCCAGACACTGTGCAGGAACCTAATGGAAATTATCCAAAAAAAAGAAGAGTGTGTTGATAAGTCTCTGTGGGCGAGTGTGAAGGCACACATCATCTGAATGACAGGTTTGCATGTAAATAGCTGCAACTCATGAAAATAGTTTTTAATCGACTTGAAAGGCATATTCTCCAAAGGAAATCCAGTTCCCTCCAGGTGCGTGGAAGCTCTTTGTAAAAGGAGCTGGTGCAGCAAAAATACAGCCATTATGAGATGCTACTGTTTAGGATCCTTTTCTTTTCTTACCTCTTTGCTACTCCCCCCCCCGCCCCCCCCCCCCACCATCTGTGTACTTATATCTGGAGGGCTTTTGCCTGGAGAGAGAGGGAACAGGCATCAGGAGAATGACATTCCTCTTTCCTGCAGATCAAGGCCAGGTTTTATCCATTGGGTACTGCTTGACTTTCTACTAAGCCTCTATCTAATCTTATTTCCCATCTTTTTGTTCAGACCTTCCTTCTCTAGGCAGACGATTTCCTCATGGCCTCTCCTTTTCACGCCAACTCTGCCCACCCAAATCCTGGGTCCTTTAAAGGCCCAACTTCTGCACTGCCTGGCACAGACTAGCCCTGGTCTAGAGGCATCCTGCTGGTTCATCTTATAGGATAAAGGGCTTTTAAATTAAAAATTTTATTGTGGTAAAAGAGACACAACATAAAATGTGCTGTTTTAACCATTTTCCACCATGCTGTCCGATGGTATTAAGTGCATTCACAATGTTGTACAGTCTTCACCACCCTCCATCTCCAGAACTTTTTCATCATCCCAAACTGAAACTACCCATTAAACACAACTCCCTGTCCCCCCTTCCTTAAGTTTCAGTTATACAAATAATAGAAGAATGAATTGTAAAAAAATAATACAAATAAGGTAAAGTCCTCTTTGTCACTACCAATACCTCCCTTAGAGTTAATAACTGCATGTGTGTGTGTATGTATGTATATATATAATAAAATTTTGTATGTAGCTTTTGCACAAATGATACATATGTAAATAAATGTACATAAAATATCATATTGTAAATATTTGCAGTATATCCTATCATTGTACTGATACTTGCTATTTTCAATCAACCATATATGTCTTGGAGGTCATTCCCTGTCAGTACCTAGAAATCTGTCCTCATTATTTTTAAGTACAATGTAGGTTCATAGTTCTACCATAATTAGCTATTCCCCTGTGTAATCGTTTCCTTATATTTTTGTCACATATCATGCTGCAGTGAGCATGAGACTGAAACAAATGTATGAGTTTCTCAAGAGTAAATGCTTGGAAACAACAGCAGGGCCACAGGATATGCATAGTTTCAATTTTAATAGAAGCAAATGCATTACTTGCAAAGTGGCTGAACTAGTTCATGCATCAACCAACAATATATGAAAGCTTTTGCTTCCCTACATTCCTCAACACTCGGTGCCAATAATAGATAAATTTATCAAGTGGTGACTTTCTGCCAGGCTCAGTTTTGAATGCTTTATGTGTATGAACTCATTTAATGCTCACAACTAACCAAGGAAGTGTAGGTATTAACATTATCCCCCCTTTATAAGCCCAGAGAAGTTGAGAGTCTTGTTCTGAGCATATAGTGGCAAGTGGTAAAGCCAGGATTTAGACCCCGATAGCCTAACTTCTAAGCCTATGCCTTTACCCAATATGTGATTTTACTGGGTTGCTGCCCATCTGATGGGTTAACATTGTGCTTTAATTTGTATTTCCTTGATTGACAGTTAGGGGAGCATCTTTTCCTATGTTTGTTGCCCATCTGCATTTTCCTTTTTTGTGTATTGCCTGTTCATATCTTTTGCTCTTTTTTCCCCTATTGGGTGGTATATTGATTTATAGTTTAAGAAATGGTTCTGATTTCTTTGGTGAAGGATCATTATTTATACCTTAATTAAAATGATCAGTACTGCCAACTGTTAGCTGAGTCTAGATGGTACCCTAGCTGTGCAAGTCAGGGTATATGAAATTCAAATATTTTTGTAGACATTCAAGAAATTTCTATACCAATGGGACCAGTCATTCATTCATTGATTGAATAACTTTTAATTGAATGACCCTCTGAACCAAGCACTGTGCAGAGGAACTTCACAGGCCACAGAAGGGTTAGTGGAGATCTTATTCAAAACAAAGAACTATTAACTTCTACAGTAAATTGATCTATAATGAATGCACTGCTAATTGTTTCCACGTGCTTTTGCCAACAGCCCTCTTCTAAAAATATGTAGACTATCAATTAATCGACATAAGAATCTGCCAATGTAAATATTCTTAAAGTTAATATATTATTGACCTTCTGGAGAGGAAACTAACTATCAGAGAATCTTTATTTTAATCTTCCCTCCCTCTTTTCCTTCCTTTTCTCTTTGTTTAATTTTTTCCCCTGGAATGTCAAAATATGGTGCTTTGTGTAGATCAGATGCTAAGAATTATGGATGGATATTTTGGACTGCTTTATTTGAACAGGAAACTACCTGTGGTAGCAAACTGAAAACTTTAGAAATAATTGTACTTTAAAATTTTTTATTTATTTTTATTGATAATCTGGCTGGTAACATTTTAATAACATTATGTAAGTTTCGGGACTACAACATAATTCAATTGTGTGATCACCATTGAAAGTCTAGTTTTCACTTGTTACCCTATATTTGACCCCTTCCCCCGACCCGAACCCTCCTCTGGCAGTCACCACTCTGTGGTCTATGTAAGTGAAGTCAGACAGAAAAGGACAAAAGCTGTATGGTTTCAGTTATAAAACAAAAAAGTAACAGAAGAGCAGCATGGTGAAACAAACTTATAGGTCCAGACAATGGAATGTGAGTAGTTTTAAATGCAGGGTTTTTTTTGTGTGGCAAGCACATTTTTATTCTGAGCAGAGTGAAGAAATCTACCTCCTCATTTGGTATTGATCCAGAACAGCCCCAAATGCAGAACATTCCACTGCTTCAGATGTTTCTCTCTGTGTGTTGGGCAGGTGCACCTCAATGAAATGGAGCGTCTCAAGGAACTGTGGGCAGACACTGCCATTCAGATGGAATGTTTTCTTCCCAAAGCTCTTTCCCTGCACTGCTCAGCATGCTCACACCTGCTGTGTTAAGGCAGGGGCGGCGGGGGGGAGTAGCGTTGTTGGGAGTGCATCTGTGACCTTTTTCCTCATTTCAGCAGGAAATCTGTGACCCTTTCCCTCATTTCAGCTGCTGCCCCTCCATCCTCGTTTTCCTGCTCCTCCTCTACCAAGAATCTTAGTCCTCCCGCCCCCCCAGCCCCTGGTTTCTTGCTAAGGATGCCTTTCCTCCTATCTGTGAGTCTGGAGAAAGGAAAATGCTCATAGATCCAAAAATCAATGTTTCCAGGGACTCTCATTCATTACATTACAAAGCATGCTGGCTAGTGACAACCCAGAGGCAGTCTGTCAGTCTAAGAGCAGCTTAGGGCTCCGGGCAGGTGGGTGGGAGGGTGGGGGGAGAGCTGAGAGTCTGTGATGGCTCTACATTGACTTGCTTCTTCTCACCAAGTACGTGACCTGCAGTGGTGTCCCTGTGTGTGGCCATTTAGCATGCATGGAAGATGTAATAGCCACAACATGTGCCTTGGAGTCTCCCTCAGAGTATCTTCCTTAGAAAATGAGTAACTTGACTTGCCATTTACAGAAGACAACAATTATGAAGGAAATGGACTGTTTAATCAGCCTGTCAGTAAATAAAATGGATTTAGCATCTCTTCTGTGACAGTTAGCTCTCTGTACCCACTATAAATGGACCCCCAGATATCTGTGTTCTGGAGCCTCTGATCTGGCTGGTGACGTCACATATTGGAGTTAGGAGGCAGGGCTGAGGGTCCCAGGATGGTGCTTCTGGTATGGTAACGTACATAGGAACCACATGGAGACGTGGGACAGTGTGCATGTGACTCAAGAGGTGTGAGTGGGGCCTAGATTCTCATTTGCATAGGTTCCCTGGTGAGCCCCAGCTGCTGGCCCTCCAGGACCCCAGAGTCTGAGCTGTCCCCCAAAGCTGGAATCTCTTTTTAACTGGGCACTGAAAGAAGTTTGCACTGCTTGTCACTCCACCTGGACTACAGTGCTGCCATTCTAGGAACCTTGACTGCACTGAGGATTGTTCCACACCTGATTATTCCACCTCTAACCTCATCCCTAGTCTCTAATCCACCCCATCTGTTTTAACACAGCAACTAGAGTGGTCAAGTTGCACCATGCCGCTCTTCTGTTTACAAGCTTCTAATAACTTTTTAGCTCACTTATAGTAAAAACAGAAGCTGTTATACTCTCCATCCCGCATCGCTGACCTCATCTCTTGCGCTTTTCAGTCTAGCCTCACCTGTCACACCTCCTTGACAGTTCAGCTCCAGCCACAGTGACCCACTCGCTGTTCCTCAAACCACTAAGGACCTCAGCACCCTTGCACTTCCTGTTTCTTCTGCCTAGAACCCTCTTCCCCCAAAACTGAATTTTCCAGTTCCTTCAGGTCTGCTGTTACCTGTCACCTTCCGATGAGGCCTCCCTGACCACCCAGCACTCCTCACCCTCTCTGCCCTGCTTGGTCTTCTTTCTTTACTTAGCACCATCACTATCTGACATAGAACATGTTTGCTTGTTTGTTGCCCGTCTTCCTCAACTAGAATGTTCCACCCCTCCACCCAGCTTCGCACAGCAGGTGTTCAATGAGTAGTTGTTGAATTAATAAATTAGTGTAAGTGGAAAGAGACAATGGGAGAAATACAAGGGGAATAGAGATTTAGACCACAAAAGAATATTTTCTGATTGGAAAGGGTGAAGAACACTGGGTAGAGAGTCAGAGCTCATCATGGTGGAAAGGCAGGGCTGGTTCCAAACTCGGGAATCCTGTCAGCCTGAAGCTGTCTCTCGGAGCCTCAGATCCTCCCTCCCTCCCTGAGTTAGTGTGAGACTTCAGCTGCTGGCAAGAGGTCTGGCACATGGTGGGTGTCCACAGAGATCTATTGGGCCGGGTTCCCCTGTCTCACCTTAGGTGGAATGGAGGCTGAATAACGCCACCATCTGCTGCTTGCAAAATTAATTAAATCACAGAAAACCATCTCGGGTGAGGGGAAGAGTCCCTAGGGTAGAGAGGGCTGTAGGATTTGAAATCACTGGTGTAGAAGTGGAAGGAGGGGCTGGGGATAAGGCGGCAGGCATTGGCAGCCCCTTGGAGGCTGGGCCCGGCTTTTCTCTCTGTAGCCAGAGGGAGGAGCAACCTGGATGGCAAACAAGTGGTGATATGCTTCAGTATGCAGAACAGCATCAGAAAGAGAGATTATGCAGAAAGGGAATTGAGTCTGTCAGAGCTTTCAGAAAGAAAGAAAGGGGGAAAAGATGTAGAAAGGAGCTGTTTGCTGCTTTTTGTTCAGGTTTTTACCTCAAGAGTCTGTTTATAAAAATGTTCTCTCTTGCCCAGCTTCTTTCACTTCTGCCCGGATGCCTCCTCCCTCCTGCTCTTGTTTGAGTTAAAGCTCTTTTCTTGATTAAATAATGAATAAAAGCTCTTCCCAAGTCTAGCCTTCCTGGTGCGAGGGAGAAATTACAGATATATGTACATACATATACAAGCAAAATAGCCTGAGATAAAGAGGCTCCAGATAAACAGGTTTCTGGTTTTGTTTTCTTTTCTTATTAAAAAAATGTCATTCATAAACTATGCTTACGAACAACACAAATTCCAGCTAGGGCAAGCCAGCCCAAGTGAGGCTAAAAAGTTTGATTTAATAAAAATCTTGGATCTAAAAGCAGCTATTTTTATTTAAAATTATAATAATTACTTTAAAGAATGGGTTGGTGCTTTCTCCTCTAAGGTCGCTGAGCTAGCCATGCTGTTGTTTATATGGGAAGGATTATCCGATTCATATCCAATGTTCCTCTTTGGCCTTCTTTTCTCAAGGCTCATCAATTCAGGCAAAACTGTGGGCAGGGTACCATCTGCACAGTTACTCTATTTTACTCCAGAAGAGCTGGCCCTGTGTACCACGTCCCCCCGCGCCTCCCCACCCCCCCAAAAAATGTCAAACCTCTTTATTCATGTCTCATAGATACAGGAGGAGATATGGCCATCACCCTAGCTGCCCCATCCATGTACCCCTGGAGGCTTTACTTTTTTATCTGTTCTAGATTTGGAAGAGTCCCTTTCCTTCCCTCACTCATGAACACTGACACACATAATGGAATTTCAAAAATAAATTGTACAAAGATACTAAAGGAAGACAAGATCATTTTTAATGTCATAGTGTGAGTGAATAATGGATAGATTTCTGAGCCTTGGTTAACTCATGTGTAGCTATAGATTCATGAACAGTGTTTATAGGTTCACAGATGGCCCTGTAACTAGGAGACTTAACAGAAGGACAATCCTGAAATATAAGGTTTGTTCCTCTGTAGGTATTGGCCAACTTCTCTCCATCCATCCAACATTTATTAACTGACTAAATTGTGCAGGTACTGGGAACATAGAGGTGAGCAAAAACAGCACATTCTCTGGACTCATGGAGCTTATAGTCTAGTGGGGAAGACAGGTGTCGATTCAGTATTCACCATAATGGACAATAATAATAAGCTGGGGAACGTGCTCTGAGGGAAAGGAATATGGTTTAATGAGAGAATCTTGCTAGACCAGGAGTCAGAAAAAATCTCCCTCAGAAGTTGATGCTTGTCATGTGATCAAAAATATGAGTAGGACTCAGATAAGGAAGAAAGTAGGGATGCATTCTAGAAAGAGGGTCTAGGGGAGCATGGGGAGTTTCAGGCCTGGCAAGAAAGCCAGTGGCTAGAGCTCTGAGAGTAACGGAGTGGTAAGAGGCAAGCCTAGAAGAGGAGTTCGAGTTGAGCTGTACTCGTTATTACTGCATAACGCATTGCCTCAAAACTTACGGCTTAAAAACGACATTATCTCACAGCTCCTGTGGGTCAGGAAATCAGGAGCAGCTTAGCTGAGTGGTTCTGCTTCAGGGTCTCTCATGAAGTCAGTCAAGACATTGGTGAGAGCTGCAGTCCCTGGAGGCCTATTTGGGCCTGGGGACCTGCTAACAGGAGAGAGAGCTCACATGCACGATTGTTGGCAGGAAGCCTCAGTCCTTAACATGGGACCTCTCCGTAGAGCTTCTTGAGAGTCCTCATGACATTTAGCTCGCTTCTCCCAGAGCAGTGATCCAAGAGAAAGAGAGCAAGAAGGAAGTCACCAGGCCTTTGAAGTCCTAATCTGCGAAGTCACACACTGTCACCTCCACCACATTTTGTTTGTTAGGGGTGAGCCACTAAGTCCTGCCCACACTCAAGGGGAGGGGAACTTGGCTCTACCTTTTGAAAGGATTGGCAAAAAAAGTGTGGACATATTTTAAAACCAGCCCACAAAACATGGAGACTGTTGTAGACTGATTAAGATGCCTTCATTGGCTAGGGCTGGCATCACAAAGCACCACCAACTGAGTGGCTTAAATAACAGAAATGAATTTTTTTTATAGTTTTGGAGGATGGAATTCTGAGATCAAAGTGTTGGCAGTGTTGGTTTCTTCTGGCCTCATTTTAAATGAATTGCCTCTTTAAAGGTCCTGTCTCCAATACAGTCACATTCTGAGCTACTGTGTGGGATATGGCTTCAACATATGAATTTTTTGGGGGGACATGATTCAGCCAATAACATAAGAATTTTGGTATATATTTTTAGATCTCTAGGGAACTATTGAAGTAAATTTAAGCATGCAGGGAAGTACTATCAGATTTGCATTTAGAAATTCCTCCAGTTGCAATAAGGTGATCTGATTAGACAAGGAGCCAAGTCAAGGTTGACTGGACATCTTAAAGTAATAAGTGAGAGGGGATGGGTGTTGGGATTAAGGTGGTGACAGAAGAGACAAAGGGTGATTGATAGATTAAAGAGACATTTAGGAGGCAAAATAGTTAGGACTGTGAACAGCTTGAATATGAGAGTGAGAACAAGGGAGAGTCAACAATGATGCCTGGATGTCTGGCTTGTACCCCTGGATGGTGAAGCGATTGCTGAGATAAGGAATGATGGAAGAGGCCCAGGTTTGGAGAGGGTGATGGAAGGATGAGAGCTTGTTCTGGTTGTGTGGTGCTGAGGAACTTGGTAGTGAACTAAGTAGATATATCTTTTGGCATTTTGTGGAGCAGTCAGCTGCAAGACTCAGAGAAGTGTGACTACAGATGTTAGTCTGTGACTCATTGCCAGAGGGGTGGTACCCAAAGAGAGGTCATGGATGAGATTGGACAGGACTAAAGCACAGGTGAGAAGAGAAAGGGGCCTAGGGCAGAACCTCAAAGAACTCTGAATTTTTAAGCCTTGTTCTGCTATTTTCCACATATACTGAATTTTGAGTATAGTGTACTTATGTCCTTATGGAACTTGATGTAATATATATGAGAAGAACTAAAGGACAAGAGGTCAGTCCAAATATACTTCAGCATGGGCCATGATCTTATTGTCCAAGAATGTCTCTGCCTCTCTCCCCCCGCCCTCCCTAACCCATGCTGGACACATGGAAGGAGGCTGGCTTCTCCATTTCATGCATATACATATGTGTCTGGAAATGAGATGAAATGAAAGCATTCTCAGACCTCATATATGGCAAGTTTCAGAATAGTCACCTGTGGGATACAGGTAGGCACAGTGTTTGCCTCATCCTCCATCTCACCTCTGTGTCAGGAATGTTAGTAGAGGAAAGTGTTGTGGGTGATGGGCAGAGATGGGGCTCCTGGGAGACCGAGGGGGAGAGGAAGAGAAATCAGTTATAGCAATGGATTCTTCTCCTTTCTCCCTGAGTTAGATCAACTCTTCTTGGCTAAGCACACCTCCCACATGTGTTGTGGGGGAGGATCTGTGGAAAAAGGACTTGAGGGTAAAAACAGATCATCTTAGAAGAGGATTTCTTTCAGGGGACAGAATTTGTGCTCCCAAACTAGGGTAACTAACCCATTGTCACACGTGTGATTGAGCATCTTTGCTGTGTCCAATATGCTTGTAGTACAAGTTGTGGGCAGAGGAGGGTACATGAGGAGATAGGAGAGAAGGGGCAAGTGTGGCGCGTCTGGCCCCAGAGATTCCTGATGAGACGATAGAGAACGAGCTGAGATTGTACATGATAATGTGGTATTTAGGAAAGTGCATACATTGGGAAGGATAGTGTCTTTTAAAGACCATCCCACATGCTTTACTGTTTATCATGTTTGTAGCTTGTTGTCTGAGTCCTATCACTTGAACATTAGCTCCACAAGCGCAGGACTCTGTGTCTGTTTTGTTCAGTGATGTATTTATTGCAAGTACCTAGAATGCTGCTGCCCATAATAGATGCTCAATAAATATTTTTTTGAATGAGCAAAGGAACATTCCTTAGAATTCCATGAAGCAGGACTGATGTGGGTCTCCCTGTACAGGATGCTACTGCTGCAGGACCTCACCTATGCACAGCAGCAAGAAAGAAATCTTTGTTACCTTATTTGTCTCTTTTTCTCTGGATACATTGGAGGTGGGGTATGTGAAATTCATGCCACTTCTCCCGATGTCTCCCACTGCCCTTTTTATGAGACCTTTCTCTTCCCTCCCCCATTGATGGCCCCATTCAGGGCAGGAGCTCATCAGGCCGCCTACACATGGCTTACACCAGCTTATACCTGCTTACTCCTCATTGTGACAGATCTTTCTTCACTGTGTCCCTCAACTGTGCTCTTAGAAATGAGCCCACTTGTTTACAGTTGCAAAATTAGGAGCTTTATTCTTCAAGTGTACAAATTTCATGCTCTAAGCAGACGAGAAAATGGATGAAGGGAACGTGGAGCATCTTACTTTATACTGACCACTGCTAGGTTCCCTGTGCAGAGGTGTTGGGTCCATTTCAGGTGGCTGTGACAAGAGCCAGGTCTGAAAGGATGCCGCAGTTGGGCTCACTTCCCAGATGGCCCCTGCTCCTCCCCTCTGGAGCACCAGCCAGGGCCAGGCCTAGCTGCATAAGATCATGGTCCAAGCATTGCCAGTGGCAGAGAGCCAGGTCTTTCCCAGGACCTGGAATGTCCCGCCGTAGCCCATGCTGACCCTCGCCCCTTCTTGCACGCTCTCCTTCATGTCCCCTGCTTGGCACGCCTCTGCCCCAAGGTTAATTGGCATTTAAAATCATTTGTTCTCTCCTAGCCCCTCTTCTGACACCCAGTGATACATTTCTCTTCATCGTTATTTTCACCTCTGGTAATAACGTTTTTGACTGTACAGTGTGTCATGGGAACCCAACTACTTTGCCACTGTGAAGTGCAAAATTGAACCTAATTGGTAACAGAAATTAATTATATATGAAAGAATTTCTGAGGGATGTAGAGAGGACTATGGGTAGCTGTCCAAGGGAAGCACCCTCAGAGGAGGGAAGAGTTGGATGAGGTCTCAGAAGAACTGGAGCAGTTTTGGGTGGCAGGGGACAGCCCGAATCCCATCCGATGAGCTTAGCAGCTAGTGAGAGGATGAGCCTGGAGAAAGGGTTCGTGTTGGAGAATAGAGTAGAATAGGAAACTCGATTGCTCTCCACAGCTGCAGCCTGCTGGCTTGTCAGCTAAGCCAGCATGTTTCCCCTGCTCTGAGCATTGAAACAGACAAAAAGATTAATCAGCCAGGTTCAGGGCTGAGAAAGGACAGGACCCTAAAGAACTCAGTCAGGGCCTGTCTGAGATTCAGAAAGAAGCTGATTTGTAGGGCCTGGAGAGAAGGGACTGGGCATTGCCTACTCAATGAACACAAGGGAAGAAAGACCAGAGATTACACTTTAAGTAACCTCTCTGTGCCTCAGTTGTCTCATCTATAAAATGGGGAGAGTAACAGTGTCTCCTTTCCCCCTTCCTCCTCCTCCTATCTTCTCCTCCTCCTCCTCCTCCTCCTCCTCCTCCTCCTCCTCCTCCTCCTCCTCCTCCTCTTCTTCTTCTTCATCATCATCATCTTGAAACCCTTCAATCTCTCCGCTTCCTGGCCCTCATATCCCCCAGGTTTCCTTCCTACCCTCTGGCCTCTCTTTCTCAAGTCTTCTCTGCAGAGTTCTCTTCTTCGGCTCTGCATTAGAATGTGAAGGTGTGGCAGGGATAAAACTGGTCCCCTTCCTCAAACACAGCCATACGTAGATTTTTAATTAACATGTATCGTTAGAATGGCCCAAACAGAATTCTTGCCCCCCCCCCCCACTCCAAACCTCCCAACCAGTGTCATCCAACATTCCTCCTTTCAACAAATGGCAACATGATTTACCAAGTTGCTCAGTTCCAAAACCTGGGAGACTTTCTTGATTATTCTCTCTTCCTAGCACCTCATATCCAGATCATCAGCCAGTCCAATTCATCCTGCTTCCTAAACATATCTAGCCTATGTTCACCCCTCTCATCCCTTCAGTGACTTATTCATCTGGTAAATGGAAATACCATCATGCTGAATTTTGAGACAATTATATGAGACAATAAATATGCATGCAAAACAGTGTGCCTTGACCACCATGAATACCCAACAAATATTACCTATATATATTTTTAAATATTCAAACTCTGGGTGGCAATGGAAACTGAGGCCTGAGGTAATGGAGCAAAGCCCTCTGCCCCTAGATTGAACAAAAGCAGAGTGAGAGACAGAAAACACAGCCCGCAGCCTTCCCTCACTCCCCAGCTGGCACTCTGTCACAATGCTGCTGCCGGCAGTGCCGTCAAAATGTACATACATAAATATTGGTGCATTCTAATGCGGCCAGATCAAGGCTGATAAAGGCAATGAGAGGCAATGTTATTGATGTCTGTCTGAGGGCCTCTGCAGGCCCCAAGCCAAGGCTGTAACAAGGATCCAGAAGTTGTATCAGCCAGTTGCTTCTCTGTCACCCTAGGACAGTGGTCGGCAAACCGCAGCTCGTTGGCCACATGCGGCTCTTTGGCCCCTTGAGTGTGGCTCTTCCACAAAATACCATGGCCTGGGTGAGTCTATTTTGAAGAAGTGGCATTAGAAGAAGTTTAAGTTTAAAAAATTTGGCTCTCAAAAGAAATTTCAATCGTTGTACTGTTGATATTTGGCTCTGTTGACTAATGAGTTTGCCGACCACTGTCCTAGGAAGACACACATTGAGGGGTGATGGTAGCCTGGCAAGGATGTGAGCTTGAATGAAGGTGTGCAGAGGACTGTTCCCAGTGTGCTTTCCTTCCCTGGCAGCCTGCAGGCCTCCACTCTAAGAGGTATTTGGTGCCTTGGATTTATATTGATGGAAACAATGGAAGAAAACCAAAGTAGGCAAAAATTTCTGGCCTTGTGCCTGGTGTCCCTGTGCAGACAGGAGCTCCCTATGATGTGTTTCAGACAGAGGGGAGGTAACGGGGGGCACTGGAGCCCTGCCTGGGATCACTCTGGGTGGCCAGGCTGCTGTATAGCCTAGTAGAGGGCAGAGGGCTCCTGATGGTCCCCGAGGATCTGTGGACCCTGCACAGGTCTCTGGTCCTCTCTTGGCTCCACACTTGCCACTGGTGTCGAGGTCCATAACGTAGTGTCTCAGAGAGACATCTGGGGCCATGAGGCCTGGCAGTTCGGCAAGGGGCCCAGAACTGTAATGCTTTGTCTATTTGCCGCCCCGCTGGACTGTGAACCCTTTGAGGTCAGCAACTATGTTTTGTTCATCTCTGACCCCCAGAGCCTAGCACAGTGCCAGGCACTAAAAGGTCACGTGGTGTGTTGTTGAGTGAAGTATAGACTTTGACAACACTGGCTCTGCTTCCCATCACAGAAGATGCAGCTTTGGCCTTATGGCATGGGGAAGGCTCTCTCTGAGAGAGGCAGAGAGGTGAGAATGCCAGAGACAGAGGGAACTGGCATGTGGGTGGGAGGAGAAACTGACAGAAATCTCAGGCCTGGACCCCACTCCTCTTGCACTTGTGACAAAATCTCACTTGCTGCCTCTGGATTATGTTGAATTTAGCCAACTTCAAGCATTGCTGTGCAAAGGTAAAGCCTCTCGGGGCCACCAAATGGTGCCACCATCACCCTCCCCTTATTGGTCCCAATTTCCTCTACTCAGTGACCAAAAACAGGCAAAACTTGGTTCTGTAAAAAGCAAAGGCATTTGTGGTCTCTAACAGATAACGCTCATTCTCATTCTCTTCATTCATTCATTCATTCATTCATTCATTCATCTTCAACTCATGATCCTTTAGCCTCTGCTCTGCTCCAGGCCCTGAGATTTCCGGGGCAGTTCCCCAGAAGGGAATAGCCAGCCCCATCAGTTATTTAGAATGCTCACCCCTCTTTTCCTCAGGCCACTTGTAAAGGCAGGGCTGATTCTGAAGTTTCATCCTCTCTAAGTCTGCACCTCCAGTGGGAACCTCATGTGTCGGAGGTGTGTTTGCCTACTGCATCCACCCCACTCCCACCCCCTGACAAGGCCCCTCCCCACAGGGGCTTAGCACATAGCAATGCTAAGGGCTAATTTGGCACAAAGCATCCATGTCCTGGTGATGGAAACATCAAAAGGTGTTCCTTAGAAGTCAGTTTCGTGTCTCTGAGATGTCTGTGCTAGTATTGTGCTGAGCATGGAAGCTGGAGATAGGAGGGGGCTCACATGCGGCCCATCTAACTTAATTTATAACGGATGTCACAGCAGCAATTAGTGTGTATTATTTACATTCCTTCCTGACACTTCCCCAAATCCATGGGTGTTTGAGATGGCTGGTGTATTCGTGCCGACTTGTAGGAAGATTTGAGCATGCTCTGGGGGAGGGGAGGGTGTGCGGGGCCTGGAGCAGAAGGTGCGGAGGGCCAGGGAGTCTCCAGCCTGAGCCACATGGACTGCATCTTGCTAGAGCATGGACTCCTGACAGGAGCATCTGCCTCTCACTGTCTCTATTTATGCTTTCTTGGTGCAGGGGAGCCGGGACTTGACATGAATTCAGTCCCCACTATTGTCTTCCAAAAAGAAAGGAAGGTGCGTGGGAGATATGACTGGGAGTGAGGAGCCTCGGCACATTACATCCCTTGTTCATTTGGGGGTTCACTATGGCCTGCCTATGTCTAGAGAGGCTCCGAGATGGGGGAAGAGGCAAGCTGGAGGTTGCCTGCGAGAAAGAAAGCAAAATAAAAGAAAGGAAGGGGAAGAATGTGTTGCTTTATGTTGAAGGCTGTGTTCATTCTGTTACAGCACACGTCCTTCCCGTGGGTGTGGAGTTGACAGGACCGATGTAGACTAAGCTTTGGAAAAATAAGTGTTTGGAACAAGACCGTAATGCAGGGATAAATGGAGGATGGTGGAGGACAGAGTGGGCAGTAGGTTCTAGAAGGATCCAGGTAGGCACGGGGCTATAAGAGGCAAGAACGGGCTGTGGTGGAGAGGAGAGAGAGGACAGGCAGGCAGAACTGAGCACTCCCAGCTCTCTCCCACCCACTCAGGGAAGAATCCAGAGTCCTGGTGATCGGTGAAGGGAGTGAGTTCTACAAACTAAGATTGTTGAGGGACTCTCTGGATCTATACACTGTCTTTTTAATTAAGGATTGTGTTGCAGTGTTTTCTATGACGCTTAGTGACTGGGGTAAGCCTTATTTGTCTTCATTTTCAGGAGTGGGGAACCTTTTTTCTGTCAAGGGCCGTTTGGATATTTATAACACCATTCAAGGGCAATTCAAAATTATAAACTTAAAAATTAGCCTGCTCTATTTGGTGAAACATTTAATTAACTCACCCCTAATGCTTTGGTAGGGCCAGACCAAATTATTTCATGGGCCTTATACGGTCCATGGGCCGGACGATCCCCACCCCTGATTTAGATATTCCCAGGCACATTGGGAAAGCAGGATTTCATGAAAACCTAGTTGGGTAGAAAAATCAACTTCTGAGTTTTTATTCTGCTATGGAAAAACCCTTTGTGTGTGTGTGTGTGTGTGTGTGTGTGTGCAGTCAAATTTCAGACCCAGCTGCACATCTGGTGGTAGCAGGTTTCTTGCGAGAGGGACCATACTGCTGATGATTCTACTGCTGAGCAGTGTACATTTTTAAAGGCCATTTCTCTCATTTCTTCAGGTCCAAATGAAGTCTCTGAGCAGCACATGAACCATAGTGCCAGGGGGAATGAAGGAATAAGACAGTTAATGGGAAAAAACATTAGGTTTGTTTGAGTAAAAAGGAATAAAAGACAAATGTTAGCTATTTCATGATGAAATAATTATGGAATTTTGCAGGGGGAGATGGTTTTAATGACTATTGGGAACCGGGGGAACTGGGTAGATGGCTGATGTAGGGAGGAGCCGTCTGTCACATGGACATACTTGATGTGACAATGCCTCAAGTTCCAGGTCATGAACTTTGAGTGTTATTATTTTTTTTTTCCTTTAGCAGTGACAAATTGAACCAAGCCAGCCATAGTTCCTTATCCTCTACCCTTCATGGTCAAGGACACTCATCTGAGAGAATATTGTCCAGGCATCAAGGTCACGGGCAGAATGAAACACGTGGGCCCCAAAGATGTCAAACCCATGAACTTAAAATCTTGACCCTACAGTTCTCTAACCAGTTGTCTATGACACTTCTTAATGACTCTTGGGTAAGAGTGCTATTTGTCTTATATTTCTAAAAAATTCATAGAACTTTAACTGATTTGGGATTTCCCAAAGTGCTGAGGAATACTCATGTGTGGCAGTGGACGTGTTCCATAAATAAAAGTGGCCTTAGTGTGCTCGGTGCATCAGTGTTCAGTGAGGACTGTTTAGATAGATGAATGGACTGCTGGGTGGAGAAACAACTCATGGTGGAGAAAGGTCACAGGTCAGTTATTGGATCTGTGATTCATACGTAAGGACATGACTAGTGAGGTTTTATATCCTTGCCTTGACTACCTGGGAAAAAAGCAAGCTTGAAGCACATTGAAAAGCAATTATTGAGGGGCAGAGGAATAGATTATCCAAAGCAATTCAGAGAACAAAGCGAAGAAAATTCCAGTGGGGTAGGGGTGGCTGGGGAGAAGTCAATGGGGGAAAAAGGAGACATATGTAATACTTTATGTAACTAGAGGCCTGATGCACGAAATTTGTGCAAGAGTAGGCCTTTCTTCCCCCAGCTGTTTGGCACCGGCTTCCCTCTGGCACCTGGGACACAGGCTTCCCTCGAAGCCCCAGCTTAGTCCGGAAGGTCGTCCAGAAGGACATTGGTGTAATTAGCATATTACGCTTTTATTATTATAGTTACTTTAAACAATAAAGAATTAAAAAGAAAAGAAAATTCCAGAGGCCAGGGGACCCCAGAATTCCAGGGAAGAGGGAGATTCAGAAATGGGGAGAGTATTGGAGAGTTGAAAGAGATTGAAGACTCAGAGCTAATATAACTTAGTGGGGATAACCAAGACTCCTTACAAAAAAAAAAAAAAAAAAGAAAGAAAAATGGGAAGAAGGCAGCAAGGGAGGGTCAAATGTCTACAATCCACAGAACTTAAACTGAGAGGGGGTTTCCCACAGTCTGAGGAATTCCAGCGTATGGTGTTAAGATGAATTATATAAAAGAATGGTCTTCCACGGTCAAAGCAGTTCAGGAAACTGGGTTAGACCATGATAAACAGAGTTATTTCCCAGAGACCTCAGAGCCTTTAATAAGATCATGTAGACTGTCAGCCTCCATAAGGAAGATACAGTGCTGGCGTTTTCCAGACTTAGTTGATGATAAAACACTCTTTTTCATGGAGCCTTTGACAGAGCGGGTATTCAAAGAATATACTTCAGGAAACATTGGATATGCTTGATTCCTATCAGGTCTTTTTGGATTGTGGCAGAAAAAGTGTTTAAAAAAAAAAAGAATGGAAATTCTATGCCTCGCTGTTGCCACCCACAAGCTGTGTGACTTTTGAGATGTTGCACAACCTCTCTGGGCTTCATTGTCTTCATATGGTAAATGATGATGAGCTAGATGATATTGAAATCTTATTCTGCTTTAGGCTTTATCGTTCTAATTGGTTCCCTCTGAATATTTGGAGCCATGTGTATATTATGGGATAGTGGATGGAATCCATTCATCACTTAATGGATTTTCTGTCTCCCTCACTGAACTGTAAGTTCCGGGAGGGCAGGGTCTGTGTCTGTTTTATCTGTGCCATTGTAACTGAAGCACTCACTGGGTCTGAACACAGTGGAAGCTTGAAACATTTTGTTGAATGAATGCGTGAGTGGCTTCGTATTTGATGAGCCATCATGTCATACCTGCCAGGAAGAGAGACCGAGTGCTCACATACCACCTTCAGCCTTTCTCCAGCGGCTATGTCAGTCTGATGCACATGCCCAGAGCACGGGTACCACGCAGACATTCTCCTGGACTTGATGGCCTGGCCTCGGTGTCCACAGGGACCCTCACATCTGTGGGTTCTTGAGTCCCACGGATGCTGAAGGCAGGCTCTAGAGAGAGTCTGTCTCCCAGAGCAGGGTGGCTCTTTGCCCGAAGGAACTGGCTCCCACAATCGCTTTCCTGTGGGGGAAGCTCACAAATGGCCTTCTCACAGGACGGGAACTGCCTGTATGCAGAGCTGACTGCTCCATTGTCAGCTTCTGCAGACGTGGAGGCTGGCAGTGAGAATCGTCTTCTCCCACTGAATGAATCCTTGTGAGAAGCCCATCTCTACCCCAGCGCACACGCTCACGTGCTCCCGCAGTCTGTCCTCTCCTTTCCCCTATGGCCCCTTCCACTGTGGGGACATTGTGCCCCCCAACTCTCACCCCTTCCCTCCCACTGCAGGTATGGGGCTGAGGTGGGGGACAGGCAGACAGGGGCTGGCACAGCATCACAGGTCTCTTTAGAATATCCAGGAGATGGCGCCTGACTGCCTGCCCCCTGCCAGAGGGGAAAGACAGGGGAGGCAGCTCTGAAGTTCATCTACCAGCTCACCCTTGGCCACTTTAGGCATTGTCAGGGTTTTTCTAGAGAAGGGCGGTGGAAGTAGAGCCCTCCTTGAGGAAAATTGTCCCAGTAAAAGCAACTTGGACTTGCAGATTGTGGGGTTGGTCACATTCACACTCTATTCGATCAGTATTGGAAACATATCGCCACTTCCCGTGAGGAGCTGGGTATTAACCTGAATTTTCTAGGATAAGATTTTCTCTTCATTAGACCTCTGTGGGCTCTGTACTCTCTTAACGGAATAAACTGTGCATGCGTGTGTGCGTGTGTGCGTGCGTGTGTGTGTGTGTGTGTGTGTGTATGTGTGTGTGTGTGTGTTGTGTGTGTGTTGTGTGTGTGTGGTTAGTAAGGAGAGAAGGTCATGAAAGCTTGCTGTATAGCAGATCATCATCTATAGTCTGAATGTTGGTGTCCTCCTCAAATTCATATGTTCAATCCTAACATTCAGTGGGATGTTAGGTGGGGCCTTATCGAGGTGATTAGGTCACTAAGGTGGAGCACTCACGAATGGATTAGTGCCCTTACAAAAGAGTCCCCAGAGCGGTCTCTTGTCCCTTATTCCGTGTGTGGACATTATGGGAAGAAAGTGGGCCCACACAAGACACCAGGTCTGCCAGCCTCCAAAACTGCAAGAGATACATTTCTGTTTATACCACCCAACCTGTGGTATTCGGTTATGGCAGCCTGAACGAAGACACCGTTGGGACCCCGAAAAGGGGAAACAGAGTCCACTATCCCAGGCCCATAGATCCCTGCCCAGTTGTGTCAGCCCCTTGCCCCCAGCTCACCCCTGGTGTCTGGGCACAGAGGTTTGGAACAGTTTGTGTCTTTTTGCAAACAGAGAAGTGGTGGCCCTACCCTTTTGTGGGTTTTCCCTGTGGCTTGAGCTACACGTGGAAAGCCTCCTAGAGCAGTAAGAGCTTAAACTTTTGGGCAATGAGAGGAGGGAAGCCATTTCATCCCATCACCCACATGCAGTGTGTGTGTCTTTGGAGGTCTCCAGAGGTGAAAGGCACCAGCCCCCGGCACTCCTGCTGTTGCCACAGGAATTTGAGAGGGTGGTTCTCTGGAATACCTGCTTCCTGCTCCCCCCAGAAGCCCAATCAGCCTGTGAGGGAGGGAAGGCGCTGGTACATCTGTCTTTACAGGAGGCTGTCCCTCTCAGTCCGAGTTCTGGGATCATGTCTGATTCATAAGGAGAGTTGCAGGGAGCCCATCTCTCCATCCTGCAGAGGTCAAAGGTGGTGGGAGTCGGGGGCGGGGGTGTGGATGCTGCCTCCAGTGAAGTGGAATGTAAAGCAGAGTGTCAAGTGAAAGGAAATCCACACTCCTTAAGGAACCCGAGGCAGGTTTCGAGATAGGTTTGGATGTGGCATGTGTGGTGGCTCTGAAGCCACCTGACCTTTCTGCATCCGGCTTAGCAGGGTGTGGGGGACTCCTCAGGAGAGAGGAGCATGCTGTGTGAGAGAGGATGCATTCACTCTACTCCCCTTGTCCTTTCTTGTGGCTTCAGAGCCGCCACGTGTTCCACGTCCAGCATTGCTCACCTCTCAGCCTGTGTCTTTTTCTGGAACACGGAGTCTAATCCCATAATCCCCCTTGGAGAATCCACTGAGGATTTAGGGGCTTGCAGGTCTGAGCCCCTGGGCTTTGGGGAGGCTCACAGCAGCGACAGCTCGATTATAATGTTCCTAACCACAAATGAGCACTGGCAGTAATTAATACATTCAGTCTTTTTCAACATGTCCTTATGTTTGTTGCTCCAGGCTCCATTCCAGCACCAAGAGCCCGGTTTAGCACATGGGGAATTCAAGATACTGGATTCCTGCATTTTTTTCTCAGGATTAGAACCATCCTTGGGGGCGGGACCTGCCTGATTCAGGAACCATCTCTGGTGACAAAATGCCATTGAATGAGCAGCACCTATAAGTACAAGGCTGCACTCAGCGTTGCTAGGCCCCAGGCATTCACAATAGCTCTGGTAGGGGAGGGCTGATCACAGGAAGTGTTTGTCCTCAGCTTCTTCCCCTGGCCCACCCAGGGATCACCTCAAGTTGCAGGGGCTGCCCAGAGCAAGCTTCCAGTGCCTTCCCTCCTGCCCCTGCCTCTTGTCCCAGAAAAAGTAGTTTATGCCTGTGATTCTGTCCCAGTGACCTTTCTGCATCCAGTTTAACAGGGTGTGGGGGACTCCTCTGTTCTTAAGTCTCACATTGTTTTAGGAAGCAAGCACCCATCTCCTCGATGGCAGGAGAGAGGAGCATGCTGTGTGAGAGGATGCATTCACTCCACTCCCCTTCCTGGCTTTCTGAAAGATCACCAGGGCAGCTGTGGAAATTCCCCACAGAGGAGCTCTGATTGTCTCCTCTGCACCACCCTGGCCCCCTCGGCTGCACATGGGCTTTGCAGGGAGAGCCCCTCCTTGGCCTCAGGCTCCCTGGGTCCCCCTGGCAAGCCCAACAAGCCAGTTTCCTCGTTGCCTCTTTAGTCAATGTTGACACTGGCCGGGCCTCCCTCCTCCTTTTCCTTGGCCCAGGCTTCCTCACTGGACCAGCTGCTCTTCTCTCCTCAGCCCCGTGGCTCACAATAAAAAGTGTGTTGACCTAAAATGATAGGTTTGTACATTAAAGGTGGCTCACCCTTGACCTTTGCTTCTCCCTGACCCCTCCTCCTTCCTGGTCCCCTTTGTTGTGTGCGCCCACCATCTGTCCACACCTGCAGGCCCCAGAGGTCTTCCTATGGCAGGTACTGTTCTAAATGCTTACTCTATAAAATCCTCCAACCTTCACTCCAAATTTCATGACAACCCTATGAAGTAATACTAGTATCATTGCCATTTACACAGCGGGAAACTGAGGTCAGTCTGGTTCCCTAACTTGCTCCAGGTCCATGCTCTTATCACGTGAAGTTGTTTTTTGTGTTTTTTTTTTAAAATATATTTTATTGATTTTTTTACGGAGAGGAAGGGAGAGGGACAGAGAGCTAGAAACATCAATCAGCTGCCTCCTGCACACTCCCTACTGGGTATGTGCCCGCAACCAAGGTACAAGCCCTTGACTGGAATCGAACCTGGGACCCTTGAGTCCGCAGGCCGACGCTCTATCCACTGAGCCAAACCAGTTAGGGCGAAGTTGTTTTTTTACACAGAACATACACGAGACAGACAGTGCTGCTCTTCTGTTTTCACACACTTGCTGGCATTTATCCTCACGCTCAGACCCCACGTGCACACCGTGGCCCTTTCTCCCTCCCTGTCCTGCCTGTGCCATCCTCTCCTCTCGCTGTCTCTCTCTTCCCCCTTAGCGTGCACATGCGGTCTCTGTCCCTCCTGTGTTTCCAGGGCCTCAGTGCTGCTTTAAGCTGTTACCTCTGAATGTTTCCCCTTCAGATCCCCCATCGCTCTCTCCCCTGCCTTGATGTGGCTTTTTCAGCTGTCACTCTGCCAGCATCTCTTTTCTATGTCTCTGTCAATATCTCTTTCTCTCCTGCCCCTTTCCCATCTCAACACCCTCCCACCTTCTTGCTCCCTCCACCACGCTTCTCTTTTGTCTCCTTCACTTGTTCATTTAGTGATTTAGTGGCCCCATTTATTACATCAGGGCCCAACCAAGAGCTTCTCTGTCTGTGTCTCTGCTCCCTGCTCCCCCCTCTGCCTTTGCTGAGATTCTCAGCTGTAGATGGGAACCAGGTTCAATCCAAGCCCTGTTTCTCACTGAAGAATAGTAATGGACTCAAACCATGGGGGCACAACACAGAACAGCTCTGTATTTCAAGACACATCGTGGTCTCTTGGGACAAAATGACTTCTCTTGGTTTATTTATAAACTCTGAAGCCGGGGAGTGCCCTGTATGCAGAAGGAGCAGCTGGGGGTGGTGATTGAGTTCAGGGGGTCCTCCGTGGTTCTCAGCTAGGACCTCCTCTCAAGGCCAAGACTGGGTTCTGTTTAGATGGGGTCCACATGGTCACAGGAGTAGCTTTGTCTTCCCTCTGTGCCCTCAGGCAGACAGAAACGTGGTGGTGGAGGACCTACAGGTTCCATGGAGGGCAGTGACCATACACATCATGTCCCTCATGCCCACATCACTCAGATGAAATCCTGAAGCCAGAGCTAGAAGCAGAGTGCAGGCCTTCCTCCTCCCTCTCGGGGTTCTCTGTCTCCACCCTGTCTTCCAGTCCAGGGTTGGGATGGCAGGGACCCACGTGGCCTCCTGGTCCTCCCTTTGGCCTTGAGGGGGTCTCACACTTACTTGTTTGAGCCTGGCCTCTTTCAAGAAACGGTTCATTCTCCAGCCTCACTCCATCCCTCCTACCCTCAGTAGCCCCAGGGCAGTTCTTGGTCTTTAGTCTATGCCCAGTTGATACTGGTCGGTGATATAATTTCCATGGCTGCTGGACAGCACCTCACATTAGAAGGAGCTCGTACCTGGGCATTGGGCCTACCCAGTTGAGCTGTATTTTGATGATGGGGATCTTGTCTTCTACTGATGTTGTCTCTCCCCCTGTCTGGCAGCTGGTCTGGCATGGACCACCCAGAAGGTGTTTAACAACTATGGCTGATGGTCCAGAGGGCCTGCACCTGTTTGGACACTTGGAGACCTCTCACCAGTGCCCTGGCTGTCGGGTCTGGCAGACTGTCCCCTGGTGCAGGAAGGAGGCATGATGTGTAGCAGACTTCAGAGAGGGAGGGCCCAGCCTCCCTCCCAGACACCAGCTAGGTAGGCTGGGGTCGGCCAAGCGAGACTGCAAAAAGCCCTTCCTTATTTTATATGAAATGAGTTGGAAAACTTCTCTTTTCTTGAGTCCCTCCCACCCCTCACCCCCACAAGTCAGAGGCAACTTCTTAGGAACCGTTTTTCTCACTTCTGGCAGCAGAATGGTGCTCACCTCTCTGAGATTCCTGGGAGTGTGGGAAGACAGGCTCAGGGAGAAGGCAGGAACTCTGTCACTCTCTAGAAATGGGAGGGCAGCATAGCCGCCACCTGGATGACCACAGCTTTCCGTCAGTGGTGTGGATGGTCATGCCTGATGGTGTCTTCTTGGCTCTCTGCCTCCCCAGGAGGGCAAGGCCACGGCCCATCGGTGAGTCCCCCCATAGCTCTCCAACTCAAGCCACTGTGGGTTCCTACTTGGTCTTCCTGACTCCTCCAAGACCTTTGTTTGGGGCCACTTTTGTTTATGTCATTGTCAGTGCCACCTTGGCCCCTGGATGCTGTCTCTGAGATCTCCCTTTGCCCAATGCCCTGCAGCTGCCAGCTAACCCACTCCAAGGTGCTACTCCCAGGACTCTCTCTGGGTGTGAGGGAGCAGACAGGAAGGTGGGCAAACAGGGAGGCAAAATGGTGCCAGCACCGTGTCCCCTGAGGGGACCCCTCTCTGTGAATTGAGGGCAGCAGGAAGGCAGCCAGGCCTGCATATTGGTCCATGTAGCCAGGAGGGCAGGAGGTAAAGTAGTAGTGTTCAAACCTGGCCATGCATTAGGGTGACCTGGGCATGTGAACATATACAGATGCCTGGGCACCTTGGAGATTTCAGTTCAGTAAGTCTGGGGGTGGGGCAAGGGAATATGTATGTTTAAACCACATGTCTCCTCAGCCCCCAACAGGATGACCTGTGTCTGGTAGAAATTACTCATTTCTAACCCAGCTCCTCCTCTCCACCCCCACCCCCCTCGAGGTGGGATTCTGTCACTCATTTCCTCCATCACATTTCCCTTATCTTTATTCTGTGCTTTCTAGGGTGGCTGAGGTAAGAAAGGAGATTTTGAGTACCAGGCTGGGTATCTAACAGTCACAGCCACAAGCTAATTCTTAAGTCTTATAATTGATGCCCACTAGGAATAGCTTTTTCTTTGTGCTCTTCTAGAAAAGAAGGAGCATTTGAAGGTGCTTAATGCATTCCCCAGTGGGGAAACATTTGCTTCCGATGGCACTTACTCCCAGCTCTCTGACTTCTTCCCTCCCCCTTCCCTGTCACTCTTGATCTTCCTTATTCTACTTAATAAAAATACCTTTCATTTACCTTTTATTCTTGTAGCCCTTTCTAGCTTTCACACCTCTTTCTGGTGTATTCGTTCTTCCCAACAAGAATCCAGTGAAGTGTGCAGAGATCTTTAATTCCCAGGTAATAGATGAAGTTCAAAAGCGGCCACAGACTCAGCCAAGGTCACTCGAGCACTAAGTAGGGAATGTGGTTTTGTTCCCCAACAGGCTCTGCCCACCGCCCCAGCTCTGCTTCCTCTGGGCCCTTCCCTGAACTCCTTCCCCTGCCTGCTGCCTTGACTTCTCCCAGCATCAAGTTGTCAGACGGACCATTGTTCAGAGGTTTTCTGCTGTGGAGAAAGGCCTGTGTAGGGTGGAAGGGCATGGCCCACGGTGGCCCAGAGCCTGAGGAAGTGATGGGCTCTGATGATGCAGGAAGAGCGGGCATGTCCCTCCTGCTGCTGCTGCAGGGGAGTAAAACCACACGTTACATAGAGGGGCACTTGGTCCACTGCCTCCACCAGAAATGGGAAGCTGTGATGGAGGGACTGAGAATGGGGAGGTGGAAGGGCACAGGGGAAGCCTCACTGAGTGTCCTCTCCCCAGCCTTGCGGTCCAGCTCCATGGGCGCCCGGGCAGGGGAGGAAGAAGTGCAGCTGTGTCCTGCCCACATCGCAGCTCTTCTGTCTGGGTCCCCCTTCATCTCTCTTTGCCAGTGACAACAGCCAGCAGGGCGATGCGGGACAGCCCTCCACTCGGAGGCACGTTCCGGGCCCAATCCTGTCTCAGCCGCTCTGTCGCCTGAGTGGCCTTGGGTAGAACTGGTCACTTCCCCATATAGCCTGTCCCCTCATCTGTAAATGGACGCTGTTCGCTCCTTTGAGTGCCCAGGGGCGTTGAAGTGAGGCCACAGGTAGGGGAGCTGGCGCTTGTTTGAGACCCAGGAGATCTGGGTCCTCCTGGGGACTCCATCTCTAATCAGTTCCATGTGACATGAGCGTTTACCAGACCCATGTGTGAGCGCTCCGGAGAAGGGGACGTGTCCAGCCGGTGTAGAGCGTGGAGATAAGCACTTGGAGTGGATGGGGAGGAGGGAGGAGAGAGTACCTGCCACCTCTTGGCTGCTGCCTGCTCCCGGCTTTTTGTTTGTTGCTGAGGCTTCCTCGGGCCTTTCTGGCTCTGATTCTCATCCTCAGTCTCTTTTGAGTCCTATCAGGAGACCCGTCCCCTGTTTCAGTCCCAAAGAGAGTGGTCCTGGCAGCTGTCCCAACCCCTGAATGTGGCTGTCTACGCCGCCCTCCCTTATTGCCCATTCTACTCTCACCAGGTTAGATACATGTGGCCCCAGCTTCTCCTTCAGTGGTCACTTACCCACCCTGAGGCCTCCCAGGGTGGGGTGTGCGTCTTGTCCTTCAGAGCTGTCCATCAAGAGGCTGGGTGGTCCCTCTCCTGAGACGAAAGGTAGCTCTAGCCCTGGCTGGTTTGGCTCAGTGGATAGAGTGACAGCCTGGGGACTGAAGGGTCCCGGGTTTGATTCTAGGTGGGGGCACATGCCTGGGTTGCGGGCTCAGTCCCCAGTAGGGGGTGTGCAGGAGGCAGCTGATCAATGATTCTCATCATTGATGTTTCAATATCTCTCTCACTCTTCCTTCCTCACTGAAATCAATAATAAATAAAAATAAATTTAAAAAAGGAAGATAGCTCCATTCTGGCTGCCTCACAGGAGTGAGTTATGAGTACCTCAGAACTGCTAAATCACAGCCTTCTTATCACCTGCCATTACAGATCAGAGTAGGAAAAGCCTCCCATTTGTAAAGCTCATGCAGTATGGGAGAGTCAAAATAGTCCTCGCAGCAGTTACTATGGCACCAGGTCTATCAGGAGCTAATACCCCCCCCCCCCGCAAAGGTAACCCTGATACTGATCTTTCCCTTGTCCACGTCCACAACATCCAGTGTTTCCAGAGCACTTTTCCATTTCCAGGGTCTACACTACTCACCCAAGAACACCAGCCCAGTGTCCTCCCACAGACCCCTCTCTCCACTCCCCTGCATGGGCCACTGCCAGAACGAAAGTGACAGCTGTCTGACACTACAGCCCCCTCCTATCAGGGAAGCAGGTGCTCAGACCTCAGGAGGACCCTGGGAGGTCCCTGCTCAGGTAGCAAGAGATCCAGGCCTCTATTGCAGACAGGAGGGTGCCCCTGAGTGTTTACATATCGGCACCGTGTGTGTCTTATGTGCAAGTGAGTGGATCTCTACTGTGTAGACCCATGGGGATACCTGTGTGCTCGTATGGATACCTGAGCACACGCCGCACATCACATGAAGCGGCTATGCCTGAGGGTACCCGTGTGGCAGAGGGAGTTATGAATGCTGCATTTGTGCTCACACTGCTATCTGCATGCCATGGGACCCACTAGCCCAGGGTTGGCAGTACCAGGCTGTGCTACCCTCTGTGAGGCAGGGTCAGTAAGCAGGCTTATAACACTCAGCAGCTATCTATCCGGCTTGAGAGGAACCACAGAGGCCAGTTCGCTCAGGCATTGCTAACAAGCTGGCGCGACAGGCCCATGTGCATCCTGGGATGGAGTGGGAGGCTGAGAAGAGAGGTTCTTGTCTGCCTGACTGCTCTGGACTTGCCAACATCCTGCTTCTCCTGTGCACACTTGTGCAGTCGCCCTGCGTTCTGTGTCTGGAATCCCCTTGCCCTGAAGGAATAACAAGCTCAATAGTCATTTTCCAACTCCCACTCCCCCCACCTCCCCAATCCTGCTCCCCACTTCTGGCTTTCCCTTCCTTCTCTCTTTCTGAGCTCTCACTGAATTAGATTAGTCACATTCTTAATTAACTGTGCTGGTAAGAGCTCTATTAGGTATTAAATGTTTGTCACAATCCAATTAAAAAATCCATCACAGCGGGACAGTTCTCTGAGGCTCAGCAGATTGATGCTGGGGGTCCTGACACTCTCCTCTCTGCTAGGGGGCTGGGAATAAGAAGCAGGGCCCAGAGGCAGAGAGCTGAGGGCAGGGCTCTCATGGAGGCCACAGCATTGCCCTCCCGGTATCCATCACATGTGGGACACTCAGACTTCCGTAGGGTCAGGTGTCTGGCCTTCTTTAAGCACTGTCTTAAAGGAGATATTTGGTCACCTAGCCTACAGTGTCACTGCTTACCCTAACCTCAGAAGGCATTGCGGTAAGGTGTATGTGTGTCTGTGTGTGTGTATGTGTCTGTGTGTGCATGGGCACATCTGTGGGCCAGGGTGGGCCGGGATGGGAACAGCAAGATGGATGGCTTAAGCCCGGTGGGGAGCTTTTCGGCTCGAGTATAAAGGCTGGAATTTGATGGAGTTGGGCTGTTGTCTCTAGGGGTCCAGCTCAAGGCCAGAGCTGCCATTCAGAACTGTTTTCTTGTATTTCATTTTAAAGAGACTTGCACAGGAGGGGAGCTATCTCATGGTGAAAAGAAAAGAAAATGACTATTCATCCTGGATCCCCTGCTTTTCTTCCTTAAAAATCCAGAAAGGTTCTCTTTTTCCTGTAACTTTTGCCAGAGGGGGGTCCTCCCTCTGCTAGGCCGAAGCACACAGGCCTCCTTGCTCCCTGACTGTTGAACGGACGACGGTTTTCGTGTTCCCAGTCCCCTGTCCACCACACCATCTCTCCCCCTCCCTCTTGGCCACCAAGAGAGGGGAGGAAGGAAGCACATCACCTCGTTGTTCCACGGTGCTCTGCTCCAGCTGTGATGTGATGGGAAGTTTGGGCACCAGTGCCGGGCCAGTGTGTAGCTGCAGTTAATGCTGTGTGTGCCTCTGGGACCTCCCAGGCCCGTTCACATAGTGTGCTTGGCTACTTCCAATGTCCCAATGTGGTTTTTGAACTTCTTGTTCTTGGGATGCATCTTTTGTGGCTTTGTTAACTAGTAATAACTATGCAATAACTGCTTCTTACTATGACTGGCATGCCAAAAATGTCTTTTCACCCTTAATTCTTTCTACTTCTGCCTTCCATATGAGCAGATCTTAAAATCTGGCCTTCCAAGGAGACTGTCTGGAAGTCTGTGGCGAGGGGAAGTGTCTGCTCTCTCGATGGTGCGTTCTGTGGGGCAGGGAGCATGGCTCATTGGTCTCTACACTCTCAGCACACACCACGGTGTTGAGGGTCAGAGGAGGCCCTCGAAAGCATTAGTGGCTGACTAACTGGATGAGCTCCCTTTCTTATCCTTCCAGGGCCCCGCTTATGCTTGCCCCTTGGCTTCCACACAGAGCAAGCATTAACTGCCCACCAGCACCGACTCATTCTTCCGAATGCTTGTCCATTCTCTAATAGAATCACCTTGTCTGTCCCAGCATATGAATCCTGAAGGGTAAGACCACTGCCTGTCTCATTGTCTCCCCCAAGACCTGGAGCCGAGTTCATTCTCTGGTACCTTCGTTCTCTCACTGGTTCTCTAATCATTGTCCATTGAGTGCTTACTCCACGCAGGACAGGCTCAATCTTGAGGAGGACAGGGAAAATGTAGGTGCTGGTGGATAGTTAATGCTTGGTCTACCTTTCCCACTAAGAGCACGCCATCTGGTTGAGGAAAGAAGACATTCAGGGGAAGTAGTTGAGTGGCAGTTGGAGGCAGGTATTAAGGACCCCTGTGAGGGATGTGGGCACACATGCTCTAGGAACTTAGAGACAGTGTGGACCCTGGGGTCCAGCGGTCAGAACACGTGTCCTGGGGCAGTGCTGTGGCAGGCCTTATGTCCAGATGGAGGGAAGACTGTGAGATATGCAGACTGGGAATCAGAAGTCGGTGCATTGATTATGGGAAGCGTGGAGAGGACCCTAGTGGGAAGCAGCGTTTCAAAGGCATCTCAGAACTGAAAGGGGAATATGAATGGAGCGGATGACAATGATAAATCAGATCCAAACCCTGTAGGAGGCACCTGCTTTCTCCTCCTCGGAAAACCTTGCGCTGGCTGGGAGCCCAGGGCACTGGCCACGGCGAGCATGTTGGAAGGTTGTCATGTGCTGCCAGCAAAAGGACTTGTGTGTCTTCTGACCTGGTTACAATTCAGTTCTCTGAATTCACAGGGTTTTGGCCTGGACACAGGCTGGCTTCACCGAGGAGGCCTGCAGGAAATGCTTTTGCAGGGGAGGGGCATTGGGCTGTCAGTCAGTGGACATTAAATGACAACGACAGTTTATCCTCACTCAGGGAGAACATCAGCACTGAGGGTTGTTCCACCTTCTACTCACTGCACTAAAAATATAAACCAAGTGATGGAAGTCAGCTCACCTCTTTTCCTTTCGCATCACCAGTCCCTGGATTGTTCCAGCTCGTGGGCCAATCAGAGTGGGTGCTGAGTGAGGATGCCACTCCCTTGAGAGTCTCCTTCCTCTTCATGTTGGCTACAGGGATAAGCTGGGAATGGGAACTAGCAGACCAGGCGGGCAGGGCAGGCAAGGAGCATTTGAGTATCTGTGCCTGACGCTTTATCTAAGTTCTTTTATTGGGTCTTTATAATAGGTATGCAAGAGGTTATCATCTCTGTTTTAGTAATGAGGACATGGAGCTGTGAGATAAGTGACTTGCCCAAGGTCACTGTGGAGCAGGAGTCTGAATTTCTCCATCCTTCTATTTATTCAGATATGTATTCAGGAGCCATCCACTCTGCTGGGTCACTGGGCCAATGCCGTTAGTGGAAGGTCACTGTCCCCTGTCACACACAGAGGTACACAGCTCTCAGGTTTCTTTGGACAACGAGAGCACAAGACAGGGCCCATGGATCTGGCCAGGGCTGCCCCGTGAACTTGTTTTGCTAGTAGCACAGGTGTAAGTTTCTGGGCTTCCTAGGAGCAGGACCTGGAGGTGGGTCCTTATAGGGTTGCCAGACTTTTATAAATTTGAAGTTCATATAAACAATGAATATATATATATATATATATATATATGTATATGTATGTATATGTATGTATATGTATATGTATGTATATGTATGTATATGTATATATGTATATATATATATGTATGTATATGGTATAAGTATATTCCATATGGTATTTGGGACATACACTAATAAAAAGGTTGTTGTATATCTCAGATTCAAATTTAACTGGCTGTCCTTTTATCTGGCAACCTTATCACCTGTCACTGCCACAATGCCGAGTCAAGGACATCTCCATATCCATTCAGGAGTCCTGGCAAGGTGGTAGAAGTGCCAGGGCTGCCAAACAGCCTCTGCCAACTCAGAAGGAGTCAGAGTGGTCCCCACTCCCTCACTCTTGGCAAATCAGCACCTCACAGAATGGCCAGCTTTCCCACAAGACAGCAAATCTGCCCGGCTCTTCCTCAATCCTGCATCTCTCACCTTGTTTCTTATGTTAGTGAATGAGTCAATCAAGCTAGAAACTTTGGCCATTCTCTCTTTCTAGATACATGCCCCCTCCCATATTCAGTAACCATGTGCTATCTTTTTTGTGTGTCTCCATCCTGCTCTCTCCTCATGTCTACATCCCAGCCCAAGTTCCAGGCATCACCATTCCTTGCCCAAATTATTCAAATAGCTTTCAACTCATTCTCTCTCTAATGCCGCCCCCCATGGAGAGTTCTCAGTGATTTTTCCAAGACATAAAGCTGACTCTACACTTGGCTATACAGTATTCAGACCGTCACTGGCTCACCATTAAAATATCATTAAGATCCTTAGCTTAGCATACAAGCCTTTGATGATTAGTGCCTCCTCCAATACCTGTTTAGGCCCATCCCATCCCTCTCCCATCTACATCCCTCTCTCCTTCCCTCTGAAACCATTGACTTTCCTAACTTTGTTCTTCAAAATTGAGCTCAATTGTCCCCTCTTTCATGAAGCCTTCCCTGCCTCAGAGGTTATGTAGATATTCTGGTGGGTTCCCCCAGCACCCCGGGCATGCTCAGCTCATCACTTTTCATACTCTTTATTTGACTTTTTATTCTATATGGTAGATGCTCAATGAATGGTAGCTGAATAAGTAAATTGATAAGTAATTATAAGATTGAAAACTTATTTACTCGCCAACTCTCTGAGTTCACAAAATGCCAACCTAGGCTAAAATCACTTTCTTTCCTCTGTTTGTTCAGATGCAGCCCCCTATTTTTAATTCCTTTTTGTGTGAGGCCACAGTCCCAGGAGTTCATCAGATTTCTCTCACCAGGCTTCCAGTCCTGGATTTCAGACTTTCAGCCCCTGAAAGGCTAGATCCTAATGTTATTGAAATCCCCAAATGGGCTGTGACAGCTCTCAGGGGTTAATGAAGTAGCCAGCCTTATGCCCCTGGAGATAGAAAATATTGCTGGGACAGAGGTCGTGGTGTACGTGAAATGAATTTCCTGACCTCAATCTGGTGCCTGTGCAGACATTTCCTCATACTCCAAACTCGGAGTGACCTGTCCCTGCTGGCTGGCTGTGTCCAGGAACGATGAGAGGATAGTGGAGGGGCTGGGGCTAAAAGGACCAGGTGACTTCGAAGAATAATAGTATCTACATTTTTTTGAGTCAGGTACTGTGCCAATGGTTTTACATAAACTATATCATTTAGTCCTTTTTAACAAAAATGGAGGTAGAAATTAAACCACTTCACAGATGAGAAAAAAGAGGTTTGAAGATATTGCTTGTCCAACTGGGATTTGAGCACAGTTCTGTTTGGAACCAAACCTCAAACCTCAGCCATTCTACTTGGAACACTAAGCTTTCACTCTGTGGATGTTACTTCTAAGTCCAAGCAACTGAGCAAGGTGAGACCTGAGGGGACAAGCATCCCAGAGGAAGCCTGTCATACACCTTCTCAGCTCCCCTCCCCCGCCAACCCCCAAACACCCAGAAGTGGCGTGTTCTTGCAAAACGCCACAGCAAGTCTTGCAAGATTAATGGAATAGATGCTTTCCTTGGATCCAGAAGACAGGTAACAGATACCCTCCAACCCCATTCTGTTTGACATCATCGTGACAGAAAGAATACTCACTTGTGCTTGCCTCATAGATTTGAATGAGACAATCAACTGATCAGTCATATACTATTGACCACCCACCAGATATGCGGCACCCAGCCAGACCCTGAGCCAGTTATAGAAGAAGCATTGGGTCTGATCTGGGCCCTGCAGGAGCCATGGTTGGGAGACAAGACTTAGACAAAAGAAACAGCAAGAGAAAGAGACAGGGAAGTAAATTATCAGGAGCCAAATTGTGAGAGGCAGATGCTTGGTGCTACAGGATTCAATTCACTGGGTTTTATGGAAGAGGTGGGGCTCACAGGGGGTCCTGATGGGTGGGTGGTTTGTGATATGAGGGCTTCAGCAATTGAAAGTGGGGATCCTACAGGAAGAGGGGGAAAAAGACCGATAGGAGAGAGCTCTGATGCACCATAAGCACAAGGTGTCATTAAATGTCAGGTGTTAACCATGGTTATCGTTGCCCAAATCTGGGTCTTGACAACCACCCTTATATTCATGAGCCTGAGTCCATCTTCTGTTCTTGCTCACCTATGGTTTCTGGTTCTAACTTCCATGCTCCAATGTTGGTTCCTTCCCCCTATAATATATGGGGAGAGCAGTTTCGGGGGACCAGGCTCTTCAGAACATTTACCTCCTGGATTGGGTGATATCAGAGGCCGGGGATGGAAGCAGGAATGTCTCCTTCTGGGCTTTCAAAAGGTTGTTTTGTTTGGTCCTAAATTAATAAACAGTGAAAGCATCCCCTTGAGGACAGAGCTTCTGTGGAATGGGAATGGGAGATAGGTGGGGAGCAGGGCAGAGAGAAGGCAAGAGAAAGAGAGGGGTGGGCAGGGAGGCCCCAGGAGGTTCCAGGGAAGAGGGGAGGGATGAAAGGGAGAGGAAGAAGGAAGAGTTGGTAGATATAGACAGGAGGAAATAGAGGGGAAAACCAAAGTCAAAGGAAAAGAAACTATGGCAGGGGGGAGGGGAGGAAGGATGTGTGCAGCCAGCAGCTACCCTAATCTCTTTAAATTTCTTCTCATTGATTAGGGATTTGCAGCAAAATCCCTCCCTACAGGAAACCATTTGCTTTCCCGGCTCTCAGCTGTCAAACTGGGAGGCCTCTTCCTGGGTGGTCTGGCTGTGTGCTGAGCTGCTTGGTGAAGAGGTTGGGAGCCCTTCTCCTGTCTCAAGGCTCAATCCAAGTCCCCTTGTCAGTGAAGCCTTTCTGATGTCCCTGCAATCAAGTGCTCCGATGTCACCACCCCGTGCTCTGAGCTCAGGGTTTTCCCAGATGGGATTCTGCCCAGGCACAAAGAGAAACCACTTGCACCAAAACCGGTTTGGATCAGTGGATAGAGCGTTGGCCTGCGTACTGAAGGGTCCCAGGTTCGATTCCGGTCAAGGGCATGTACCTTGGTTGCGGGCACATCCCCAGTGGGGGGTGTGCAAGAGGCAGCTGATCGATGTTTCTCTCTCATCGATGTTTCTAACTCTCTATCCCTCTCTCTTCCTCTCTGTGAAAAATCAATAAAATATATTTTTAAAAAAAGAAAAGAAACCACTTGGTGTCTTTGGTCAAGCTATGGATTGAGTGACACCAGTGTAATTCCTGGGAGCACACCCCTGCACCTGGGCCCTGCACCATCTGGACTCCTCCCATATTTCAGGGTATTTCAAGCCCTACTTCTGGGACTGCATCTTCTAGAAGCCTCCACTGAGACAATGGAGAAGGGAGGGAACTTCCCTCCACTTCTGGGCTCTCATTGTTGGCTTAGCACCCACTGTTCTCCCATTTACTTTCTCACTGAGGTCGTCTCCTGTACACCAACAGGGGCTCCCCATGAACCCAAGGCACCATGGTCTCCAGATCCCTTCTCACCCATGTCAATTTCCTCCCCGATGTCTATGATGAAAACTGGGAATTGAATGAACTAGACCTTGCCTTTTAAAGGGCTTTCATAACCATCCTCACTTGATTCCCCCCTGGGGGCCAAGTCTGGGAGATACACAGGCATTTTGCTGACAGAGAAACTGAGGCGTACAGAAAGGGGAAAGGATTTGCCCAAGGACATGGGGCCAGTCAATGACATTATGGAGAACCCTGGTAACATTCTCTGTAGACTGAGTGGTGTAAACATTGCAGGGGGAGAGAGATGGGGAAGTTGGGTTGCCAATCCTGGACCTTGGCTGAAAAAGTTCCAGCCACTGAGACCCTTGAGAATGTCATCTTTACCTGATGGAAGGTTTCCACAGCTGCTCAGCACCTCCCCTCATGGATGTCCTTTTCCTAGCCAGGTCTTTGCAGCCTGTGATTCAGTGGCTGGGCCACCAGCAGGGTGGGCAGCAGGGTCCGTTTTGTTCTCTGTCACTCTGGGCTGTCATGGCTTTCCTCATGGAGCACACAGAACTGACTTAACCACCTGCAGGGCTGGCTGCCCCCTAAATGTCTGGGCTCTGAGCCCTCTCGTCCCTTCAAGCTCTCAGAGTGAATGAACTCTGGGGCAGCCATTGAACCCCTCCTCGCCTCAGTACTCCCTATAAGGTCAGATGGAAGTGGTGTCTCCTTGCCACACTGCCCTGCCCTGACCCCATGGCAGCTAAGAAACTGGGCCTGGAGAGGCAGAGTCAGGCAGTTGGGAACTGAGTCCCCTGACTTGGGAGCTGCTGGTCTGACTGTTTGGGGCTGCGAGTGCAGCCTGGAGGTGCGAGGGCATTGGCTGGGAGACCCTGCAGGCTTGGGATGTGACACAGTAATCAGGAGTTGACGATCTGCATGTTGCTGGGGCATCGCGTGGAGGCAGTTGTGTTGCTTCTGCTTCTCTCCATCCCCTCATTCACCTGGGACCTTAATGGGGACCTCAGAACATCCGTCTCACAAAGAGTGTTCCAGCCTCTGCTTCTGAGGACCCGCCACCCCCAAGGCAGTCTCTTCTCCTTCCTCTTAATTGCTCTCTCTCTTCCATCATCTTCTCTTCTTCATGCGTCTTCTCTTCTTCCTTACCTCCTGTGTCTTCCTTTCTCACTTCCTTCCTCAAACGTTGGCTCCCTCAGTCTCACTCTTGTGCTCAATATGTACAGCTTCCTACAACAAACATACAACAAAAACACCCCACACATAGATCCTCATTTACAATCAAATTAATGCATATAACATCCTTTTACACACAAGCACAAGCACAAGCATGCAACACACATGTGCACAACTTCAGGCTCAAACGAATAGCCACATACATTCTCACTCACAAATGCCCTCTGCCCACAACATCCTCATCTCCTCACCTCTGCCAGCTCTGATGTAGAGCTGATATGATAGACAGCTCAGCCCTGATGACCTGTCACCCTATGGGGACCAATCACATCTCCTCCAGTGGTACTTCGCCCTCCCTCTTCTCTCACCCAGCCTGAGCTAATGGGACAGGATGGAGGGCAGGCAGTGGGGCGAGTCCACTCAGAGCCCCTCCAGGCATGTGCCTAAACAGAGCACCCAGTACACATAGGCCCCACATAGGCTCTGATTTCAGGACTAAATGGTAACCAGGAGCTGTGCTCTTGGGTGGCTGAATTAATGGAGTTGGGAGATTTTTATGGAGAAGTCACTGGTTCATATCCTGCTCCGGTCAAGAAGAACTGAAAAATAATTTTGTGTGACAGCTGATGGCCCCCGTGAGGTCACTTTTGGTCTGTGTGGCACCTTGAGTTGGGGCAGGGCTGGCATAGAGTTTGAGGCTGGCATAGAGCTTGATGAGCTGATGGAAGCTTGGGACAAATTAGAAACACACACACACACCCTCTTCCTCCCTTCCCCCCTGCAAGCACAGATTTTTAAAAGGTGCCCCTGTCTGGGCAGATGGACTGATGCCTTGGTGCTGTAGGGCGACCCTCCCTCTTTCTCTGGGAGGTCACCATCCTGCACAGGACACATGGTTTTGTGAACAGAGCCCTGGCTGGATTCCAGCACCCTCAATCCCTGGGGCCTGAGCACTAATTGTATCGGCATCTGCAGCAGTACTGAATAGGCACCCTGTTCCATCGCCCCACCCAGACCCGAGCAGCCTCCTCAGTGTGCTCTTTAATACAGCTCAGAACAAAGGTGACAAAGTTGTCCCAGACCTCCCTGTTCCTTTCCCCTCACAGGTGAGGGCATCAGCAAGGTGATGCCTAGACTGTCCCTACTCGGAGAATGACCAGAGTAATTCACTGACAGGTCACAGCAGGCTCTTTGCTTCCAGCAGTGGGAGAAGCAGCAATGACAACACTCATTATAATAAATTGCAGATAATCCTTCACAGTTTCCAAAGTGCTTTTGCACACAGGTTCTGTCTTCCCAAACATCTAGGACTCTCTGCAGCTAAAACCAGCACCTTGCTCTTGAAGAGTTTCCTTTTTAAATATCAAAGGGGAACTAGGGCCTCAGCACCATGACAGGCAGTAAGCAAGAAGGAATGGGGTGGGGGTGGGGGGGATGCACAGGACCGCTCTAAAACAGTTAGGGAAGGAACAAAAGAAATACCTAGATGTGTTAGGGCACCACACCACTGTGCCTTAAGGTGACACTCAAATCTCCCACCCTCAAGCAGCATTTCACACTCCAGAGCAAAGAAGAACCGGTCTCTGGTAGAGAAAAGTATTCTCAAGGACTTCATTTAAACTATTTTTATTATAATGGTACTTAGATCTATGCAAACATA
Source organism: Eptesicus fuscus (assembly GCF_027574615.1). Classification (NCBI taxonomy): domain Eukaryota; kingdom Metazoa; phylum Chordata; class Mammalia; order Chiroptera; family Vespertilionidae; genus Eptesicus; species Eptesicus fuscus. Next base: position 20,432,780 of record NC_072494.1, on the reverse strand, counting down.
ACACTAAGTACACTACATTCTTAACACTTGGAAACCTTACATAATTATACAACAAAGATAAATTTATAAATAAAGTCAAAACTACTGGATGGAATTGGAGAACATTATGTTAAGTGAAATAAGTCAGTCAATGAAAGAAAAATACCACATGATCTCACTCATTTATGGGTAATAAAGAACATTATAAACTTGAACAAAAAGATAGATACAGAGACAGTAAAGCATCAAACAGACTGTCAAATTACAGGGGGAAAGTTAGGGAGAGGTGGGGGAGATAAGAAATCAATCAAAGGACTTGTATGCATGCATATAAGCATAACCAATGGATGCAAAACTCTGGGGGGTGAGGGCATATATGGGAGTGGGGTGGGGGTGGCAATGGTAAAATATGTACACATATAATACCTTAATAAAAAAAAATTGGAAAAAAAAACCTAAAGAAAAAAAATCCCACATTTAAATCAATCACATCAATGTAGTATGCTATGCTGTTGTTTCACTCAGAAGAAATCTCCATTTACAAAGTGATAGCAAGTCTGATTACTGAGCAGTGTGGTGCCAAGTCTTCTGACTTTAAGATATCTGTACAGGGTAGGGCAAAAGTAGGTTTACAGTTGTTCGTATGGAAAATAATACAAGCATAAACTCTGTGTTGCACATACTCACAACTGTAAACCTATTTTGCCCCATCCTGTATTTTACGTAATAACCCAATATTTCTACCACTTTCCCCCCACACCCCTGTAAACTCAAGATATGCCAAGCTGGATTAATTATTTCCCTTAAATTATAGCAAACGATCATGATTTGTCAGTACACAGCCCCTCTCTTGTATTATACCATTTTATTCTTCTGCATTCCTCTTGCCTTCCCCCCCTCCCCCTACAATACCCTCCCATTCCCATTAGTACCTGCTTGAATATGTGTGAGATGTGTCCTTGGACATCCGTTTTTTTGTTTGTTAGTAAAATATATAGTAGTGTTTTGTGGTTTGGTTTCAATTTATGTACATATACTTCATTCTGCTTCTGACTTTTTTCATTTACTGCCATGTTTTTATGAATGACCCGTGTTGCGGAGTGAACTTGTCAATATTCCTTCTGACTACATGCACGTCATGCTAAGCACCGGCTCCACTTCCACCGGGCCCCCAGGGCGAGCACCTAGGTTGCCTACAGTTTCCAGCTGCCACAAGGAAAGCTGTGGCAAATCGCCTCATCCACTCGTGTGAAAGTTTCTTGAGAGTGTGACTCCGGGAACGGGCCTGTGGTTATGAAATCCTTGCACATAGATGATTTCAGTGAGATTGTTCCCAGGAGCCGCTGCCAGTTTCCATGCCAGTAGGAGCACCTTGGGTTTCTGGTCTCACTTCCTTGCTGAGCCTTGAGAGTGTCTGATTTAATGTTTGTCAGCATGATAGGTGTAAAATATTTTATCATTGTGTTAACTGGTGTTTTTTCCCCTAATTAATTGTGAGTTGACCATCTCTTCACTTATTTGTTAGCCAGTTTGCTTTTCTTTGCTGTGAATTTTCTACCCATAGCTTTTGCCTGCTTTTCTACTGGGTTTCCTTTCTTATTGGTTTGCAGGATTCTTTTATGTCATGGCTATTAATTTCTTATTGGTTCTATACTTTGAGATATCACCTCCAAGTTGTTACGTATTTTTAATTGTGTCTATGTGGTCACCACCGAATAGAAATCTATTCATTTTTTACTTTGTTGTTTGTGCTTCTAAAGTCCTTCAAAAAATGTTTTCCCAACTCAAAGTGACAAATATAATTCCATAGTTTAAAAAATCTATTGGCTTAAGTGTATGAAGCTTGCTCTGGAGTTTATTATGTAACCTTTATCAGGTTAAGAAACTTTTATTTTTAGTATTTTGAAAGTTATTTTAAAATTATATATAGGTTTATACTTCATTAAATGTTTTTTTTCAGAATATATTAAAATAATGTAGTCACTATGTGAATATAGTGATTTAGAATAAATTTCTGATGTTAAACTACCCTTTTTTTCTGGGATCAGTCTTCCTTAACTATAATCTTTTAATTGTTTCCATTCACTGTTGCCTTTAGTTGGTTGATCTCTTATCTGGGATTTTTGTTTCATGTACATAAGTGAAAGGAACCTATAATCTCCATTCTTGTACTATCCTTATGCATATCTAGGCTTGCAGTAATATTAGCCTCATGGAGTGAGTTAGGCATCTTTCTTTTTTCTGTTTTCAGGAACAGTATATATGATGTAAAAATTATCTATTGCTTGAACATTGCCCAGAATGTACCTGCATAAATGACCAGGCCTGGGATTCTTTGGAAGAATTTCTTCAATTACCTTTTCAATATCTGTAATAAATATAATAGTTTGTATATTTTAAGGTTTATTCATTTTATGTAGTTTTTTTCAATTTTATTGAAACACTAGTGGCCCGGTGCACAAAATTCATGCACTGGGGGGGGGGGGTTTCCCTCAGCCCAGCCTGCACCCTTTCCAATCACGGACCCCTTCGGGAATGTCCGACTGCTGGTTTAAGCCCGATCCCTGTGGCAGTCGAACATCCCTCTCACAATCTGGGACCACTGGCTCCTAACCACTCACTGGCCTGCCTGCCTGATCACCCCTAATTGCCTCTGCCTGCCTGCCTGATCACCCCTAACCACCTCTGCCTGCCTGATCACCCCTAACCACCTCTGCCTGCCTGCCTGATCGCCCCTAACTGCTCCCCTACCAAACTGATTGCCCCTAACTGCTCCCCTGATGGCCTGATTGCCCCTAACTGCCTCTGCCTCAACCCGCACCTGGGACCTGGGCTTCCCTCCCTCTGGCCAGCCACAGGCACCCAGGACCCTGGCCGGCTTCACCCAGGCTGGCCGCAGCCACAGGGGACCATGGGCGGGTGGCTTCACCCAGGCTGCAGCCGCAGGCACCTGGGACCATAGGGCGTGTGGCTTATCCCTCTCCTGGGCCACAAGTGCAGGTGCAGCTGCTGGCACCCAGGACTGTGGGCCGGGCAGATTGTTCCTCTCCCAGGCCACAGCCCCCGCTGCTGATGCCCAGGACTGTGGGGCGGGTGGCTTGTCCCTCTCCGGGGCCAGAGGTGCAGGTGCAGCTGCTGGCACCCTGGACCCTGGAGCGGGTGGCTTGTCCCTCTCCCGGGCTGTAGCCTGGCTGGTCCCCATTCCTCTCTCCCCAGTGTTGAGTGTCTGAGCCGTTATGGCATGAGGGTGTGATGACTATTTGCATATTAGCTCTTTATTATATAGGATTTTAACTTGTCATAGTCTATCTTCAAGTGGATATTATACCACTTCACATCTTTTTTTTTAAATATATATTTTATTGATTTTTTACAGAGAGGAAGGGAGAGGGATAGAGAGTTAGAAACATCGATGAGAGAGAAACATCGATCAGCTGCCTCCTGCACACCTCCCACTGGGGATGTGCCCGCAACCAAGGTACATGCCCTTGACCAGATTCGAACCTGGGACCTTTCAGTCCGCAGGCCAACGCTCTATCCACTGAGCCAAACCGGTTTCGGCTCACTTCACATCTTGTATAGAAACTTCACTGTAACAAAATTTCATTTTTCCCAGGCAATCTTTATGCTATTATTGTCATGTATTTTACTTTCACAGATGTTATAAAACTGACATTACATTATTATTTGTTTAAATAGTTAATTATATTTAAATATATTTAATAAGAAACTTCTATTATATTTTTTTCCTATGCATTTACTGTCTTTGGTGTTTTCCATTTCTTGGCATAGATCGTTATTTGTATCTTGCAAAATTTTATTTCTGCTTACAGGACTTCTTTTAACATTTCTTACAATAAAAATCTGCTGGTCATAAAAAAATTCAATCTTTTATATATGAAAAATATATTTTAATTATTTTTAAAAATAATTTCACTCAGTCTAGAAGTATAAATTGAGAGGATTCCCGCCCCCACCATGAGTACTTTAATGATGATGCTCTACTATCTTCTTCCTTACACTATTTCTGATGAGAAATCTTTTGTAATCCTTATGTTTATTCCTGTGTATATTGTGTCTCTTTTCTTCTGACTACTTAAAAGATTTTTCTTTTCATCATTGGTGTTGAGCAATATGATTTTTATGTGTCTTGAAGTAGCTTTCTTTATGTCCTGTGCTTGCTATTCACTGAGCTCCTTTGATCTGTTGGTTTATATTTTTTACTATATTTTGCTAAATTTGGAAGTTTTTGAATCATTCTTTCTTCATATGATTATATATATATGTATATGTATATGTACATATACATATACACACATACATATGTATATATACATATACACACATATATGTATATATGTGTATATATATGTATATGTATGTGTGTATGTATGTGTGTGTATGTATGTGTGTATATGTCTATGTTGGGTCTCTAGAGGGGGCTGGGAAGGAAGAGGAGTGAACCAAACTCAAACCATAGGGTCAGGACCTTGGCAGGCAATTGAGTACAGGATGGACAGCCAGGCAATCCCTGCAGTGGCCAGTTCATGACCAGCTGCCTGAGACTGGCTCGTTCCTGGGCTCGGTGGTTTCATGCATCTGCTCCATGCTTCCCAACAGTGTGGTACCCATTGGGGCTGTGCGTAGCTTATGGGGAAGGCACAGCCTGGGGAGTCAGAGCCTTGATCCCTCGCAGTAACCAGATCCGGGCATTGGGAATGCGTCCAGTTCTCCGCACCCTGAGTTGCACCACTGTTGGAGTCATGGTGCCTTCTTCCATCACGGTCCCCTAAGCTCACAGCGATGGAGGTGTGCTATCATAGGTTTGGGTGAATGGAACATGGAAGACCTGTGGGTGATAGCAGGTGCCGGGTGCTGGCTGGGGAGGCGGTCATGTGGGTTTGCGTGAAGCCCTCACAGTCACAGCTTTGGAAGCCTCTTTCGTAGTTTCTCAGAGAGCTCAATGGTGAGGAAATGCAGGTCTCAACCTACATTGCGGTTTCCATGGGAAACCACACCGTTGGGGGTGTCAGAGGGGTTGGCTGGGCGTGCCTGCGGCAGAGAGATACCCTTCTCCCATAACCTCTTCGCAGGCGGACTGGTTGCCAGATGCCCGGGAACTGCTCAGCGGATCCCTGCTGTTACACAGAATTCTCTGAGCAGCCATTCATCTTCTGTGGGAAGAAAGGTGTGTGCTTGTGCACAGTCACTGCCTGGTCCTGGGCCTGCGGAGGCACCCCGGCCCTGGACGTGTTGTCCTGCTGGGTTTGCAGAGGTTGGACAACCTCTCCTTGAAAAGAAAGGTGTGTGCTTGTGCACAGTCACTCCTTCCCTCACCCCCAGAGGACTTGTTTAACAAAGAAAGTTAAGTTCCCAGTGAGGCCCCTGGTTAGAAAGGGAGGGGATTGGGAAGAGGAGGAGGAGCCGAGCTGCCTCTTCCCCACCCACTGGAAGGCATGGAGCCTGAGGCATGATCTCCAGCCCATTCACCTGCCCTGGGAGGCTGCTTCCAGAGAGACCGTGAAGGCTGAGCTCTGCTCCTGTGTCCTGGTGGGTCTGAAAAGCAGGAGGCAGAGCAGTGCTCTCACCTGGGCCTCGGGGCAGCGGCCTCCTGGTTTTCGGCAGAGATGGTGGCCCTGGGGTCTGACCGCTCCTCAGTGGTTGGAACCGTGTGTAGGAGTTGCAGGCGCACCCCTGGGAGGCAGATACAGTGGGCAAACCATCGGATCTCATTGCCTGGGCAACAACGCCAGCGTCCCGCCCCGCCCCTGGCCGCTCATCGCCTGCGCACGTGCAAGCTGCCCACAGGCCCGCCATCTTTGTCAGGTTAATTTGCATTCTCACTCTTGATTGGCTGTGGGTGTAGCAGAGGTACGGTCAGTTTACATGTTTGTCTATTATTAGGTAAGATAGCTAGTCACAGTATTCTTATATTATTTTTTAAAATCTTTGTTATGCCTGAATTTCCCTCCTTTAAATCATTCATTCATTCTTTTGGCCTCTGTGTTGCTCCCTGGGTTTGACCCTCCACACTTGCCTCCCACTCCTTCCCTCACCCCCAGAGGACTCCCCCTCCCCCCCTCACCCCTGTCCCCGCCCTAGCCCTGGTCCTTGTGAATTTGATGCTGGAAGAGGAGTCAGTAGTCAGCTGGGGAAGGGGGTGGTTGCTGTGCTATCCCCACTATTAATTTCTCATTAGCCTGTGCCAATTAAGCCAGATCTCCTTGTTGCCACGGTTACTGTAAACAACAATGCAAGCACAGGCATTGTAGTCACATCAAAGCACTTGTGATTAGGTGGCCAACTCAACAATAGATTATGCTTCTATGAACTGTTTTTTAAAGATTGATATAAAAATGAAGGCACAAGATTTTTAAATTCCCTAGGGTCTGTAGATCCCAGTTGGAGAAGCACTGTTTGGAAGGATTTCTACTTGCCTGTATGCTTTGCTGTATTTATTTTCAATATTAATCTTTTATAATCTTAATATATGTTAACAGAATCATATTTTACCTGTTTAAAAAATGATGAAAGGTCATCCAGGCAGAGAAAATTACACTTGCCAAGATATGTAGACAAGAGAGGGAAGGGGTGAACATGAGGCACATCACGTGGAAATTTCTAGAACACGTGAATGAAGAGTGGACAGTGATGGTGGAAAAATAGCTGTGAATGAATGAATGGCTATGGAGACACAGAGGGAGATGAGGGCTGCAAGAAGGTCACCGGATTGCTAGTTAGGAGAAATTTCAGGAGGGTAGTAAGGGAGGAAGATCAGTCTGCATGGAGTTGAGGGCAGGGTTGTGGAGACAGGACTCTTGAGCTGAAAAGCTCACTTGTGGGCAGTCCTTCTTGCTCTGTGCCCATTCTACATGCTGGGGTCTGTGCTAAGTGCTGTGGCTGCATCAGAAAGTAAGAAAGATGATGTCTGCCCTGACCAAGCCAGGGGGAAGGGACTTTGCATGAGCAAACACTAGCGCAGTGATGGCGAACCTATGACACGCGTGTCAGCACTGACATGCATAGCCATTTTTGATGACACGCGGCCGCTGAGGCAGCCGCATGCCGAGGATGAAACATTTGCTGCTCCTGAGGATGAAACATTTGCGAAATAATGTTTTTTTCCTCAAAGTGACACACTACCCGAGTTATGCTCAGTTTTTTGGCGAAGTTTGACACACCAAGCTCAAAAGGTTGCCCATCACTGCACTAGCGTGACATCATACTTTCTGAGTGGGGGGAATAAGTGCAGGGATGAAAAGTGGTTCAGGCAGGAGGTCCTTAAATAGGGCACAAGGAACTGAATGGGAGGTGATTTTAAGCTGAGGGCAGAGAAGGAAAGCCTGGGAAGGACCGGAAGGAACGGCAAGTAGAAAACTCCAAAATGGAGAGTTGGATGCATTCAAGGCTGAAGGAAAAGCGGGAGGTCAGAGCAGCCAGAGAGAAGTTAGCATGAAGGTGGGGCAGGTGGCAGCCTGACCACTTGGACCTCGAATTCATCCTGGGATGGTGGGGAGCCCTGGGAGGGCCCCAGACAGGAGGAGGGTGGCTCAAGCATGCGTTACAGTCCCTCTGGCTTCTGGGAGGGATCCAGGTTATGGACAAAGAGAGGGAGTGGGGATCCAGTTTGGTGCTCCAGGCATGAAATGAGGGGTGAGAAGTGGGCCAGTGGGGGAGGTATTCTGGACCAGAGCTGGTGAGGATGGCCACTATGGGACCAGGACAGGGCATGAATAAAAGAGAAATGAAGGACTAGGTCTGAGGTTTCAGGCTAAGCCACTGGGCAGGTGGTGATGCATTTACTGAGGTTGGAAGACATGGTGGCCAGGCTGGGGTGGGGAGGGTGACATCAAGGACGGGAAGACTGTTTGACTTGGGGAGAAGACCGAGTGTGTTTGCAGTGAAGGGGAAAGTGGGTTTGCAGTGACTGTTGATGAAATGAGAAGATGTACGTGCGGCTGGGGCATGACCCGGAAGAGACAGGGACGCTCCCTTCTGTGAGATGGACAGAGAAAGGAAGAAAATGCGCACAGGTGATCATTAAAATCATGCCATCGCAGCTTCAAGATGCCAAGCCATTTGCTACCATGTGATGCGGAGGGAGAGGTCGTTGTGGGAGTGAGGTCGCCCCTCTAGGTTGTTTGAACCTGACTAACTTCCTTCCTCCCTACCGGGTATCACACAGCTTCTCATTCCAGCAAAGCAGCTGCTTTTAAAAAAGTGGAGCCCTCGATTCATTAGATATTCATTGAGTGCTTACTACTGCCCCAAACTCTGCAGGTTTGAGGATGGAAACATAGCTGAGGCACTGTTCTGGGGCTCAAGGAACTCAGGTCTAGTTAGGGATGGTGACAGTTAAACCAGATGTATAAAACCAGGCAGAATAAAGTAAGTGCTAGGAAGGAATTGCCAGTAGCAGCCAGCAGCAAGGGCAAGGCGTACATATAATCCCCATGGGTGGGGTGCTTTGGCTTCATGGATAAGAGAAGTTAAAGGTTGGCTGGAATTTTCCTACAGGTGAGGAAGGAGAGGGTATTCTTCAGGAGGGAAGAAGGTGAAGGAAAGCTGATTGCTCCTGCCATCTGCACTGCACACACTGGGGAGGGAGGGTACCTGCCAGCGACTGAAGTGGAAAAGGTTGGAAACCCGGGGGTTCCACTTTAGAAAAGAATTCATGCCGATGAGCATAGAAGCTAAGGGACTGAGGCAGCCCTTTCTTTGGGGGGCTACTTGGGACCTCGCATTCCTGACCCACAGCCCTGGAATCACTTGGCTTCCAGGTAAGGGAGGCCCCACTGCCCTTGTGCTACCCAAGAACACCTGAGCTTTGGAGGAGCTCATGCCAGCCCAGGACTGGGGCTTTCCAAAGCACAGTGGGGACTATTTTCATTATTCTTACCATCATAATTGGCAATTCACACGCCGCCTCTTATCTCCTTCTGGTGTTCAGCAGCTTGGAAATGTTCTGCCTGCGATTTTTCATCTAGGCAGAGCCATTTACGCCAGGTTCCCCGCCCACCCCCCCTTACTTTGCTTCTTTCTCCTAGAAGAGAGCTAGAGACCATGAGCCATTTATATTTTAGCATAAAATAGTGACAAGCGTATTTTCGAATATTATATCAAAGAAAGGCATTATGTGGCTGAAAGAAAGGCTCCTAAAGAATTAAATAAACCCCCACATTTTTTATTTATTTATTTATTTATTTTTTAATTTCTTTATTGATTAAGGTGTCACATATTTGTCCTCATCCCCCCATTCCCATCCCACCCCTCTCCCCACGCATGCCCCAATCCCCTGTTGAACTTAACCGTTGGATAGGCTTATATGCATGCATACAGGTCCTTTGGTTGAACTCTCCCCCTCCCCCACCCTCCCCCTTCCCTCATCTATCCTCCCTCTGAGGCCCGATAGTCCGATCGATGCCTTCTTGCTTCTGGTTCTGTTCTTGTTCCTCAGTCTATGTTGTTCATCATTTCCTCTAGATGAACGAGATCATATGTCACTAGATATATACTAATAAGAACCGAATGTGAGACGAGCAATAATATTTATGCTGACAGGCAAATGAATCAATCTGTAGCGAGCTTCCCCCTGGACCAACAGTTCTTTTGAGACCCAATTTCGATGTCCAGTAGTTCCTTATGTGTACATGTCAGCACTGACCCCTCAGCTCTGGATGGTGGACAAATGGTGGTAACGGAGGTCCGACTCCCTCTGGTTTGGTCTCGGCCGAACCCAGGGGCACGGCGTCACCCGGACTAAGGGGCACGTGGCCTCACCCATACCCAAGGGGCGCGTGTTCTCACCAGGGCCTGGGACCCAGCCTCACCCGGATGGATCCAGGGGCGCACGGCCTCACCCGGACCCAGGATCTGGCTTCACCCGTACCCAGGGACGCTTGGCCTCTCCCAGACCCAGGGGCACGTGGCCTCACCCGGGCTTAGTTGCACAAGGCCTCACCTGGATCCAGGGACACATGGTCTCTCCCAGACCCAGGGACGCTTGGCCTTTCCCAGACCCAGGGCCACTTGGGCTCACCCGGGCCTAGGTTCACGAGGCCTCACCCGGATCCAGGGACACATGGTCTCACCCAGACCCAGGAACGTTTGGCCACTCCCAGACCCAGGGCCACTTGGGCTCACCCGGGCCTAGGTGCACGAGGCCTCACCCAGATCCAGGGACACATGGTCTCACCCGGACCCAGGGACGCTTAGCCTCTCCCAGACCCAGGGGCACGTGGCCTCACCCGGGCCTAGGTGCACGAGGCCTCATCCGGATCCAGGGACACATGGTCTCACCCGGACCCAGGGACGCTTGGCCTCTCCCAGACCCAGGGACGCTTGGGCTCACCCGGGCCAAGGTGCACGAGGCCTCATCCGGATCCAGGGACGCATGGTCTCACCCGGACCCAGGGACGCTTGGCCTCTCCCAGACCCAGGGCCACTTGGGCTCACCCGGGCCTAGGTGCACGAGGCCTCACCCGGATCCTGGGACACCTGGTCTCACCCGGACCCAGGGATGCTTGGCCTCTCCCAGACCCAGGGCCACTTGGCTCACCCGGGCCTAGGTGCACGAGGCCCCACCCGGATCCAGGGACGCATGGTCTCACCCGGACCCAGGGACACTTGGCCTCTCCCCGACCCAGGGCCACTTGGGCTCACCCGGGCCTAGGTGCACGAGGCCTCACCCGGATCCAGGGACACACGGTCTCACCCAGACCCAGGAACGTTTGGCCACTCCCAGACCCAGGGCCACTTGGGCTCACCCGGGCCTAGGTGCACGAGGCCTCACCCAGATCCAGGGACACATGGTCTCACCCGGACCCAGGGACGCTTAGCCTCTCCCAGACCCAGGGGCACGTGGCCTCACCCGGGCCTAGGTGCACGAGGCCTCATCCGGATCCAGGGACACATGGTCTCACCCGGACCCAGGGACGCTTGGCCTCTCCCAGACCCAGGGCCACTTGGGCTCACCCGGGCCTAGGTGCACGAGGCCTCATCCGGATCCAGGGACGCATGGTCTCACCCGGACCCAGGGACGCTTGGCCTCTCCCAGACCCAGGGCCACTTGGGCTCACCCGGGCCTAGGTGCACGAGGCCTCACCCGGATCCTGGGACGCATGGTCTCACCCGGACCCAGGGATGCTTGGCCTCTCCCAGACCCAGGGCCACTTGGGCTCACCCGGGCCTAGGTGCACGAGGCCTCACCCAGATCCAGGGACACATGGTCTCACCCGGACCTAGGGACGCTTAGCCTCTCCCAGACCCAGGGGCACGTGGCCTCACCCGGGCCTAGGTGCACGAGGCCTCATCCGGATCCAGGGACACACGGTCTCACCCGGACCCAGGGACGCTTGGCCTCTCCCAGACCCAGGGCCACTTGGGCTCACCCGGGCCTAGGTGCACGAGGCCTCATCCGGATCCAGGGACGCATGGTCTCACCCGGACCCAGGGACGCTTGGCCTCTCCCAGACCCAGGGCCACTTGGGCTCACCCGGGCCTAGGTGCACGAGGCCTCACCCGGATCCAGGGTCACACGGTCTCACCCAGACCCAGGAACGTTTGGCCACTCCCAGACCCAGGGCCACTTGGGCTCACCCGGGCCTAGATGCATGAGGCCTCATCCGGATCCAGGGACACATGGTCTCACCCGGACCCAGGGACGCGTGGCCTCTCCCAGACCCAGGGCCACTTGGGCTCACCCGGGCCTAGGTGCACGAGGCCTCATCCGGATCCAGGGACGCATGGTCTCACCTGGACCCAGGGGCGCTTGGCCTCCCCCAGACCCAGGGCCACTTGGGCTCACCCGGGCCTAGGTGCACGAGGCCTCACCCAGATCCAGGGACACATGGTCTCACCCGGACCCAGGGGCGCTTGGCCTCCCCCAGACCCAGGGCCACTTGGGCTCACCCGGGCCTAGGTGCACGAGGCCTCACCCAGATCCAGGGACACATGGTCTCACCCGGACCCAGGGACGCTTAGCCTCTCCCAGACCCAGGGCCACTTGGGCTCACCCGGGCCTAGGTGCACGCGGCCTCACCCGGATCCAGGGACACATGGTCTCGCCTGGACCCAGGGGTGTGACCCCCACATTTTTTAAATCTGTCTCTCCCCTAAGAAAATACTGTTGAGTGATATATTTTTTTTTTTTTTTTGTGTGTGTGTGTGTGTGTGTGTGTGTGTATGTGTGTGGGCGTGTGTGGTGAACTATTCTACTTGTTCACAGGTTCGGAAGAGCTTTAAAGAAAACACAATGCTTCCTTTTTTGCATATGCCTAACATTTTCACCCAGGGCAAGATCAGTTGCTATTTTAAACCAATTGATTTTTCTGGAGGATGCTGTAAAATATTATTGCAGGCAGAACCTGCCCAGGGCAGAACAACGTGAACTGAGCCAAACTTGTCTTTGGTGCTTTCCTAACTCCTCTTCCCTGTGGAGGAGTTGACCTCCACTGGCATCTGTCCCATCCTGCCCGCTGAGGGCTTAGATCTGCCATGGAGAGAATTAGGGGCTTGGGAAAGCCGGGTTACTTCTGGCTCAGCCTCTTACCAGATGTGCAGACTTGAGCAAGTCTCTTCCCCTCTGTAGGGCATAAAATAAGAGTATTGGATCATGAAGGATTAAAAAAAAATGGCCACAGGATGAGGCATGTCATGTAAATGGGTGCAGCAGGTCTGGGAGAAGACACTAGGGAGTGGGGCAGAGTGGAGAAAGCCTGCTGTGACTAAAGGGGCAGGGGCTAGTCCGCTCTATCAGCTGATTGCTGCCATAGGTAGGGAGTATAGGCCTGGTGTTGCCAGAAATTCAAATTTTTTAGGAGAACTGAAAAAATTGAATTTTATGTGAAAAGCTTATTTTTTAAATCACTCTTCAGTCCACACAAACGCATCTGCAGGATGAATTTGGCCTGCAATCAGTAAGCTTGTGATCTCTGACCCAGGTTATGCCTGTGACCCTTCTGGAAGGTGGTAGAGGATTAAGGTTCTGTTTATACTAACTATTTAATTGCAACCTCTTAAAGATAGGGAGCCTAAAGGGTTCATCCATGATGGTGGAGCTGGAAGCTTTTTGATGGGCCATAGGGAAAGTTATCTGCAAGAATTCTGTCTTGACTCTGTAGCCAGGCCCTCAGATTATGCCAGCTCAGCATGGTGGTGCTCTGCCCACCCATCAGGCCAACACTGTTTATGCAGTTTGTTTCTAGTAAAAAGGGACCCAGTCCATGCAGCCAAATCCATATGCAAAATTGGCCTCGTGTCCTAAGTAACATTTTAACAGAATAATTACCCAAGTCAGATGGGAACCCCTTTAGTGACCATGGGGTGGGAAGTCTGTAGAGACATGAGTTATGATGGAGGAGGGGAAAACTGTAGGGTAAATCTTTGATCCTGAAATGACACGGAACTAGAATATCTTTATTTTACCTTCCTGCCCCAAACATGTCCACCCTTTAATATACTACCAAAAAACTCAACTTCTTGCCCTAGCATCCAGGAATTAGGAAAAATCTGGCACTGTGTCAAGCCCTTCTTGTGGCCCTTGGTTCAGACAAGAGTAATGGTTAGTTTTCTTAACTTTCACAACAAATTAGCAGCCTTGACATACTTGCATGTTTATCTAAAGCATGTGAGTCTCCACTCAACATTTTAGTGTACCAGTACTTAATGTTTATTAAGTTCTCTGCCTGACTCTTGTCAGGTCATTGAGAAACCTGTATTCCTGGACCATGTTAACTTTGTTTCCTGTGGAAATGTCTTCACTCAGTTGTGTTGGTTGTCATGCCCATGATTTTTATGGAAGGCTATTTTAAGAATTAGCCAACTAACGAACATTTCCCCATTTCTCTAAAAACTGTTGTGGAAGATACTGTCCATTGTGTTGTTCAATGTTCCTGATATAATGATTCACGTTATAAATTCTTCTTAGAATTTAATACCAGGAAAATGTTTGCTTCTCTTGGCACCATAGACATTTCCTCCGAAGTCATCATGAAGAATCTATACTGCACCATGTTCCCATTTCTTTTATTGCCTTGGCTGCTAGGAGTATTAAAACTGGCCATCATTCTGGTGGCATCAACCATGCATCCCAAATTGGTAGCATAATCATCTTGTTATCAGAGAATTGCATGGGTGGAATTTCTCTGTTGCTAGTGGGAGTGGAGTTCTTACCATATCTTGAGAAAAAGGATTTTATAAGACTCACATGGGAGAATGAGTGATTTTTATTTACATAGAGTTATATCCCTCAGTTTCCCAAGTCCCATTTCTCTTAAACCAGTCCTGGGAAAGGTGCCAATTTTAGCTTTAGCAGATCTAGAAGCAAAGCCAATGTTCTGAGTTTCCATTCCATGGTGGAGTTCAGTCCAGAACAGCATCAGACTAGTTCCAGTCCATCATTCCATTGTGTGGGGTCCATGAACCAAGTGGGTGATTGCAGGGGATCGCACCCTCTGCAACAGGCCCCCTGCAAGAGTCCCCAGAGAGCAAGGGCGCCAAGAGAGAGAACTCGCTTTGTTCAGGATCTTATGTATTTCAGATTTCATGCCCTTGCAGTGGCCATGCCCATTCTGGCTAATGCCCTGTTCCCTGGTATGACTGACAGGCGAGCACCCTCTCTACGTCATTTAGACTTTACTGGGCATGTATCTGAATTGAAGCTACCCTTTGCTTCTTTCCATTTATTAATAACTGGGTTAAATCACAATGGTACCAATCTTATTGCTTCATTTTCTTGCTGTTATTATTTTAAGTGTTTTCTGCATATGTGTGTTTTATTATATGTTGATGAAGATAGTTTTGAAAGTAAGCAGTGCATAAATTGCACATAAATTTCATGACCATTTAAACACATGTTTTATTATTGTTTCCAAATTACTTCATTTGTATGTCTTCAATCTTTTCAGCTGGAATTAAAAAAAAAATTAAAATCTTTCAATTGTACTTAACACAGAGCTTTACACCCAGTTAGCACTCGATAAATACTTGCTAATTTGTTCACTTCACCATTGACTAATGGCTCATTCTTAAGGCACTGAAAGAAGGAAAAGAACTTAAATTATGTAAAGAATAAAATGTGTTCATGAACACGAAGCGAGAGGAGAGACAGTTTCACGCATTCCCTCCCTCCCCTGTCCACAAATAGGGCATGTGACACAGAGTTAGAGGGTAACTTGACTGGTGACGGCCTGGGTTCCAGTGGGAACTCCTAATGGGCAAGGGCATTCCAAAGCCAGAAAATGGCTTCCACTTCATTAAAGATTTCCTATGTTTAGCAAACATGCACTGATTGTTTGTCATGTGCTTGGCACCATGCCAGGTGGGGGGGGAGACAGAGATGATGGGGAGTGTTTTAGTCTTGGGGATTGTGTAGAAAAGCAGTCAGAGCTCAGGGCCCCAGTTCACAAAATGGCCCCAGGACTTGGCCATAATGGTCATCTCTTTAAGTTGCCTGGCTTTGTGGAACTGGAAGAGGGGTGCAGAGGAATGGGGACAGCAAGGAATCAGCCATTGGTCTACTTTGTAATGTATGTCCTCATTCAACTATGTCTCTCTCCTTCCAACTTCTGCACTAATAAACCCAACACCACCATTTACTTGATCCTTCTGCCCATAGCCATCATCTGACTAGGTTGCCATGTGACACAACTCACACCAGGGACCGAGATAGGCATAATTGCTTGCAGCTAGGGATTACATTACGATGGGGTGGTACTGATTAGATCTGTAATAAACTATAACTGGCTACCTCAGAGCTAAACAGTCTGCATTGCCAAGGGAGGAATGGAATTTTGTTGGGCAATGTGTCTATTGGTGCACATTTACATAAATTGTTTACTGACCCTGTAGGGTAACATGACTACTTAGTGACTAACACCCTCCCCCCTCCAATTTGTGGTAATAATCTCTTATGACATGCATACCATCAACTTACGAGGCAATATGTATCTCTGTACTTTGACTTGCTTTGGTAATAATATTTTTGGGATAATAGCAAATGATGGTCACAATTTATTTCAAAAGATGTTTAGTAATTT
This sequence comes from Eptesicus fuscus, assembly GCF_027574615.1. NCBI lineage: Eukaryota > Metazoa > Chordata > Mammalia > Chiroptera > Vespertilionidae > Eptesicus > Eptesicus fuscus. The sequence goes on along the minus strand of NC_072494.1, from coordinate 20,416,764 downwards.
AGCATGCATCTGTGAAATGTTACTTAATCCTGGGTAGTCTGTGTGTATAATTATGTTTTAATTTGCACATGGTTGCTGACTCTTAGGTCTCTTAAACAGTCAGGATGCATCAAATGACTGGCTGTTGTCTTGTAGCATTTTGTTTTCCCCTTTGGAACTATTGGAAAGAGACCATCACATCCCACAACCATCTGCAATATTGCATGTGTATTGCTGAATATTGAATAGTTATTATGAGTATTGACTTTGGCAGCGCTTCTGTGGTCATATTTCTGGGTATTTTTATTGCCTACTGAAAAGAAAATGAAAAGAAGGAGGGGGCAATGAAAAAGTTCTCTGGGTCCTGCAGAGCTGCCTTTGCGTTTCTAAGCCCCTCTCTTACCATCCTTTCTTTTGCTTTCCCCTCCTGTAATAACCACTGTCCCTAACCTTTGCATAGTACACATATTTTAAAAACATGATCCAGTAAAGTACTGTGTTTGGTCTTTACATTGACTGTGAGATAGGGGTGCAGGCCTTGTCAAACACCCATTGTACATATGAGAAAACTGAGCTACAGACAGTTGGTGACTTGTGGTGACCAATGTTACTATTACTCAGCAACAGCATAGAAGAGGCCAGGAACTCCCAATTCCTATCTACAAACACTTCCCACTCATAACACTGCCTTCTAACTAGAGGCTGATAGGAGAAATTTCTATGGCAATTTAGAGCATATCTCCAGGATATTAAAAGTGACTATGAAATTGGGCCACTATCTATCTAATAGTGGGCCACTATCTATCTAATAGTGGGCCATTATCTATCTAATAGTGGCCCATTTACAGGTGAAAGGCCAGGAATATGCATGTGCTTCTCTTTCTGATCTTCTTGGTGCATTATCATTTACTAGTATGAGAAATGGGAGAAACACCTTAGACTCCTTTCCCCACCTCTCACTCAATAGGTTACAAAGTTCCGTTAATGTTTCTGCTAAGGATGTATTCTCAAAACCAACCTTTTTCCCCTTTTCCAACCCTTGCCCTATCTCAGGCTTCTGTCCTTTCTCGTAGTTCACTGTAGCATGCTAGCCAGTCTCCAGGTCTTCACTCTTTCCCTACTCCACCTGGCTGGCAACTCAACCCTTCCTCTGTGGTACTTTAGTGGTAACATAGAATGCAAATGTTGTCATGTCCACTTTGGTGACCCCTTGTTTCTTAACACAAAAAGTTCAAGCTCCTTTTCCACGTGTGATATGGCCTCTGGGTTCTTCTCCTGATGGATCTCTTGCAACTCCCTCTCCCTAACCTCCTTTCAGTTATATACCAGTTTTCTTGCTGTTTCGTGCTTCCCTGATTTATACTGATGGTTCCTAGGTTTGCAACACCATCTCCCTGTAGCATTCACTCCACAGACACATATGGACCACGTGCATGGGCAGGCACACAATACCTGTGCCCTTACACACACTTGGGCTCTCTCTTATGGATTGGGAGTAGCGATGATGAAAGTGTTCTTTAAGACTCAGTTCAAGGATTTCCCCCTCAGGTTGCTGTTTCTGATCTCCCTTAGCTGGGTTAGAAACCCCTTCACTTTGCTGCCAGAGTATCCTTAAGAGTTGGCATGACCCTGGATAGGGATTATTGAATCTACTTTCTCTCTCCTCTGGTTGTGACCTACTGGATAGCAGGGACAGGGTTTTATTAATCTTCATATATTAGCTTAACAGTACCTAACACAATAACTGTCTATTGAACTGAATTGGGCATGAAAATTTCATTTTCGTCCTGTAGTGATAGACTTCAGAACCTTGGATAGCTCATATCTTTGACCTGTGCACTGAGGCTTTCCTGATAAAGAATTTATGTTCAGGAAACATTTCCCCCTCTGTTTAATACAAAGAATTCTCAGCACAACCCTAGAGTCTAGAGCAAGCCCATTTGTAACCTAGCTTCATGAACAAAGGGCTACATTAGTGAAAAGTTGTTGTTTTTTATTCCCGTATCAGACAAGGGGAAGGTTTTTTAAAAATCCTAGCTGAAAGACAAAAATATATAAAGAAGTCACCGTAGTGCTGAGCATCCTCCTTCTGCCACCCCTTGTACTCTCTCCACACTGTGGAGTGATGGAGGATACTGTTGGGTACTACATTAATCTTTCTGTTACTATGTCCTACCTTTCGAGGACACGTAGAGGGACTTACTTGATATTGTCACCTGGATACTACTCCTGGACAACTCGGTTATTTTTATCTTATGGACAATGCAAACCACACAACTGACTCTCTGTCTCAAATTGGCTGCTAGGAAGTTTGAAATCAAACTTGTGGTTGGCCTCTTGCTAGTATGTAAGACATCAAAGTATGAATCTTGTATATTAACATCATTTCCAGATACATCTTTTTTCCCCCACTTTATTTTCCTTTGACCAGTTTCCCCGGGGCCAGATGAAAGAGGCAAAACTAGTGTTGAATTGGGCCTTTTGTGCTAAGTCCTAGCCTGAGGACAGGTGCACAGGAGTCTCATCCCCATGAAGCCATCGAAGGAGTCTCAGCCCAAGTGGATCTGGGGTCTTAATATAAGAATGACAGAGAGCCTGGCATTTTCCCAGGAAGAAGGACGAACAGTCTCTGGAAGTCACTGAAGAGTGTCCCTGCCCAAGAGTCATAATCAGTTATTGTTAATGACTGAGAAACCTCATGTGATTCATTCTCCTGTCCAGCTAAATAAGAACCGATTTGTGGACATCTCTTTCATCGGGAGTCTGCATAAAAGAAAGCTTGTTCTCACTGTCTCTTCCCCATCCTGAGAAGATCTCAGCCTCAGGGTCTGGGGACATTACTGCTCTACAGAGCTGGACTATAGCCACCCGGCTGTGTGAGTTATGCTTCCACAAAGAGAAGCAATGAGATGCTCATATGCAGGCTGAAAAGTAATGGAGGAACCCTGCAAATCTACAAGTCTCTCCTAAGGTTCACTGGAGATGGATGGGGAGAAGGAGCTCGTCATTGCTGGGGAAGACACTCAGTTCACCCTCATTATATTCAGCATCTCCTTCTCTGCAGAGCTGTGTCGGATGGTGATCATGAGGCCACGTGTACAGATAATAAGCGTGAGCAAAGAGATCAAATCCAAAGTCACAGCTGAGAGAAGCTTTAGACAGTGAAAAGGAGTCCAGGTGACATCAGATTTGACATTTCCCGCTTAGTGGGAGATTTCTTCGTGGAACCACACAGAAGTTCATCCAATATTTAATTATCTGGGCACTGATTAGCTGATACCTGGCTTATTCTGGCTCCTTAAGATGAACCTATCATGAAAATATAAATGTATTACCTCTCAGTCATTGTCACGCAGGCATGATTAATCAGACTGTGGATTACCCAGGGCCTCTCTATTTTTTTCCTTGTGCTATTCTCTGTCTTTTGATGATTTTATAATCAGTCCCATCACTGATTAGGAAGATGAGGTACAGCCCCATGTAGTCTATTTATTTGTGAGTTGGGAGCAAAGATTTGGTGTGGGAGAAACTAAATAGCTTAAAAATGATATTGGATCCTCTTTAAGTTTTAATTATCCATGTTATCTTTGCTTTCATTATTATGTATCCCTGAACATTGGGAGTAACGGCTGCACAGTTGACAACTACATCATCTAATAACAATGCCTGTTCTGTAATCATATTCCAGCATGCTATTTATCAGGGACCATTAGAACTCAGGATGCTGGAGAGCAAAAGAAATAAACAGAAGACAAGACCAGAGTGCTATCCAGAATGTCCCAGCCACCTTTCATTACTACTTACTTTCTTAAACTCCAGATTCATACAAACTAAGTCTATTCTTAGGAATTTTCGAGATCGAATCTGTAAGGTCCACGATGGACTTTCACTATCACTCTCTTCATTATTGGTATAAATGGGGTTGGTTTTAAGTCATACTCAATGCATGTTAGTTATGAAGTTTCCAAAAGGAACTCATTGTTGGATAATCTTGCCATCTTGTGATTATTCCCCTACCCCAACCCCCTACCCTGGCCTCAGGTGAGGACCTGGCATGGGACCTACCCCAACCAAGCCTGGGTTTGTCAGAGCTGATGAGGCTCAGTGTCCAAACAGAACGGCCACTGTGGTGAAGAGTCACACAGTGGAGAGCATTGTGGTTCTGAGGGAAGGAGGTGGGGCTCCAGAGGAGTTTATAAATCAGGCAGAAGACAATATAATCATTAGAATTGGGGTCTAGAGGCAGATCTCTAGTCCTAGAAGAGGGACTAGGAACATCAAAAGAACTGGGCAATCATAAAAAAATGAAATGGACATCCAGTCCTGGGACCTGGCACAAGCCCCAGAGAAAGAGGGCATGGGCCTCTCCGGGATGGACTCTGACAGCTGTTGGCGGGTTGGCTTAACAGTGCTTATTAGTGTAAAGTGCTTAGGGCATTGCCTAAATATGGTAGCCATCTTGTAAGTGCTAGCTATCTGCCATCGCAACCATTATTATTTTCACGGGACTATCCCAGGAGTGCTGTAGTCTGATTCTGACAACAGAAGAGAAAGTAGTTAGTGTTGAGCACCTGGATCTTAGTTCAATTCAACAAGGTGATGGATGCTAACCCATCCATCTTTCCATTGAGAGAATCAGGATGCTAACTCTTGTGGGTGAGCCCATTTTGATGCTGCCTTTCATATTTCTGGATTGATCTGGGAATTTAAGCACAGATGATGCATCAGCTGAAGGGACAGAAGGTTCAGTTGTGGGGACCTGGATAGAGAAGGCATGAGGGGGTGGGACTGGTACCCATGGTGTGGCCTAAGAGTAGTCTGGTGAGGTGACTCCCCAGAAGTAACATGTAATAAATAGATCTCAAAAACAGAGCATAACTGATTTCTGTGTGGGGAAACATCAAGCCACTTGGATTGAAATTGATAATTTTTTTTTTGTATTTGTAAAATAAACACAGTAATCCAAATGTGGACAATGCCAACTCTCTTCTCAGTAATCTGTAGGCCTCTGTGGGCTGTAAGAGTCCAGGATGAATGAGATCTATTGTTTGATTGAGAGTCTTTTGCAGCTGGGTTAAACCCAGCATGGCAAACGCATGTGGACAATGGGATGGTTGCAGAGGACTCCTATAATGAACTCAGTTTCTATGGAGTTAATTCAGTAGGGAGCATACACTCCCAATCCTGTCTATCCGTGCAACTGGATTTGGGGGAGTTTTTATTAAAAATTCTCAAATCCGCTCAATACAAGAGAATTACCTCTTTGCCACTTTATATCTCCTGCCAAGTACTTGATAAAATGTGTTCTACAATTGTAGATATGAAGTCCTGATAAGAAAACTCACTCTTGCTGCATGTTGAAATTATCTGCCTGGTGTTGCAGTCAAATGTTAAAACCGGGACAAATCCCCACTGGAGAATTTCCAAACTGCTTGAGGTCATTCATCACCCTGGGTCCAGGTCTGCAAGAGAAAATTAGGGTCCCTTTAGTTGACCCACGTGAGGGTGAACATATTCAACGTGGAACTTCCCAGGCTGCTTAAAGGCAAACAATTTCCAGATATGTCAGGTCTAACCAAGGCTTCTAAATCAGCACCAACCTCCAAGTCAGACTCATCAAGTGCTAGAGTCAGCTTCTTGCAGGATGACCGTTTATATACCTTTAACTTCAGGATGCATATGGGCATGCAGCAGACCTCTTGTTTTCTGGGGATGTATCTTGTTAACTGCCTGAGGAAGCAGGTCTCTTGTGTCTGGTGCCCATGGCCTGTCTCACCAGCACCTACAAAGGGGCTGAGGAGGGAGCAGGGACAATAGGATATTGGTGTGGGAGCATTTTCCATTGAGAGAATGAGGACGGTTGAGCAACCAAGAATAGCCATGGCAACCTCTTTTGGAGTCTTTTTCTTTTCTTTCTTTTCTTTTTTTTTTTTTTAGTGTAGTGCCATATGAAGTTATAATTTTCCATGAAAAGTAGTTGTTTATCACAAAAAAGAGCATCAGATGAGCAGAGGCAAGTTGGGACTGACTTCTGGTGCTGTAAGGGGGAGTTACTGAGCACAGGCAGGCATTTTCCATCTCTATGCCTCGTTTCTACACCTGACCTCAAGACAGTTGAGACAGGGAGGACTAGGTGACATGTTGGGAACATACCAGCTCTAATATTTCAAGCTCACAAGTCCTGTGCTTTGCAGTGGTACAGTAAATCCCCGCTAACAACTACTTTTTCACTCCCTGGAATTTTTCTCTGGTATATTCCACTCTTCACACACACTTGGCTTATTGAGATAAAACACTTGTCTGAGATAGACAGACAATCATTTAGCCAAGAAAACAAAATGTGAAAGGAGATGAAGGCCCATCAGCAGAACAGATGGCGCCCCACACAAGGCAGAAAGACCCATAGGTGAGACAGAGGGCAGGGCTGACGGGGAAGTGGGATGAAGTATTGGCAGCTGGGTGGATAGAACAGGAAAGGGGGCAGAGCAGCATCACAGTGGCAGGCTCAGCAAGCTTAACAGCGCTGGCATCATCTTCCATAGACAGACAAGCATTCAGGGGAGTTGAAACGCATGGGCTACAGCCCTGCCTTGGCAACTGAGCCATGTTTAAGATGAGTAATAAATTAGTGTAAAGCAGAGAAGAGGAGGTGGGCATTCTAGATAGAGGGGACAGCTTGTACAAACGCATGGAGACGGGTACTTGGGGAACTGTGTGAGTTTCTTCCCTATACGGAAGTATATGGCTAAGAACTATACCCAAGACTATTTGTCCCACTCTGGGAAAGGGCCATCATAATGTTATGTGGAAGGGCATCTTGGTGCAGCAAGAAGTCCCAGTTTAGTATTATAAGTTCTAGATTTGCATCATGAACACCAGATGCTCTGGGTTTGAATTTTAGCCTTGTAATGTCCCCTTGTATCATCATGGCAGGTCATAAATTTCCCACCTCATATTGTCATCTCTACAAAAGGCACAATTAAACCTAGCAGAGCTATTTTGGGGATTAGATGAATTAAGGTATACAGCTCTAAACAGGTATTTAGAAGTTGATATTACTCTTACTTTTAAAATTGGATTTATTGGGGTGACATTGGTTCACAAAATCATATACGTTTGCAGTATACAACTCAACAAAACATCAACTGCACACTGCATCATGCGCTCATTGCTTCAAGCAAAGTCTCTGTCCCCATTTCCCTCTGTTTGCCACCTCCACCCACCCCTGACCCCCTTTTATTTTTAATGCCAACAAATTTTTGTAAACTAGGTGCTTTATAAATATAAAGAATTATATAGTGCCGGAAGCCAATTCCAGCATGTCATAATTGCAAGAGTTTCATCAAAAGGTTGATGGAACTTGGGGACTCAACAAGGGCTGAGTCACATATGTTATCACCTGTTGGAGTGGCTAAAGGCATTTCCCCAAACCTGAAAAAGATTTGAATAGATGATTGTTTGCTGCCAGACAGCTCAGGGCATCTTAATCTACATGTTATTGCCTCCTACTGGCCAAACACCTGAACAGCCGTAGGCTGTTCCCCAATCTGACAATGCTTCTGTACAAACCCTACCCTTTGAAGTGTATATCTCCACCTTGCCTTAGGACAAATTGTGTTAATAAAAAGCAAGAGATCCTGAGACAAGGAGAACTTAGCTCCTTTAGCTAAAGCTCCTCTCACCCCCAGTGCCTTTCAAAATTATCTTTCATCTCTGGACTCTTACTTAATCTATGCACAGCCAGATTCCAGAACCTTTCTAGATGCTGGATCAAGACCCACTGGTGTTAAATGTCGCCCAATGTCCGGCAATATAGTTTCTGACATTACATAGGAAAATGTCAACACCTAGGTTCATGGTTTCCAGTGTTTTCAGATCTCAGATAGTTTTGTTGTTTAACCTCTTCTAACCCTCCAGACCCTCGAGGGTTAGAAGATTTCAATTTCTAACCCTCAGTTAGATTATTTCAATTTCCAAGTGAAATGAAATAATCTAAAATTGAAATAAGAGTTCACATTAGAGCAAGGATGGCATTAACACCCACGTAGTGAGTGTCTGGGTGTCTTACTTTCTCAATCCATACGGAAGGAGGCCCGATAGAGTCCTCAGTTCTTCACAGTGACCTGGTGACCCTCAGAACCTAGAAACCAGATCTGCTCACATCATTTATAATGATCAGATTTGCTAAGCACTTTGGCCAAAGCTGCTTTTGCTTTGTTGATAAAAGCTGCTTTTCTTTCGTTTGCAAAATTTGTCAAGCAGAGAAGCCCTCTTGATAACACAGCTCGTCTTGTGCTATAAGAGCGCTGTTTGAACTTAGATGAGGCTGCCCTTGGAGGGCTAGGCCCTGGAGCTTGCACAGAGCTGAGACCCCTCCTCACAGGGTCCCTTGGGGCACTTTGGTGTTATTTTCTTCATCCCACACCTGTCTCTCCAGAGCAAAACTGCCTTCCTTGGGGTTGCCTATTGACACTGAGAGCAATGACGAGTGGTAATGGCCTGACATGCCTCCTGGTAATTCTAAAAAGTTTTAAACATTATTTTAAATTTTCACTTTTAATCAAAAAGCATTCTATGCTTTTTATAATATGTAAAACAGTGCATAAATGTATAAAGAAAGAGCTAATATCCTTCTGAGTCCTTGAATTCCTCTCAACTGAGAAGACCCAGGTTCACAGTTTGGTACATGCCTCCTTCCACAACTCTTGATGTTTGCACATGTACACACACACACACACACACACACACATGCACACACATGCATACACACATGCACACATTTTTCTGTTTAATTTGGCAAATGGAATCATTCTCTACATCAGGTGTCCTCAAACTACGGCCTGTGGGCCACATGCGGGTGTTTTTGCGGTTTTGTTTTTTTACTTCAAAATAAGATATGTGCAGTGTGCATAGGAATTTGTTCATAGTTTTTTTTAAAACTATAGTCCGGCCCTCCAACCGTCTGAGGGACAGTGAACTGGCCTCCTGTTTAAAAAGTTTGAGGACCCCTGCTCTACATAGTACCCTATAACTTGTCCCCCCCAGTCTATAGACCTATAGATATATAGAGGTATAACTCATAGACCTATATATACACATATATCGCCCTGAAATAAAAATTCATAATGAGGGGTTGCTGATCAGACCTGTGCAATTTTAATTTTAATAGGACATCCCAGGTTCATGGTCCACAAAGATTGCACCAACAATATTTGAGAACATCCGTTGCCCCACATCCTTCCCAATCCTGGATAGTATCTTTGTAATTCTTGTAAATTGGAAGAACTAGAAATTAATGAAGTTAATCTCCTTGTCCCCATCCCTTCACTTCAGAGTAGTTAGATGAGCACTGTCTGGGGCCCAGAGATGGTGCAGAGGGCTGGGCCCTGTCCTGACCCCTCCTTTGATGAAAGCCAGCCTGCTGTTCAGGAGCTCCTCAGCTTCCCTTTGTTTAGCCAGCAGAGCTCCGCTGAGCTCCCAGGAAGAGTTAGGAGTACCAGTGAATTTAGCATGAAATAGCCCTGGCGGCTCTAAAAGCTTGTGTTTTATTCATTAAAAGGAGGTCTAACAGGCAGCTAAATACCGTGATAGGGAAGGAAATCCCTAAACACCTGAGGAGGTATATTTGATACAGAAGCCAAAACCCTCTTATCTATCAAACCCTCCTATTTGCTAAAGATGAAAGGGAGCGGGGTGGAAGGGAGGGAGTGAGCTTGTCTGGAGTCATGTCCTGAACATGATGGCCGTAGGACCCACAATGACCTGTGTATAGTACCTGAGCCCAGGCCAGCTCTGTGGTGAACACGTCAAACATGGTGGTGGCCATTATTACTACAAACAATTAAAACAACATACTCTTTCAACTTATGATTTGCTACTTGTACACACTTTCTCAATGAACTATGATTTCAGGGACGCTTCTATTAAATGACGTGGCTGATCTGCAGTTTCTAGGGATGGGGCAAGAGCCCCTGTTGTCTGCATGCCTGAAAAGGACTCTTCTCCACAAAGCAGAATAGATCTGTGCTTAGAATCCAGGTAACCATTCACTCCTCACTCCTCCACCATCCAGCTCAGCAGGCATGGCGAGGATGCCCCCAGGCCCTGAAGAGCTCTTGTATATAGGGTGGCTGGGGAATTACCTTTGGGCAGAGGTTATATCAGAAAGCCTCTCCCCAGACATAATATGTATTATCAGAAGTTTCTGAGGTTCATCCTAAAGACTGATAGTAACTAATTTGCACAATGAGGAACTATTTGTTCAACTATAGTCACTTTCCTTTTGTGTAGTTATCATGCATGTATTTCTACTCGCTTACCCTACTAATGATTGCCATCTACCTAATTTAGCTCTTTAAGGATAATGTAGGTGTAAAGGTGAGCTTCCAGCACCCCAATTATTGTTTAGCAATCATCTGGCTCTTACCTTTAAGCCTACCTCTAACCTATAAAATTCTTGACTTCCAAATCTCCATGTTGGCCTTTGCCTGTGGTGTTGGCTTTGGTCTCTCAGTGCTGACACTAAGGTTTCACTAGGCCCTCAGGCTCCTGCAGCCCCTTGCAGCACACCCAGATCCATCCCTCTGACACTTAGGGCCTGCTCCCAGCCTTGGGACTGCAGAGGCCTCAGCAAGGCCAGTCCTATCTGTTCCCTACCCTCTCTGTCCATTGCTCTACAGCAAGGATTTTTTCCCCCAGCGGGAAATTCACTGCCCATTTCACCACATTCAGACTCTGCAGTCCTTCCTTCAGAGTTCTGTTCATCGGCTGCTTGCCAGGGGTCCTTCCCAGGACACCCTCTCGGCCTGACATTCCTGCCTGCTCCTGGGAGCCCAGATGAAGGCTTTGAGCTGGCAGCATTTCCTACTCCCCCTTGGGGACCTGTGATAGAAATACCTTAGCCTACATTTGTAGGACGTGTTCAGTGCTTCCGTCCTGCAGACCATATGTTAAAGCAAAGGGATGACAAGGCTAGTTGGTGGCGATGGAGAAGAGGCCCGTCATCTCCACTGTTGGAGTCCCTGAGCACTGCAGACAGCTGGGCCGGATGTGCCTGCCATGCGGGCGCTTGCAGGCACTATCAAAACTCCAATCTGATCCACTCCAGCTGGGCTATTACACTCCAGCCCTGATAGGATCGCACTCTCAGAGCACAGGGTAGTATTAAATCCAAGAAAAAACGAGATTTCTTTTGTTTTCTGCAGTCCTATAGATACGTGTTCTCCAGGACTTGACCTTGATGGCAACAGGAAGCCCCGTTGCAGGCCCATAGCGATCTGATAAACACATCGAATCAGTTGGCAGTTCCCTTGATTTCCTGCTTGCCACTACCACTGGGGAAGTGAGTCTCCTCTTTCCATCTCCCTCCAGGCAGGCACTGGGCAAAACTGCAAAGTACTAAAGAGGAAGTTTGTCCCCAGCCCCTCTCCGTCCCTTCTCTGTCTCTTCTCCTCCCTTGCCAGTCTCTGCTCTTCAGCTACCAAATGGCAGTCACCAGCTCTGAGCCCACTGTCCCTGGGTTCCAGTAGTGCTCAGCTAGAATGTTAAAAGAGGCACCAGTAAATGTTCTTTCCAAAGAACACGAAACATAAAAATGTTAGGAAGCCTCCGGTTAACTTGAAAATAGGACTGATCTTAGAGGTGGGCAATGATAATGAGAATCATAACTACAAGAAAGGTCATAGCCCAACTAAAAGGCAGAGGAGAGAGGATGTCATCTTAGCACCCAAGGAGCAGTCGAAAGGGAGCTGGAGGCGGGTGGAATGTTCTGGAAGCTGCTAGTTCACAGTCATTTGTGCCTGGGTGGGAGGTGGAGGGCTTTCGCACAGCTGTAGGTATCGAAGTCTACTTCTGCACTGGGGGAGGAGAGAAGGGAGAGGAGACAATTGTCACCATCTTATTCTTGGTCCAGTTTCAGGTCACCTCAGGGTGGGCAGGTGGGGTAGGTGGGGCAGAAGCCCATGCTGATCCCAGAACCAGGCCCCCCTGTAGGGTGGAGCAGTCAGCTGAGAGCTGATCTGATGCGGTCTTTCCAGTGGTTTTCTCCAGCACCAGCTCTGGGCGGGGGCGGGGGGGGGGGGCGGTAAGTAAGGGAGAGGGGAGGCTAGAAACAGTGGGGGTCCCTTTGGCAGACGTGGAAACATTGTCTGGCAGATAGTAAGATTGCTACTTATTTCCACTTTCTCTAGTAACTGCAGTGCATGCTGCAGACATGGCCAGTTTGGGTGGCGCTGAGGACTCTGGGAATTCCCTACACCTGGGCTCTTGAGGGGAGCGGGGTGGCCTGCAGCACAAAAAAACCTTTCTCCCAAGAGGCTGCTGGCAGACCCAGTGTGGGCCAGCGTCAGAGAGCATTCCCTGCCCAGGCTACCCCACCTCCCCTATGGCCCCTCCATCGCATTTTCACATTCCCTATGTATTTCCTTTGATGGGCCAGCCTCTGGTTCTGATCCAGTTCTCACATCGGTGATATTCTGTTTTTTCTAACACTTGGGAAAAAATGTCTTATAGACAGATTGGGCAGAAAAAATCACCCTGTTCTTTTTTACAGTCATGAGTTATTTTAGAAGAAACAATAAAACATCCCAAAGGGTTACCAGGGCTGACTTGGGGATCATAGAAGTCATGTTTGTGGCTATTGAAGGCTCCTGGGAGCTTTCCCAGATAAACAGAGGTCTTTTGCCCAAAGCTCTTAAGCTGCAAAGGGTGGTTAACTCCTCAGTGTCAAAGCATCCATACCCCTGGTCAAGCTGAGGATAAGATCCAGATATGCTCCTGAGCTTCTCCCCACCCAATAGTCCCCCAGAGACCTGGGGTTAACTAAGACACAGGAAGTGCTCAACTGAAGGTGGTCTCCCCTTCGGACCAAGGAAGGGGCACCTCTACTTTTCTCCATGTGCCTCTTGGTGGCTCCCCACTCCCCACCCCAGGAACCTGCTATGCCCTTTAGCTGTGAGTTTCCTGTGACTGCAGTAGCAGGGATGTGGCCCCTGGTTACCCCTCCGGCTGCATTCCTGTTTATGTTGTCCTTCTAAACATGGAGTGCTAGGGACGTCACATGACCTGCTGGGCCATGCACATGCAAACCCCTGATTCGCAGCTACCAGGGAGCATCCAATAAGGAAATGAGAGCACATAGGCTTTTCTGCCCAATGTGCTCCTTTCTGATTCCAAGTCTCCAAGACTCATTCTCCAAATATTTGTCTAGTGTTCAGTGTTCTGCACTAGGTGGGTAACATATGAATGTATCATAACAATAATACTTAACATTTACCCAACACATATTATATGCAAAGCACTGTGTTTGGTGCTTTACGTGGATTATCTCATTCAATGCTCTTAACATCCTCATGGACCGAATAACATTATTATCCCTGCTTCACAGAGAAGGGATACAAGTCTAAAGAGGCTAAGTAACTTGTCCAAGTGTTTCATCCGGGGAGCTGGGATGTGAACCAGGGTAGACTCAAGCTAGGGCCCTACCCTTAACTTCTGTGTTATACAGATCTATGCTTGTCATCTAGCAGGAAAGATGGGACCAAAGCATGGGATGAGTTTGTAAATTCTTTAAAAAGGATAGGGTGGACTGCATATAAGAGTGGGAAGCAAGTAGAGAGGAGCAGGAAAGTTTATCTTTTCCTGGAATTTTGTTCATTTCTTTCATTTGGGACATGTTTCTTTGTCTCTTCATTTCGGCAGTCTCTCTGTGTTTGTTTCTATGTATTAGGTACAGCTGCTATGTCTCCCAGGCTTGGTAGCGTGGCCTTACGTAGTAGGTGTCCTGTAGGGTCCAATGGTAGGGCACTCCAGGTGCACCTTCCCATCCCCCACCCCACCCTGTGTGGGTTGTGTATACCCTCCTGTTGAAGTTGAGTCATGATTGCTGTTGACATGTCAATGGGAGGGATTAACGCCCAGGCCAATCATCTGCAAGGACTGGCTGTGACCACCACTGTGGAGTTTCAGCTGTGCAAGGGCCCTCCCCATATATAGGACTTACTTCAGCAGGGCTCTGGTGCTCCCTAAGTCCGCCCCTGGAATGTGGAGGTGGTTGGGTGGTACTTCATGTGGTCTGAAGCTGTGGTCTGAAACAGGTGTGCTGGCTCTGGGGCCTCCTGGGAGGTGCAGGCCAAGGTCAGCTGCTGCCTGGGGCCACCTGGCATGAGCTATAAAGTGATCTATAGAAGGCTGCTACTTGTGCTGGGCTTGGAGGTATCCAGGCAAGGCCAAGTTGCAAACCAAGGCCTGAGGAAAATTTTGAATGAGGTCAGATTTGAGCTGACATTGACAGGTAGGACTTGGTAATAGTAAGAGTTTGTCAAGCACTTGCTACTTATCAAATGTCATATTAATGTTTTTTTATAATAACCCTATGAGGTAGGACTATTATAGCTCATTTAATAAGTTAGGAAATTTAAGTTACATAAAAGTTGACTATAATTTAGATTATGCATCTGGGAATGAGGGCAATGGCCAGAGAGGGACAACATGTCCCTAAATACACAGATGTGGAAACCTCAGAGGTGAGTTGCGGGGCAGTACGGAACTAAGTCTGCTGGGGGTGTCAGATCTATGAAGCAAGGCAAGAAAGGTCAGATGGGGCCAGATTGTGGCCAGCAGGGAATTCAAACTAAGGGTTTGGACTTAATTCAGTAGGCATTGAGGAGGCATTAGACGATTGAATCAGGAAGATTTATCAGGCAGCAGGATTCAGGCCAGAGCAAGGACAGATGTAGACAGGGAGCTGTCGAGGGGCCTTTTACAGTAAATCTTGCCCATCATTTGGTCAACAATAAATACTGAGTTGCTGCAGTGTGTCAGAACAGAGTGGTCAGCTGGGAAGAAGAGGTCTCTGCCCTCCTACAGTGAGCAGTCGAGGACAGTGGCAGTGATGGGCTGAATCAAGGCGGAGCAGCAGCAGAGTGATAGTGTTTCACACTGAGAATCAACAGGACATGGCAATGGAGACATTCAGGCAGCTCTCAGCACTTGGAACATGAAATGTGCCTGCAGGTCAGGGGCCCATCCACCTGGAAGATCAGCATGAGACTACAAATAACAACTTAACTTACAAAGCAAGTTGGAGTTTAGAAGAGAATTTAAAAAAATATGATAGTATATATTTTTTAATCCTCACCTGAGGATATGCTCTCTATTGAGAGAGAGAGAGAGAGAGAGAGAGAGAGAGAGAGAGAGAGAGAGAGAGAAGTGAGGGGGAGAGAGAGAAATATCAATGTGAGAAAAACATTGGTTGATTGCCTTCTGCATGCACCCCAAGGGATTGAACCTGCAACCCAGACATGTGCCCTGAGTAGGAATTGAACCCAGAACCGCCTGGTGCACGGGACGATGCTCCAACCAACTGAGCCACCTGGCCAGGGTTAGAAGAGTTTTTTTTTTTGTTTGTTTTGTTTGTTTTTAAACTCAGACTCATTTGACGTTGAGCTACCATGAAAAGGCATTTCACACGCCTCCCACCCCAGCAAGTGGGCTTGGTGCTGTGGCTTCGGGAGCATTCACTGCATGACCTCTGACATGACATGAGTGCATCCTGGGTCCTTCATCTCTGAACTGCCGCTCACCCCTGCTCTGCCCCGTTGTGCAGCTTTGGCTCATTCAGCCCCTTGCTTCTCTCCTCTCTCCCTCCTGTCTGTTGGCTGTGTTTCTGGTGTTAGCAGCTCTGTTGGAGGGAGTGTGGGGGGTGAAGGGATAGGAAAGCCTCCAGAACTCAGACAAGTTGCTTGGGCTCTGTTGAATGCCAGATTGAAGGATGGGGCTGGGGTGGGGTGAGATGACTGGGCCAAATTTTCCTGACGTTACTCCAGTTTGGGTATTGCATATCTTCCACCCATTTCTCTCTGCCTACCTCAATTCTATAAAGCTTCGAAGAGCCCAGCTCACACCCAGTAGAGGCTCTGTAACTGTGGTTGGTGATGATGCTGACAGCAGGCCGAGCCAGAAGTCCACACTTTTTGCTCTGAGTTCCCACAGCTCTTTGTACATGGTACTTATTAATCTCTACAAGCCAGGAGGAGGGGCTCTATGCCAGAACTGACCTATGGGCCCCTGAAATCACCTTTTGGACTTCCCATATGGCCAAAGAGAGAGTTATTAGCAAAGATGACTCCATCTTTGTGAAATTCTTACAATTACATAGCACTTTGCTTTCTATTTAATCCTCCCTCCATTGAATTGGTGAGGTAGGTTTATTATCCCCATGTTATAGATGGATAAGTTCAGTTCAATGATTTATGCAAGAGACTGGGCTACTATAGGAGAAATGAGTTAGGGTGAATGCTTTCTTATTCTGAAGCCACAGCTGTTTCCAACACACAGCCTTAATGTGTGCAGCGCTTTAGGGGCGACAGGCTCCGTTTATCATAGTGTTTTGAAGGGGAAGAGCAGGGGCACATATTTGATCACCGCCGACCTCCCGAGCACCACACCTGGTACATCTTCCTGGGTCCGCCCGGCTAGTGTTGATCTCAGAGCAAGTCTCTGGGGTCCTATTTCCTCATCTGTGAGATGGTGGGTCTGGATTGGATAATCGATTGGGTAATTTTCTAAGACCCTTTGGGTCTAAATTCTATGCTGCCATGGCTTGTATTGGTTCACTCCCTTAAGTACAAAGCCAGCGGTGAGGGACATGTGTTTTCTCCCCAACCTGGCCAGCCTTTGATAGACTGATGAGCCAGCTTAGTTGTGTTCCATCCAATACAAAAGGTGGGATAATGTATGACTTCTCTGGTCTCCTGAAACTAACACAGTCCTGTAATGAACCGGGCTCAATGATGTACTCGCCACTCTGGGCAAAGCCCTGGGAGGCCAAACCTGGCAAAGACTATAAATTCTAGGTGCCCCCTTTGGGCAGCAATGGACAATAGGCTCAAGAGCAGTGGCTGCCAGTGTGGGTGCTCATGGTTGAGTATCTGGTCTGTTTTCTGTTACGAAGCTGGACAGCCTGAGATGGCTCAGGAGGGATGTGGAGGAGGAGACCGTGCTGGAGGAGGGGCTGGGGAGAATGTACCCTCAGTGGTTGATAGAGACCCTTCCAGCATGTCCATGCAGCAGGGGCTTTTTGTGGCAGCCCCTTCCTCTCTAGTTGCCATTCCACTAACTTATCTGGGCAGTGAGGCCAGTGAGGCACAGCTGCACACTAATGAACAGCCAGATGGAAAACCAAATAGTCATGTCAGTGCCCAGCTGAATCCTTAGCCCTCTACAGTGAATCACAGCCTGCGTGCCGGGCGCTCCTGGGCAGACGGCGAGGGCAGTGTCTGATGAATGGCATTCTTCAAAGTGGAGCCTCCAATAGTCCTTGCACCAGGTCAGCTGCACGCCTCTCCCCCCCCCCCCCCCCGCCACCCCGACCCCGGCCATATGCTCCTGCAGGTGACAAGCAGCTTTGGGCTCCTCAGTAGATGACAAAGCAGGTGTATTCAGGCTAACCAGGTTGGAGGCTCCCACGAGTAGTGGCCCTGTGGCTGTCTGTAGTTCTCCCAAGGCAGATCTCCCGGGCTGGAGAGAGGCATCTGCCAGGAGAGGGGACCAGGTGAACAAATGCTTTCCTCTTAGCCAGCCGGACGGCACCCGAGTGACACAGAGCTGCGTCCCTGGCGCAGAACAAAGGCAGCAAAGCCACCGCCAGTATACATGCAGCCCAGTCCTGAACTACGGTGGGAACCACGGGGAGGGGGAACCTCGGGTGGGGGGACCCCAGCCGTGCTGGGTTAATCTGTAGCCTCCTCAGTGACACCGCATTGGTACTTGTGGTTTCCCTGAAGAGGAGATGCTCCCCTGATATCACTCCAGTCTCAAGGCCGGAGATAGAATCACTAGCCATTACTCTTCAATTACATGGTAACTATACACTGCCATTACTTTCTAACTCCGGTCTAATTGTAGCTCTCTTCTGATTAGTGGGCAATAAACATTTGTAAACAGGGTCCAAGACCTATTTCCACTGCTACTTAAGAGGAGGAATGCAAAACTACAAATTGGGTGACTGCAGGGAGCCTCCCCAGTAATTATCATAAGGAACCATGTTTGTTGAACTTGCATGACCCTCCTGGCTAAGGTATAAAGGCAATTTGGTGGTGGCGGGGAGGGGAGTAGATGTGTGTATCCTCTATTGGCCCAATTCAGGAAGCCGAGGCCACAGTCAGGATGAGAGACGGGACAGAATAGATTTATCCTGAGAAGCCCTGTGACAAATACCCCCTTCCAAGAGGCAGAAAATACCAAGGAGGTGTTTAGAGAGGGACTCGGCAGGGGGAGGCCTGGAGCCAGCTTGGTTACTGCGGGAGCTGTCCCAGGTCCTGGATCCAGGGCTCTGGGGGAAGAGCACGAGGGTGTCTTTAAGTCTTTGAACTTTTAAAACTAATCTGATTTGATGGTGATGGTGATCACAACAAATTTCTGGATAGGATAGAAGAAATAAGAAAGTTATAAAGAAACATTCCCAGGAGTTAGTAAGAAATCAAAAGCTCTACCAAGAGGATGGTGAGCGGGAGAATACAGCTGGGTGAGAGGAAGGGGGAGAAACCCCATTTCCTCTGGCATGGGGGCTTAATTTCAACATCAGCTCAGCTCCACCTCCCTCCCAGCTCATCCTAGTCATGTTAGGGCCTCCTAGTCTTTCTCCACACTCTACTTTTCCTCCCACCACATTCCCATTTGACAACAGTAGGAAGTTAATAGTGTAGACTCAGTTCTTTTGTGAGACAAATGACAAAACAATCATGTAAGCAAGATATGGTAGCTAACACTTATTGAGTGCCTGCTGTGTACATCATCTCCAATAATAACAGTAGTCAGGCATGGTAAATACCATTGCTCCCAATGTACAGATAAGGAAACTGAGGCTTAGAAAGTTTCAGTAACTTCCCAAGACCACACAGCTAGGATTTGACTGGGTTCATGTTTCTCTAGAGGAAATGTGTTGTCCCAGTACCATAAAATCTCTCCGATGGAGGTGACTGAGATTTCAATTGTGACACTCCCTGGGCACAGACCGTCTTGTTAATTTAATAGGAAGCTTCTAATAAAGATTTGATAGAGGTTGATTGTGCAAAATGCCTGATTCAGATCTGTCGCCCCTGGCTTTGCTGACCATGTTTTCTTCAAGAAGGGAGAGGGCAGTCATTTGATAAGGTGAGAAAGCACCGACCTGACCCAAAGTCCCTAAGCGGAGGTCAGAGGGCCACCTGGCCAGGAGGTGGTAATGGGACTGTAGAAACAACTAAACAGCAGGCAAACTGCTGGGCAGAGAAGTGAGACCTGTAGCATCAGAGGACAGAGGGCAGGTCCAGTGGTGACAATGAGAGTAGTTGTGGACTGAGGTCTGTGGAGGAAGCAGGCAGGATGTGCTTGGTAGACTGACTGGCTCGGGGGCGAGGGGCAGGGAAGGGAACACGTGTGCTGACTTGTCAGATTTGCCAATTTCCACGGTGTAAATGCTCCCATTATGGCCAATTTCAAGCTTCTAATGTGATGTCAAATGACTCACAAAATTCCCCCAAATTTGGCAATTGGCTTTTATCACTGGAGTGAGGAAAGTACTAAGGACTTAGGACACTTAGCAAAATAGGATCTATTGACAGAGATTCAGAGATGTGGAGAGGACCACAGGAAGTTGGAGGGGTCGTGCCCTTACATTGAACTCCATTCTAGAGATAGCTCTAGTTTAAACAGTACCCAGCAGGGGGTCCCTGCACAGTCTCTCTTGGCAACGCTTTCACTGGTTCCCCACGCTCATAAACATGCAACTTCAGGCATGTGAACTGAACACCTCCAGTCACAAATTACTGATTAATCCATTTATTCATCAAGTGTTTTTAAAGCTGTCCAAAGTGCCAGGCACTGTGCTGGACTCATAAATTCTCAGTCCCTCTTGACTGTAGGGATGTGTTTGCACAGCAGCACATAGCACAGTGCCAGATGCACAAAAACATTTGTATGCTTGCAAATGATTGGAATCAAGCTTATTGATGGAAAAAATATTTTAAAGAAAGCCAATATATCCTCAGGGAACTAGGAAGAGTTTATATTCCAAGACGATCTGATTTTTCTCTCTTTCTCAGCTTCCTCTCATCTCAGAAGTGGTTTGGGATTTTAAAGACATTGCAGAAAGTTTAAGGGTATCTTGTCAAGGTTAGAAGGTCCTTAACTCATTTGTAAAACAGCTGCATTAATGTCTTACGTTAAGAAAGGTGGGTTTTTTTCCAATTGAAAAAACGAACCTGTCAGTGCCTGCAGTCGAGGGCTCAGGTGGATGGAAAATCCCAGTTTTAGCACTGCCTGTGGGCCTAGCCTCTGTGTGACAGCAGAGGCCTGACCCATTGACGGTGCTGGTCCCTGCTGGGCGCTTCTGAAGGCTGATACCCACAACCCGAATTTCTTCTACAACCAAGTGGAATTCCTATAAAAGTCAACAGTTATGCAAAGACAGACTGTGAAAGAGACTCAAATCTCCTGAACAAAGCCACATGGTCATTCAAAGCCCTGAGGGCCACCTCTGCTGGGACATCTTTTAGCCCAAAATATGTACGAGCAACAGTGAGGTGTGTGAGGGGCAAAGGGAAGCTGTACCCACCCATATCTCTGAAACCTCTTTGGGGGAGAGCCTCGAGGACTATAGAGAGACAAGGCTAGGTGGTAAGGGCATCCAGGCCAGAGCTCCCCCACCTCCTCTACCCCCAAGCCCAACCTGTGGCTGCTTCTCCAAAATCCAGATTGGGTTCTCAAGCTCCTTCCTGGGAAGGATTCTAGCTGGTGCCAAACGAGAGATGGAGAACTGTATTATCCACCCTGTGTCCTCTAAGGAAGGAATCACCCAAAGAGCCCTGAGGAAGGTTGAGTATTAGGTAGAAAACATGAGATATTTCCATTTGTTGCTTGTCTGCTCTTTGCTGTCCTCTCCCACTGATTTAAACTCCAGATACACTCACATATAATACCTTAATAAAAAAAATAGAAAAAATAAATAAATAAAAAAATAAACTCCAGATACAGCACTTTATTATTCTGCTCATATCGCTATTACAGGACTCATCGTGTTGTGCTATATTACTTTATATGTCTGTCTCCCCTGCTCTCTGCCAGCTTCTCTGTGTCTATGTGTTTGCAGGGCCTAGAACCACCCCCAAGGTGTTGTATATGCAGCCGTCCCTCCATATTCATAGGGGACATGTTCTAAGAGCCCAGTGGATTCCCAGAACCATGGGTAGTACCAAACCCTATGTATACTGTTTTTTCCCCTATACATACATGCATGCATACCTATCTTTAATTTATAAATAGGTTCAGTAAGAGAATAATAATAACTAATAATAAAATAGAACAATTATTACAATATAATATAAAGTTGTGTGAATATGTGCTCTCTCTCTTTCTCCCTCTCTCTCATAACTGCTCTATAACCAAGAGGGCCACTGAGTGACAAACGATGGGGAGCATGGGGATTTGGAGATGCTGGACGAAGGGGTGATTCAGGTCCTGGGCGGGATGGAGTGCATGGTGTGAATTCTCATCAGCTACTCAGAATTGTGTGTGATATAAATTTCATGAATTGTTTATTTCTGGATTTTCCATTTTATATTTTTGGACCACAGTCAACCATGGGTAACCGGAACTGATTAAAGTGCACAAGTGGATAAGGAGGCACTATTCTCTGCTTATGTAGTTAGTCAGCCAGTTAGTTCATTTGTTAATGGGTCAGGACAAGGAGAAGGAAAGAGAAGGAGGTCAAGAGCAGAAAGGAAGGATAGGTGCCCGAGGAGAAAAAAAGTACACCTTAGAGAAGGGGCCTGGTGGCCGTCACTCGACACAGACACGACAAACTGAGGAACAACCACAGGCTTGGGAATCAAAAGCAACACTGCTTTCTTCCCAAATGACGGACCAGCTTAAGTTACTCTGCAACTTAAGTTAAAAAGGTCAAGGAGGAGAGGCTTTTGAAAAGAAACATCAAAGGGTGACCTTTAAAGTGGGAGCTGGACAGGAGCATCTGGTCAGCTGGGTTGCCAGGCCAACCAGGAGCATTAAGCAGCCCTGGTGACAAGGTGATGTAATATTTCCCACACAGAGGAAAACTATCCAGCCAATCCACACAGAGCGAGCACTCAGGAACCCTGTCCTTTCTTCCTCCCTCTCTCCTTTCCTGCCCTGCCAGAGGGAATCCCAGTGGTAGCATCCTCCAGGGCACTCAGAAAAGCTGTGAGGTGTGTCAAATTTTAAAAAGCCCAACTTATAGAAGGTAAAGGGGGATCAATGGTGATGGAAGGAGACTTGACTTGAAGTGGTGAACACACAATACAGTGTACAGGTGATGTATTGTAGAATTGGATATCTGAAACCTCTGTAATTTTATTAACCAATGTCACCCCCAATAAATTCAATTAAAAAAGTCCAGCTTGGCAAGGAGAGACTTTATAAGAAAGGATTATTTCAGGGCAGAGAAAGGAACTATTTCTTCTGTAACCATAGATCTGCAAGCATCCCAAAGTTAGGTGAAAGGAGTTTTGCTTTTATTGGGAGGACTACATAAGGCTAGAGGGAACGTGGTGTGGGGAAGTGGGGTGAAGAGTGTGGTGATGGGACAGGAGAGCAGAGTGACCCTGAGGCCAGCTCTGGAGGGGCTGTCACAGAGTTGTATGCTGACCAAAGTTCAGGGATCTGGGGGAAGGAGAGAAACTTAGCCAAAATTAGGTTAACCAGCATTTTGCTCCAGTTTATCAGAGGGGACAAGCAGTTCAGTTAACCACTTACAAGCTAAAGGATGGGAACGTAGAGGGTCTGTGAGTAGCTTGTCATAGGTAAACCAGGGGCACCTGTGAGTCTCAGTGCAGTCCCCTGGAGAAGGTGGTCCTCTGCAGCACAGAAAAGGATGGGCATTTCTTACCAGGGCCACAGGGCTTGGGTGGAAAGTCAGCATTGCCAGGTGCTTTGAGATTTATCCCCCAGTCTGCAGACATCTGGGCAGGCTCCTCCTCAGAGACGTTTTTCCTGAGTTCGTGGGCTATACCCTTTGTCTGGAATCAAAAGAACTCTCGGTCATGCTCAAAATTGCTTAGGTCCTAATTTTTAGTCGTCTTTCTTTTCACTTGGCTGCTTGTAATTGGATGTTATCTACGTACCCAAATTCCAATACCTTCCTAGGGTTATGTTCTCATTGGCAAGCCTATCCCTCTCATGTGACAATCCTCAAGCTCTCTCAGTTGAGTGACTTTTTATGAGATCACTTCCACTCCTTTTGCTTTATCTCTGTCCCCATCAAAGTACCCTTTGATTGTGATTTGGCTTCCCATGTAGACTACAGGGAGAGAATGCCTGAATCAGGCAGTGTTTAGTGCCCTGGCTGTGTGACAACTACTTCTCACTGTAACTTAATCACTTGTCCTGGCATCTACCTCTGTCTCGCATGCATCTCAGTTAACACAGGTTGGTAACCCAGGGCCCGGTGTCACTTGGCCAATGACAGAATCTGTCTCTATGCCTGTAAAGTAGAAGTCAAGTCCAAGAGTGTGGGGACATCTGCAGGGCATCTCCTGAGAATGACACCTTGGATGACATCACTACCCTGTCCAGCTACCGTTTTCCAAAACCCTCAAGTCTCTTCAAAGACTGTCAAAAAGGTCCACCCCTCCCAATTCACTTCAGCCTCATCAGCCACTGAAAAAGAAGACAAAGCATGGACCCATTCCCAGTGTCTATGTTTTCCCTTCTATTTACCATATTATTGTATTGCCCTGTAGTACTTCCGGGTGAGCTGCAATCTAGGGAAAAACTTGTGTAGAGAGCAAAGCAGCTATTACTTCCTCAGAAGGCCTAGCGGCTTCCAGTATGAGAGCCTCTGCTGTCCTTTCTCATACCATAGAACCCAGGGGCTCAGCAGCAGCATCAGTTAACTGACTGCAGTGTGTTTGCAACTTTCATCATTCCTTTAAGTATGCTACCTCACCACCTCATGGAGTAGTTACTATCACCTCGGTTTTACAGAGGAGGAAACAGATTCATCAGATGAGAATTTTGTCCTAAGGAGCATCCAGTCTAGTCTGGAAAGTAAGGTGTGTCCACAGACAGGTACAACACAGGTGAGAAAAGGAGAGGTGCTTTAGAGGACCACGGGGTCCTTTAGCTGCTCAGAATTAGGAGAATTGTTTCCAATCTTTACCTTTTCCTAAGAAGTCCCCATCCCATTAGACGTCCATGTATGTCCTAGTCATAGGTTTGGATGTGGACTTGCATAAATGTTTTGAAAAACCATATGCCAGAGTTCTTCTAGGATTTAAGGAGTTAAAGGAGATAGCCTCATCTTTTATCATCTTTCTCACTTGAGCCATTTGCAAGTTTTGCATTTGAGCTATAGTCTCAAAGCCACTCAGTCTCAATTTTCTACCATTGGTCAAAGGAAAGTTGGCATAGAGGCCAGAGATGCTGGAGACATAGGAAGAAAGGAATAGGAAGAAAGAGGATATGTGGATATTTTTAACAGAAAAACTCCAGGAATTTTTCAGATTTGAAAGGGGTCCTGGGTTAGATTTCCTAGATGCAGACCCCAGGGCAAGGATTCATGTGAAAGCAGCTCAGGGGAACCTGGACTTAGGAGAGGGAGGCAGGATAGGGAGCGGGAGACACCAGCAAAGAAGGTATTACAGGCGAAGTTCCAGTCTCGTCCTGACCCGGCCGGGGAGCTCTGGAGTGCAGGACATCTGCGAGTTTGTTCAGGCTTGACACAGTGCTGCTGGGGCTTCCAGGTTTTAGCATGCATCTGGCATTGGCTAAGGGCCAGAGGGAGGTGAGCTGGTGACTGAACTCCCAGGTAGCTCCCGCGGTCCAGGACTCTGTCCTTAGAAGAGAACTGGGCATGAGAAGTAAAGACCCACAGAAGTTGGCAGAGTTGTGGGGCCAGGACAGAGCATCAACAGGGTCACTGTGAACAGGGTGTGCAGCACATTAGTCAGTCAAATTCAGGAATGCTGTGGCCAGCTTACAGCCAATCTAGGGATCCTAGGAGTCCCGCCACCTCCCCGCGCCCCCCTCAATTCACAGCTGAGAAAACTGGGGCACAGGGAGATGAAAGTATTTGCCCAAAGCCATGTGAACTAATTGGTGATGAAATTAGAACTCCAGGCTCCTAAATTCAAGTCTAGGTCTCTTCCAAGGACATCTGGCCACTGCACTTTCCTGCGATGATCTCAGCCCTTAGAGACTGGAGGGACGCCATGCCACCGAGGAGATCATATTTCTCATTTTATTTACATTATTCTCTGCCCAGTCTGGCTTCTTTTAGGCCCAGTGTCCGTCCTTGCAGGCTCAGCAGGCCCACGGAGCCCTGCTTGGCAGCCCAGTAGAAATCAGACTAATTCCCTTGACGGAGAACTGGGCAGTCGTCTGGAAGACTTATCTAGGTAGTTAAGGAAACCTTGGCGCCTGAAGAAGCACTCAGAAGATGACAGGTCTGAATAGTCTGACAAATTTTTATTGCCCCCAAATCTCTAGTCCTGTAAGTCACGAAATAAATCTCAGCTCACATCAAATAAATTATTGTCTGTTTAAGAATGGAAGAATAGATGAAGCAAAGAGCTCTCAATCTGCTCCTGCCTCTCGTCTCCCTCAGCTCATTTTCATGGATTTTTTTCAATCCAGAGCTGTGTCTAACCCTTCCCAACACCAAACCTCTCCCTCCAACTCCCCTGATGGATAGCTGGGCCACACAGCAGAGAGCAATCAAGGGGTTGTTTTTGAAGAATCTCGAGGACCAGGGAGGAAAGAAACTTGGACAGACGAGAAAGCTGTTTTGCTTGCTGGTTGGGCAGATGAAGTGGCCAGCAATTCCTTAGAGCAATAGAGATTTATCAGCTAAAGGGGAAAAAAACAATTGGTCAGATAATATTTTTTAAAGTTTAAAAAAAATTGATTTCAGAGAGAGGAAGGGAGAGGGAGAGAGAGATAGAAACATCAATGATGAGAGTCATCAATTGGTTGACTCCCACACGCATCCCCTACTGGGGGTCAAGCCCCATAACCTAAGAAAGTGCCCTTACCAGGAATCAAACCCTGACCTCCTGGTTCAAGGATTGACAATCACTGAGCCACACTGGCTGGGCTGGTCAGATAATCTTAGAAGGAAGAAGGAGAAAAATAATGCAAGTGATTAAGGGCATGGGGCAAGAGATTTTAAGAATGAAGTAGAGATGCTTTCTCTGATCTCCCATGGCACACTCTTCCTTTATCCTTGTCCTTAATAGACTGAATTATAATTTTTCATTTGCTTGTCTGTTTCCCTGGCCATGTTCACCCTTGTTGTATGTCAGGCCTAGCACAATGCCTAGCACATAACAGATACTCATTATGTATTTGGTGAATGTCTAAGAAAATAAATGAATGAACCGGAATTTTTGAAGGACCAACATTGACCAAGGCACAGAGCTAGACACTTGACCTCCTTGAGTCACGTAAATCTCTCAACAGTGAGCTAGATATGATCATAGTCATTTTGCAGATAAGAAAATGGAAATTCAGATAGGTTAAAGAATTTTCCCGAGGCCAGATAGCTAGTAAATGGAAGAGCTGAAATTTAAAGCAAGGTCTGTCTGACTCCAATGTCTGTGATTTTTGTTGGATTTACTCTTTATTTATAGACAATCCTTTATGATGTGAGGTCTGGCTGCCCATTCTGAGAATGAGCTATAGTCCTTCCTCCCTGTGCTGCCTGCCATTTTGTCACTCAACCTATTGCCTACACTTTCTTCATTTGGTACACCAGAGAAAGAAGAAAAAAAGAAGATGAAATACAAGCCAACCCATTAATTATACCTTGTCAGGCTCATCTCCCTGGGTGTTTCATTTGTGTATGGTTTCTCTTCTCCTCTCTGGCTGTAAACTCCTTGGGGACAAAAGCCACATTTTGTCCATCTCTGGCTGTTCCTCCCCCAGGCACTTATAGGTACCATTTGGGTCAGAGGTGGCCATGTCACCTGGTTGGCATCACAGCAAAGGGTGACAGAAGGAGGGTGCCAGGGACTTGGGGGGAGGAGCTGTGGTGCATGCATGGGAGGATAGGAACTGCCTTTGAAAGCCCTACCAAAAAGCAGAATCAGTCCATCAGTTACATACAAAACAGACTGGTTCTGGAAGGACCAAGGGGAGAGGAGGGGAGAAGAGAAGAGAGGAGAGGATGGCACCAACATTGGTTCTCAAAAAAAACCTGCAGCAAGTGGAGTCAGCCCATCTCCTTCTCCCTGAGCAGCCAGATAGGATCAGGCAAGGAAGAGTGTTATTTTTCTGCTGCTTGCCTGGCAACCGTGACCTTGGTGACCTTTCCCAACCTGAGCCTTCCCAGCTATAGAAGGCATGCTGAGGCCAGAGCACTTCTCTAACCCAGAGCGCCTGGAACCCCATGCCGGGCCTTTGATGTAACCGGTACCTCGCATGGCTGGTCAGGTGCTGGGAGAGGAAGAGGCTCCTGTGAGGATGGAAAGTACTGAATTAAGCTTATTAATAGAACTGCACCTGAACATTGGCCTGTGGAAGGGCCATCCATCTTGGCTGGGCTGAAGGGATGGAGTGTGATTAATGCTGCTGGTGAGCAGGCTGGCCCGCCTCTGCCCATCTCCGCCTTTGGAGGCGGTTTGAAGAATTCATTAGGAGAGGGCAGCAGGATGGGGAAGAGTTATACTGTCCTACTCCCCACCCTGGGCCCCCTCTGGCTTGGTTTCTTCAACAGAGATGGTCAGAGTTGATCAGGATCCGATAGGTCCTCATGGTGGGAGCCAGAGACAGCAGATGTGGACCACTCCCAAACCACACAGCATGGTTAGAAGCCTTTCAATGCTCCTTTAATCTAGTCACCTGAAAACCCAAGGGGGCTTGGTTTCTGTGCTGACCCTGCTGGAATCTTCTCTGCCTGTCCCCTGATGGAACCTGTAGTCTAGCCACATGGACACCACACACGGGGTGGGGTGGGAGGCCAGAAGGGTTCACTCTGCCTCATCCAGGCTTCCTAGAAGGGCTGAAAGAGTGCTGGGTTGGGCAGAGGGCTCCCGACACCCCACCACTCACAGATGCTAAGTCTGGAGTGATTCACTCAGACTGCCAAGCAGCCAGCACCCCTGATTTAACCCCTGAGATGTGGGCTCCATGAGCAATGGCTATTATTTAACCATTAGAATCATTCTGTGCCACCCCTGTGATTTTTAGTTGGAATTCATCGAAGCATCATTTATAGCATCCTGTAAAAATCTAACACAGCTTGCCCCTGCTGGTGTCAATTTGAGTTGCTATAGTGATTGCTAAAAGTGTGTATGTGGAGGAATTACCCACCCTCTCCCAACTTGAAAAAAATTATTTATTAATGATTCAGGCCATCTTTTTTCATGTTTTTATAATTTTTTGCTGACCCCTTACTATTTCCTTTGAGAGTGGGAGTGACTGGGTTTGAAGCAAAGTCATTGTATTGATTTTTCAGGTTGGATAACTTGACACCAAATACCAAGGCAGGTACCTTGATGCTTTAAGTGCAGGAAGCAGAAAAGACTAGAGGAAAAGGTCTCTGTCGCTCGAGCAGGAAATTTATACCCCAGTGCCAGGTGGACAGCAGGTAGCTGGTGGATCCTGGGTAAATCACTTTTGTTACTTACAGCACTAAAACAGACAGACAACACGTGTTTACTGTCACCAACTTCCATCACACCCTATTTCTTGTCCCCTCGGGATGCGTGCTCATAATTCTAACCATTTCTTTATTTCATCATTTATGTATTTATTTACTCTTTCCATATTCTAGGCAGGATTTGAGAAAGCTTACTAAAGCAAAGAAAGAAAAAGGAAAATGAGGTTGAATAAAAATACATGGCAGGGACGATTAGTTTTGGGAAACATGTGCCATAAGGTTGTGCCTGTTGATTAGAAATGGGCACCTCGTTGGTCTCAGAGCTTTCTAGTGGTCAAATGAAGTCATGTAGCCTGACGGGGCAGAGCTTTATCATCCCACTCATTCTGGAGTAAGCAAGCACTTTTTCCTGTTTTTGAGGACTAACAGGTATTTCTTTCTTGGACCCTCATATAAGGGCATTGGGAGATGTAGCAGCTGGCATCTCATTTCTCCAGCTCTTACTTGCATTACTCTTACTTGCAAGAGGAGGACATGGGAATTCAGGAGAAGATTCCCTACAGGTTGGGAATCAACACAGAAGATGCTACAAGTATGCATCTCTCTGCTGTAGAATTGGCCTGTGGATGAACTTGATGTTATTTATACCAGTTGTTCTCCAAGTGTAGCCTTGAACCTACAGCAGGGGTCCTCAAACTTTTTAAACAGGGGGCCAGTTCACTGTCCCTCAGACTGTTGGAGGGCCAGACTATAGTTTAAAAAAAACTGTGAACAAATTCCTATGCACACTGCACATATCTTATTTTGAAGTAAAAAAACAAAATGGCAAAAACGCCCGCATGTGGCCCGCGGGCCGTAGTTTGAGGACGCCTGACCTACAGCATCCGTGTCAACTGGGAAGTTATTAGACATGCAGATCTTTGAGCTCCACCCAGGCCTAGGAATCAGAAACTATGGGGTGGGGCTGGGGAATCTCAGATTTTAACAATTCCTGACAAAATTTGAGGACCAATGACTTAGAGAGGAGTGACAAGCTGGTGTGTCCTTCTGACAATTACAGGAACACTATTTTTTGCCTCTGATCCTTTGATTAGAGTTGGGCAGCAGGTAGTTTGAAGGTATCTATATATATAAAAGCCTAATATACTAATTGTCCCTCTGATGTTTGACAGTTCTACCAGTCGCTATGATGCACACTGGCCACCAGGGGGCAGACACTCTGACCGGTAGGTTAGATTGCTGCTGGTGTCTGGCCAATCGGGACTGGGTGAGATGGGCTGGACATGCCCTGGAGCCCTCCTGCGGTCCCTCCTCGGCCCTGATTGTGCACCGGTGGGGGTCCCTCGGCCTGGCCTGCTCCCTCTCGCAATCCAGGACCCTTCAGGAGATGTCAGAGAGCCAGTTTTGGCCCCATCTCTGCAGGCTAGGCCGAGGGGCCCCACTGGTTCATGAATCTGTGCACCGGGCCTCTAGTGTATATATATATTTGGCAACAGCCTGGAGAGCAAGTACTTACGTTATCAATTAACAGTAGAACCATAAACTTTCCAAATGACTCAGAGGAAAGTCTGGTTGCTTTTCTCTCCTTTCGGCAGGTGAAGTCTCCCCCAAAGGTCCTTGGACCTCCCTGCTCGGTGGGAAGGGTGCCAGGGCAGGCCCGCAGGGGGCCAGGCGTTTTCTCAGAATACACTTTTACTGCACAGTGTGCATTTCTTCTTGGCTTCTTTTCAGCTGTTCTCATATGTTTTACATATATATGTGTGTTCTTTCTTCCCCACTACCCCTCCCAGCTCTAAAACCCTATGATTATTCCATTAGGTAGGAAGAGAATGAAAAGAGCCCTAAAGGTGGAAGGTACTGTAGAGACAATGTAACACAGCCTCCTCATTTTACAGATCATAAGCGGGTCGGGAGCAGGAACAGTTTCCCTCGGTGCATTGCTTAGCTCAGTACCTGGCATGTAGCAGGTTCTTGGTGACACTTAATGGAATCTGCTTGTCTGCTGTATGTAGCGTTTCATAATTCCCCCATGCCTTAGAGCATTTTATCCCCACAAATACTCAGTGTTATTCTCCCCATTTTCAGATTTTTAAAAAACTAGCTTTAGCAGTTAGACATTTATTGAAGTCTCCCAGCTTTGAATATTACAGGTTCAGACTAGAACTCGTGCCTCTCCACTTTTGGCTCATTTCCCTTTCCCTTCTCCGCCAGTGGCATCTTCCCTCGTGCCTAGAACCCAGTTAGTCTAGTCAGACACTGTGCCCTTGTACCCCAAAGACATAAACCGAATGGTTCACTTCTGTGTAAACAGTGGCCAGAGTCAACTCCAGTCAGCTCAAAGAGACAAGGGTAAGGGATGACAAAATCTCAGAATGAGAAAACACAAGAAATTGTTTCACTCAAGACCACAGCCACAGATTCAGAAGTTCCTTTGTTGCTTATGACTTGCCCCATCCCTTTTACTTTTTGTTGTTGTTGTTGTTGTTCAGGTTAGCATTTTCTGGCTTTCCCGAAGCTCAAGGCTACAGGTAGCCCATAGAGTACCTTGGTGAAAATCATGAAAAGGTGCTCCTTTCTACAGGCAGACTTGGCCCCAAACAGGGAAGATGGCTTGGAAAGGAGAGCATGGACCGAATTTCAACTCCTACTCACCTGCTGCAGGGCACCACCAACTCACCTGACCGTGGCATCCTGTCTTTATGTACAAGCCCTGTGTGTACCATAGCTGTGGGGCCAGGATCCAATAAGGTCAGCATCTGGGGGTGCAGCTTACATAGGGCATAAATAGAAGCCTTGCTCTCTGCTAAGCCAAATCACCATTAAATCATATACATATCAGCATCCTGGAATAATACACAGGACTGTTGGCTGAACTGTCTCACATACAGTGGAAGATCATGGCTTCCAACTCTCTTACTTTAAAAGACAAATTTAGGTTAACACTCATAATAATAACGATTCTACGAGTACTAGCTAATGTATATTTAATGCTTCCTATCTCACAGGCATTATTCTAAATATTCCATGTATTAACTCATGTATTCCTCACAACATTCTGTAAGGCAGTTACTATTGTTATCCCCATTATACAGGTGTAGGACTTCTTGGAAACACAGGAAAGTTAAGTAACCTGGATAAGGTCACAGTTAATAAGTGGTAAAGCTGGGATTCCAAACCAAGTCCAGCTCCAGAGTCTGTGTTGTTAACCATTATGCTGCCTATGTAAAATGCTGGCAACATAAAAGAGGCTGGGGTAGCTAGGGATGCCCTCAAATGGAAGTCCTCCCATCTCCCCTGGTCCACCCCTCCCCAATAACTGCCAACCATCCTAGTCACCAGCCTGGTCCAATCTCTCCAGGCTAAGGGGTGCCTCCTTTCTGGGTTGAACTATTCTCTTGCACCACCCTACCTTCTGGGAAGTACATTTTCTGGTTTCAAGTGGGATAGAAAACAGTTGTGAGAATTGCACTTGGTGGCAGGGATTTTGTCAGCTCCGTCTTAGAGGAAGCCTGGGCTGTTGTGGGCACTGTCCCACCTCCCCACCTCCATCCCACTCTGGCCCCTGTGAGGAAACACAGGCTTCATGGCTTGGCCACCTTCAGGTGGGGTCTCATTATTGCTAATGATGACACTAGCACAGCCCAGGCGCTGGCTGAGACCCCATTAATCCCTCCGCCACTGCTCAGCCGCACCTGTGAATTACAGACCCACAAATCTTCACATTTCCCAGTGATGCTCTAATGGTCCACTTTCGTTGTCATGGCAACACCAACACAGCTCCAGGAGCCCTCTGAGTACCTGAGGTGAAAGCGAAGGGGGTACATTTGCTCCTGTGGGTCACGGTGCAGTGGGCCGGGTAGGCATTACTGTGACAGTCTTGGCTCCGCACACCTGGGAGCGACTAAAGGGAAGAGCAGTGATTCTGATGGGACTCACGTTGGCCAAGTTGAGACTCTCATCCTCCCTCCTGCTCCAAGATCCCCAAGCCTTCTCACATCTCTACTGTGGTTGCAGCCCGCCCTTCAGGGTGCTGGGATGGAGTCTGGAGGCCACTACTTCAGCCCTGCCTGTCCTGTTGGGGAAGCCCTTTAGCTCATGTAGAGTTGGAGACACCTAAGAGTGCATTGGTTTTCAAGGGGCATCTACCCTATGCCCGTCAACTCTTTCCCTTGCTTCATGGCTGCCCTCAGGGAGTTTACAATCCATTAGAGCATTCCAGAAAATGCGAAGGCCTGAGGGTCTTGAGATTTGTCACAGATAAGAAGTGAGTTACATGTGCCACTGAGCAGCAGGTGCCTGGATTAATGGGGTCCTATTCAGTCACTGGCTGTTTGAGTGTCTTCCCTTGGGGGAATGACAGGCACACACACTTGACTAAAATCTCTGGAGCAATGTCAGATGGGACCCACACTCTGTCCTTACATGACTGACTTCTAGAAACTAAATGCCGAGTCCATACTTCCTTTAAAAATGCCTCTTTATTCACTTTTGGCCTATAGTTTTAGGTCCTCAGAATCTTTTAAAATTTTGATTCTCACCGTTACCATGCCCTGCTTCCTCTCCACCTTCCATTTATATGGTATTTGTACACTTAATAAGCATGTATTCTGTGCTAAGGCTTTGAAGACATAGAACACATGCTTGCTAAAGACCGTAACTGGATTTCATTTGCATGAATTCATACAGCCCTTAGTATAACCTCTACTTGTGTTCCATGAAAAATAGCAACATTAGTTCTGGTGGGTTGATTCGTTATTATTTTTTCAATGGTATAACTAATGATGCGATCTTGACCAAGTCACTTAACCTGCTTGGCTTTTGTTTTGATAGATGATCCATAAATAATAGTTAAATTGAACTGAAATAAGGAACTGAACTAAATGAGGTCTACAGTGAAATCACCATTAAGGAAACACCTTGCGTTTGCTGGTGATAATTACTTCCTGAGAGATTTTCATACCTTCGGTATCCAGAAACGATTACTTTTTACCTTTGTTCTTAAGTACATGTCCTGTTCACTCAAAGCAAGAATGTTGTATCCTGCCTAATGTTATTATGGGTGTCAATACACAACATTGCGCCCTTGTGTGGTAGGCTTGTAAGAAATGTTTGTTGATGATAAAGGTGAGACACAGAAGAGATGACCAAAGACAATCTGGATTCCTGAGAACTCCTTGAGAAGTTGGGTGTAAAGACCCTTGCGGGCCCAACAGTCTGTTTAATTTTTATGAACCTTTCTATATCTATTCTCTAGTGAGGACAGGGAGAATGGAAACAAGAATTCTGAACCTAGAGGAAACATTTTCTTACAGAAGAACCAGTAATTTCTATTCCCATGAAAATTATTTCTCCCCCACTGTCATCTACTTTTTCTTTTTCTTCTCTTACTTTCCTTTTGGGTCAGGCCTATTGCCTTGGAGGTCAGTGCATCGACGTTAATGTATGCATCTGGTCCAGTTATACCTCCCCCCACATACACACTCCCAATACACCCCTCAACGAGGTTTCTGTCTCAGCATCTTCCCCCACCTAAAACATCACTAGGTAGAGACACTCTACATTGGAAAATGGGCCCCAGTGTTGGGGTAGTAAAGGCGAGCCTCTAGAAATTCAGCGCTAGGGTACAACTTGAACTTGAGCACGGTCACTTGCAGCTGGTGCGTCTGAGACTGAAGAGGCATTCAGGCCAGGCGTGCAGTGTGGCTGAATGCCTCCTCTGTCCACACGTTCTGGGGGGTGGGGGGCAAGGGGGGGGAAGGACCCAGTCACGTATTTCCTTTGCATGAGCCTCTGGAAGCCGTGCAAGGACGTGTGGGGAACAAAGTCACTCCTGACATCCCCTAGGAAACACTGTTCATCACAGGAGCCTTCATCTAGAATCTTATGCCAGAAACCGAACATTGACACTTTGTAGTTAAATGTGAAAAGGGAATCCGGAATGCTTTGGTCAACCTTAATCGCTCTGAATGGTCAGAGCTAGTCACTCATTGTTTAGTTGAGACATTGGTAGTTAAAGAAACTCTCACCTGTTAATCATGTAAATTTTTGCTGATTGTCTTTTGTTGTAATTTCCTGCCTAAAGGATATGGGTGTATCTCAGAACCCCAATAAAAGGGATGGCAAAGGCCAGAGGAGTGAGCAGTCCTCCCACTAGAGGTGGACTCCCGCCTGGCCCCCATTTTCCCAAATTGATTCTTTTCTAGCTTCTCTTCATTTTTGATTGCGGCCTTCTCCAGAAACCGGACCTGAACGGGATCTCTGAAACACGCGGGACGGGACAAGGGATCCCACATCTTATAACTAGAGCTCTATTTCTAACCTGACGGAAACTTGGCCTGGAATTCTGGGCAGCTCATCTCACCCCTACTCCAGGGGGACCTTGTACCTCCGGGATAGTCTCTCTTGTCCGGACCTGCCTCATAGGGAGTTTGAGAGGATCTAATGAGATAATGTTTGGAAAGCTTTGTGAAATCTTCAGAAGAAATAGCTATAAATGAGAAATATCGTTATTATAGGAATCTCAGAAGCATCCACTCCAATTAAAGGTGAGGGGGAGGAATCCCGATTCCATTACCATCTCCTGTTTCTGAGAGCTGATAACACTGGAAACTATGCATGCTTTTCCCAGCTAAAATTCCCCACCTCTCCAATCCACTCCGAGGTGAAATGTTTTAGGAAACTTTTAGAAATTTCTCTTTCTTCTCTTTTCAGAAGGAAGAACACTAAATAAGCACACTTTGGCTGCTTACAAAAGAGCTGTTTTGACCAAAACCATTCAAAAAGCCTGAGCTTTATGAC
Organism: Eptesicus fuscus; assembly: GCF_027574615.1. Lineage (NCBI taxonomy): Eukaryota > Metazoa > Chordata > Mammalia > Chiroptera > Vespertilionidae > Eptesicus > Eptesicus fuscus. The sequence goes on along the minus strand of NC_072494.1, from coordinate 20,381,375 downwards.
TTCAAATTTAGCTGGTCCTCAGCTCCCACGGAGATAAATGGAGCAGTGTTAAATCTGAGAGGGGAAAATTGGTTTGGCAGGGTTCTGATGTTCGAAGCCGCCATTCAAACATCAGCTGAACAGAGGCTGATTTTTCCATATGTCAAAATGGTTTCTTTCTAGAGAAATTATTTCACTGATTTCTTTCCCGCACTGAAAAATGAAGTTTGTTATTTTGGCAATAATTCATCCTTCCAATTTAGAAAGATCATTTGTTTTCAGAAGCCACTCAAAGTCCTTTTTCATGGTAGAATCAGTCCCTGAGAAGCAGAAGAGACCCCCGTAGAATTCACTGAAGGTGGAAACAATAGGGATCTCAACCTGCCAAGACTTGGGGGCCAGGCAGGCCACATAAGGGAGGGAAGGAGTCAGGTGTCAGGACAACTACATTTGGCCTCTGGTGGGAGGGAAAATTTTCCCTTTTACCCTCAGAGGTCCTTGGGTAGGGCCCTGCATATTAGACTGACAAAAGCCAGACAAACAACAGGAAAACACATGGAGGTTTATTAACACATACATGGCACAGAATACGTGGGAGGACTCAGTGATGAGTAACTCAAAGGGGTGGTTAGAACTCGGAGCTTATATAGCCTCTTAGAGAAGAACAGTAGTTTTATAGAAAAGTGAGAATACAAAAGAACCAGAGTGTAGGCTTTTAGGGACAGCAAACTGGGAAGGTAAATGTAATGGGAGAAGCTAATGGAAGGTAAGCGCTCTCTGAGTCTAGTCTGTGAGGATGTCCTGTCCTCTAGTCTCCTGTGATAAGGTTGTTCTCCCCTTCCTGCTGGGGGAGTGCGGAAGGATACCTTTACTCAGGAACTTACGTTCTGCTTTCAGGCAGACAGGGAGGGCAGAGAGCTCCTCTTGTGTCTGTTCTGTATCCTGCTCAGCTCAAGATAGTCCTTATGTCCGAGTGGCATATTTTGGTGTGGCATGTTCTGACCCCTTCGCCTCCATGTTGGGAATGGTAGGAAGCGGAAAGGGTCATGGGGAACCAGAGGACACAGCTACCTCCTGCCATGCAGAAGCACAGTTCCAGGGTTTCTTCCAGTTTTTTTCAAGAGATGCCAAAAAAACAACACACCCCCACAACAATTCTATATGCCATTTCCCAATTTTAAACGTTATTCATAAATTATCTTTTTAACACTATGTAGCCAAACCACACATCCTGTCCCTGGGAGATTGTTTTCAACCTTGGATTTAAACTAATGTAAACTTTCCAATGAAACTGTAGTGGAGGGGAAAAATGAATCTCTCTAAGACCCAAGTATCTTACAATAACAGAAAAATCATAGAATCCTGCCAGTTTTTTTTTTCTCCATCTTGGTGGTCCCCTTCTTCTAGCAACTTGCTCAATATCTCTCCCTGTGCCTCAGCCTCCTTATTTATGAAGTTGGTATAATAAGAGCACCTACCTCCTAGGATGTTGTGAGTAATAAATGAGAGAGAATATTTATATTTATATGTGTATATATATATGTATATATTTATATATATATACACACACACACACATACACACACATCTATATACACACATACACACACACAAATATATATATATATATATATATATATATATATATATATATAAACACACACACACACACACACACATATATATAGTAGTAATAAGGGAAAGTATTTACATATATAAAATACTAGGACACTGGCACTATAAACCCTATCCTTTATTATTGTTGGTTCATTTTTTAACTAGATCCTAGCCTGGGAATCAGGTCCACTTCCCTCTTTTGTAACAAACACTTTCTCCACTGCTTAACTCACCTCAGTCCAATTCAATCAGATAATATTGTGGGTTCACTACAGACTTAAAACAAGAAAGTGGAATGGGCTTTTGAAAGCCAGCACTCCTGAGCATTGGAGAAAGGGAGGTGGTTGCCAAGCCCACTGAGTCAGTGAACAAGTACCCAGTTTTACCCTCCCAGTCAGCTTCTCCAATGAGCCCGAGAAGTTCAGCTTCTCCAGCCTTCTGCTTCCAAACTGCTAAGCTGCTGCTGAGTGCGTAGCATGGGGTGGAGGAGCAAGGTCTGAAGTGGGGCCTCCTTTGGGCTTTGGTTCAGGTAGATACGTGGGCACGCACAAGGCTTCTATATTTGCTATCACCTCTAATTATCAAGTGAAGGCGTGAGCCTAGTCAACTGCTAAGCACTGTTCATCCTTAATTGTTTTAAGCAGTTAATGAAACAAAATCTCTGCCCTCTTTGCTTCCATTTCCAAGTCTGTGTTTTCTCTTGGTATCTTCTTCTACACGGCACATTCTCTACCAATGCCAAGGCAATCCAAAATCTGTTGTTGATAATTCCTATCCTGAGAGAGCTTGTATCTCACTTGGGAAAATCATGTGAAACAGATCACAAGACAAGATACTGTATGATTAACTACAAGAACAAGAGATGCAAAGAAATTCTTTAGCAGGTAGAAAGGGGAGTGTAAATTAGACCAGTAGTAATAAGGGAAAGATTGAATATTGGGTGGATTTCTGTCCAAGAAAAAAAGGGGAAAGGCAGGGGGCATTCCAGGAGGAACCAACAGCAAGAGCCAAAGTGAAGATGAAGGGAGAGCATTCTGAAATGTCCAGCCAGCCTTTGCTTTTCTCTATACTGCCTGATACATAAATTCAGATGAATGGAAGAAAAGAAAAAAAGTCAGAGAGACATAAGTTCTGCAGGCCCCAGGATGAACATTTGCACTGCCCACCAGGAAGACTCTAGTAAATTGTATTACTGTATTTGGTACCCTCAGCTTTCCCCTGTTTCCCCAGAAAGTGTGTCATGGGACTCAGGGAACTCTGGAAAGATAAAAAAAATATTCACATCAAGAAACAGGAATCTCCTAAGGAACAGGAAGATATCTGAGAAAACAGCCCCCTGGCCCTTAATTTGTTATTTTGGACTCTCCCAAGATTGACCATGTGGCTTTAGGGATAGAGTACTTGCTATGGAAATCAAGCCTAATAAAAAGATTTCAGCACTGCAGCCATCCCGGGTTCTGGAGTGATGACTGTTGTGCCTGTACTTGGTCTGTTTGGTAAGACGCTTGGTGCCATACCAGGGGATTCAGGGAACATTGCTCTGTCTCAGAGAAAGCAAATGATCCTGGTCCTGCTTGCCATGCTGAAGACGTCCACACACACCTCTACACAAAGGACAAGGACAGAGACCCAGGGGAACCCCAGGCTTGCCACGGACAGGATCTGTGAGGGGCAGCCCCTTTTGAAATGTAATTGTATTGATTTCATGGTGATGAGGGAATTGAGAGCCATATAACATTTCTAGTTCCTGAAACTTGCGACTTCTGAAACTTGGGCTGACAGGGTGCTGAGTTTCTGTCACATGACTCTGTTTGCAGACAGTTATTTGCCTGTAGTGCCATTTGGTAGATCCCAGAGGGACTGACATTTAAAGGGTATTTATTTTCTTACTGTGTTTGGAAGGCACAAACTGTTGGCGTGGGTTGGGTCGGACTGGCATCTCTGTACTGTCTTTGACTTTCTATTTCTCCACTAACTGGCTCATCATGAGCCTTGGTTTACAAGGACAGTGTGAGCAGTGTGAAGGGTTGGATTGGAGGGTGGGGGACCGACTTGAGCACCCCCATAACCTCCGTCAGTATCCTGCACCTAACTCTCCCACATAAACTCACAGAGTCTAAATAGGATGCTCTCTCTGCAAATACTGCCCATTCAAGATGCGGTTCCTGGACCAGCCACCTTCGGATCTGATCACTACCTAACTCCTCCTATAGAGAAATGCTGCCCCTCTTGACACTCTTTAGAAGAGACTTAACATGTGGTATCCAAGGGGAACCCCCAGTTGGAGAGGCACAGTGGCTAAACGCCTCCTTTCCACCATGGGCAAGGACAACACGGCACACCGTCCAGCACCGTTCATTGGTAGATGCCCAGTAAATAGCAGCCAGGAACTCCCAGAAGAAGTAACACGCCTCCTTGAAGAATTGGTTGTTTAACTATTAATGAGCAGCAGGTGGGAGGAGAAGGAAGAACGTTTAAAATCACTGCCCAGCCTGAAACCAAGAGTTGCCTCATCTGTCATACATGTGATGCTCTTCATTGATTAATGTCAATAGCAAAGTAAAACAGTAATGTAGGGGGGAAAGTGATCAGCCTAGATGAGTGATAGGGAGAGAGTGGGCCCAAAGACCACCTCACTCAGCACCAGCAGGGGAGCCAGGCATCCCTCAGTCAGGTTCCCACAGGGGCACAGTTATCTGCATGGAGTGTTGTCCAGTGGGGCGTCATTAATGATCACGCCAACAACAGACACATGTGGGCACTGCCCCAGACACCCTGCGGTATGTGAGCTGAATAGTTATCTGTCAATAGGAACTGGGAAGGGAGCTGGTGGCTGCCTTGAGCCAGGAAGGTGCACTGAGCCCCGAAGGAGAATTCTACCCAAGGGAACTTTGGGGACAGAGGTGGGGGCTCAGAGCATCTCTGTAGGCTGGGCCTTATCTGGTGTGTAGAGCTTTGTCCAAGCCCAGGTGAAGGTACTTTTGTAGGGACCAGAGTTCCACCCTGTTCCAATTGAAGTTCACTTCTTATCCATGTGGATGGAAGTTCAGCAGGGTCTTTGCTTATCCTGGTCACTTGGACCTCCAGGCTAAATAAAAATTGACATGTGCTTCCTCAGTTGCCATGATAGGGGGGAAAGGAATGCGGTGGATTTTGCACAAGTTTTTAAAGCCCCCACTTCCATATCACTTCCTCTCCTACTCATGGCCAAAGCAAGTCACGTGCTACACCTGACTCCACAGGGCAGAGCAGGACAATTGTACCATGCGCCTAGTTAGAGAATGGGGTGTTTATCAATAGCCCTATTCCTGGCCACCCAGTAGATGGAAAACCAAGTTTAAACCCAGGTGGGATGACTCAGAGCCCATGTTCCATCCTCACATTAATCTGGAAGAGAAGGTCAGCCAGCTGGGACCTTCTCTTGCCCCCAGCATGCCCTCCTCCACATGGTCCTTGCAGAGGCCCTCCCTTTCTCTTCCCAGGCCATGGTTAGGAGACAGGCAGCGGTAATTGATGGCTCCCAACAGGAGTGGCGGAGAGATGATCTAACAGCATGTTCTGAAGGAGCCATGGCCGGGAGCCTGCTCATAATAGCAATTGAAGCGCTAGTTTCTGCAGGGCTTGGAGTGCCAGGGTCTCGAGGGTTTATTAATCCCACAGCAGTCCTAGGAGGGGTTCATTGCTGCTGTTATTTATACCTTTGGCTGTGCTCACCCAGCACGGAGAGTCAGCTGGGATTATGTTCCAGGGACACAGAGCCCTGGCTGCCTTCCAAGTTAGGGCTGCGGAGGGCTCTTCCTCCTGCAGCTCCTAGACTGCACTGACAAAGAAGAGTGAACAGAGGCAGTCCAGCCCTGGAGATGGAGACGGGCATCCCTCCCAGAGGAAGTGGCCAGGAGGATGGGATATCTTGGGACTTTGTCAGTCCATTAGTGTGAAACTTAAGAGCTACCCTCTCTACTATCTCCCCTCCCCAGACCAGAATGACTGACAGCACCTTCCTCCGAACCACTGTCCTTTTGCCATCTGTCCCCCCCCATCCCTTGTTCATTACCTGAATTTATTATTTCTTTTCCCACATGACTTGCTCCATCTGCTATAATTAGAGTAAGTTTCTCAGAGCATAGATAATAACTACTGCTTTGTGGGGACACTCAGAGCACCAAACATATGTAAGGTATTCAATCAGTGGTTGTAGCCCCTGGCTTCTGCCCACTTGAGCAAGCTTACCTTCCACCATTCCCTCCTATGCTTTCCCTTTGCTCTCCCGCCAGCTGGAAGGAAGGGCAGATCTTACCATTACACACCTTTCCTAGTCTGAGCACATGCTGTCCTTGGCCTGGAATGCCCTTCCCCTCCACCATGCCCACTACCCACCTCAACCAACTGGATCCCTTCTTCCTTGTACCAACACTGTCACTTGCACTTATTTCTATTCCAGAAATAATTATATTTCAGCTACTTGTTTATCTGTCTGTCATCCTCACTAGCCTGAGAACTCCTTGAGAACACAAATACATCTTACTTATATTTTGTCCCCTCCTGCCTTTGCCGATGCCTGGACAGGACCAGGACCAGTGGGAGGCAAATGAGTGAGTCAGTGATTGAGTGAGTATGTGAATGAATGGCTGGAGAAACTTTGCAGATGGGACCTCTAATCTTCCAAAGTTTTGGTATTTACTTTTAGAATTATCCATGTGTCCTTATGAACTCCTTTTTCATTCAGTGACCTGCCTTTTGGTACAAGTTCTCTAAATCCTTTCCTAGGTTTAGAGTAAAGAAACACAATACCCAAACTTATGTCAGTTAAATGTACTCTGCTCAATTAGTTGAAGCACCTTGTGATGGGGCCAAGAGTTAAGATCCCCACTGTTTGGACCAGTTGCTGGCTTTGGATGCAAAGACTAAGTGTTCTCTTTCCCCTTCCAACCTTAGCTGGTAGCCATGCAAACAAAAGACCTTGGTCACTGGGGACACTGAGTGGAAAACTAGCTCTTAGAGCAAATCTGTCTCCACTACCAGCAACACAGAATGGACACCCCCAGGGAAAGGTTGACATTTTTAGTTGAAGTGAGTTCTTGAATCTTTTATGCATCATTGTTGTCATAGATAAATGCCCAGGAAGTGGCGATATAGCCATGTCTTGTCTCCAGTTAAAGGCATCATCTCCAGTGGGCTAGTGGGAGAGGCACTGAACCCTGAAGTGAAGAGCTTGGGTCTGGGCCCAGCTCTTCACTAGCTGTGTGACCCTGACCAAGTTGCCTAGCCATTCTGAGTTCCAGTTTATTCATATGTAACAAGAGAGGGTTCATCTACAAAATACAGTTTTCAAACCTTGTATTATGGAGCCCCAAGGCTATGAGCAGGTTTCTCGGGGGCCACTGGTGGGAACAAAGGTATAAATAACAGCAGCAATGAAACCCTCCTAGGACTGCTGTGGGATTAATAAACCCTCGAGACCCTGGCACTCCAAGCCCTGCAGAAACTAGCGCTTCAATTGCTATTATGAGCAGGCTCCCTCAGACAAAGTCCCAAGATGTCCCATTACTCCAGAGAAGCCCCACTGCCGTCCTTCACCAGATTCCCATGTGGGATTTGTGGTGTGTGTGTGTTTTTTTTAAAGGGGGTGAAAGAATTGCAGTGCTTGGACAAAAATGACACAAAACACTGATCTATATAATTTAAACGATCCCTCCCTCTGTGCAATGCAATCTCTTGGCTGCAGCTTTCAAGGGTGCCAAGTTTGCTTCACCTGTGTCTGAGGATATGTTCATTTAAGCCCAAGGTGTAGAAACACAGAATGATGGCTTGAATTTTCTCATCCTTTTACTTTATAAACATCTTTGCCCCAAGAAATCACCCCAAATTAATTACGCTGTTATTACCATAGAGTGTTGATAGAAGCCATTAAGTACTAGTTCAACTGCTTATCCAATGCTTGAATCCCCTTCTTTCTATTCCGATTAAGTGGTTGTGCAATGTTTTCTTGAATTCTTCTAGTGACTGAATTTTCTGCCTTCGGTTGTATCTGACTTGAACTGATGAATAATAGAGCTTGACCTCTTCAGACCATGCAAGGAAAGCTCAATCCCCCTTCCAATGATTGGAGAGTGTGACTATTGGCCCCTGACCATCTTCAACTGGTCAAGCAAATCACCACCTCTACCCTTGAGCTCTTCTCATTATGCATAGCTTTAACTTCCTTCCCCATGCAAGTGGTCCTCACCATTTATTTTTTCCTCTCTCACGGAAAATGCAGCAGAATGAAATGCAACAGCCTGCAAGGCTGAGCAGAGCACAGCAGAGCACAACCATTCTCTATTTCTTGTCCAGTGCTTTTCAACCCTTTCCATGTTAGAATCACCCAGGCAGCTACTGAAAAAAATATTGTTTTCCAAGCTTCATTCTAAACGTTAAGTCAGAAATTCTGGAGATGCGGTTTAGGTTCTGACATTAAAAAAAAAAAAAAAAAAAAGTCCAAGCAATTATTTTGTGTGGCCAGAATCAAGAACCACTGCTCTTGACATGAGGTACAAAGTCCTCGATTCTTGCTCTGATTGGCCAATGATCCATTGAAGTGTTCTACTCAGCCTGGTGGGGAGGTACATTGGCAAAAAAGAGAGAGAGAGCGCGGTTTGAGTATCTTTTATATGTAAGCAATGAGCTAGACATGTAGGCACATTATTTCATTTGCTCTTCATTGTGCTTCATTGTGAGTCAGGTGTTTTTTGCCGCCGTTTTACAAAGGAGAACCTCAATCACATTCAGCAATTCACTCAAAGTCACTCAGCTAGACAAGGGGCAAAACTGGGGTTCCAGATCTACTTGAGTTCAAAGCCTACCTTCTGTTTATTATGCCACTTTGCTTTCCTTAGTTGAATTAATTTAACAGTTATTTATTAAGAATCAGGACCTGCCATGGGCTAGACATGTCCCAGGCCAGCAGATCTTGGGAGCTGGAGTTTTGTGGCAATGTGCCAAGCTCGACAAAGACACAGAACATTTTCTTTTTTTCAATTCCATGATTTGTTTATGGGTTTGTTTTCTTGAAGAAAAAATCATGTCGACGTAATGCAGGCTTTGTAGAGAAATAAGTCTTTGATATTTGGTTGTAAAATAAATGTCAGAATAAAATGTTTGAGAAAATAAAGAGCTGTATAGGAAATCACTTCCCACGGAGCTGTAGGATACTGATGCGGTGTGGCTGGTGTTTCATTACTTAAGGCAAATTTGGTACATAAAGAAGGAGCTGCTGTGCCCTGGCAGCTACTGACCCCCAGAGCTGTGGTTTCCTCGCCAGGAGTGACTGCGGAGTGAATTCACACTGTCCTGGCCGCAAGGTTTGTCCTATCCCTTAAAGACTATCTCAGTTAGGCGAGTGATGTGACCAGCAACCAGTGGCTCTGTGGCTCTTCTCCCCAAAGCCTCTGGAACATATTCAAAGAGGTTGGCCACTTTTTTCACCTTAGTCTCACTAAGCAGGGCCATTTGTGGGGCTACTTATAGGCTGAAGGCACTACCCAATGAAGGAGTAAAAAGCTAAGAATAAAGACAGTGGCCCAGACAAGAGAAGGAGACAGAAGAAACCCAAGTGAAACTGAGAACAGAGAACTACCAAGAAAACGATAGGAAACATTATTCCAGACTACTTCATGAATAACAAGAAGGAAGGGAGAAGGGGAGGGTGGGAGGAAGGAAGGCTGGCCCTGGTTGGGAACAGGTTTTCAGCAACTGGAGAAACTTGAGAAGCATCACTTACCAGGTTGTTTTGCAAACAGTTTCTGTCTAGGTCTGAGCCTATAATACATGACATTTACAGTCCTGGTCTTTTGAGCAAGACTGACCTGGTGGGAATGGCATGGTCTTTGGAATTAGAAAGAAGTGTGAATTCCAGCTCTCAGTCATGACCTGTAGGATCTCACTTAAGATATTTAACTTCTCTGTGCCTCAACTTTCTCATCCATATAATGGGACTAGTAATAGTTTTGTTTTTCGGCTATCACAAGAATTAAAGCAATCATGTTTTTGCAATACTCTTGGCTCATGGTAGACACTCAGTATTTTTTCTAAGATGTTTGAATTTTGTTTCCAGACCACTTCAAGAACCACTTTTGCAGCAAAAGACAGTTATTATGGCTTAGTGCTTAAGTCTCAGTAGTTGAATTCAAATCCTGGTTCTATAGTATCAGTTACATGACCTCAGACAAATTACTTAACCCTCCCCCAGCTCCCATGCAGCTGTTTTATTTTTTATGTGAAATGTGGATAACTGCACCAACCTCACTAATTTTTGTTCAGAGGATTGAATGGGTTACAGAACATGCCTGTACATCATAAATACTCATGCTCATGTTCCGTCTTGTCATTGTTACTCAGCAGGGGATAGCTGAAGGTGGCTGGTACAGGGATACTGGGCAGATTCACTGGTCCTGAGCGTTTCGGTGCAATTGAGGGGAAAACCCCAGAGCATCCACACTGGGGGCCATGTGCTGATAGGTTTTTGGTGGGAGATGTAGGAAAGTTCATTTGCAGTTAATATAAATTCAGCTGTCCTAATTAGCACAAGCCCCAAAGCCTAAAATAAATTACCCTGGTCTTAAACATAAATGAGGCTGTAGGCTAGGAAGAATGTTGAGAACGTCTTTTTAGTATTATTGTTCTAATAGTTATGAGAGTGAAAATGCTGATACACACCAAGGTTGTTTGGGAGCCAGAAGATTCTGGGCCCCCATGTGCAGAGTCATAAAGGAATTTGCGCATCAGACAGCAAGTATTTATTGTTGTAACTTTTAGTTTTTCAGAATCTGCTGTGTGGTAGACATGGTACGTTCAGTCTTTGCAGCTACCTGCATTAGTTTCCTAGGGCTGTCATAACAAAGTCCCCGAAACTGGACGGCTAAAAACAACAGAAATGTATCGTCTCACAGTACTAGAAGCCCGAAGTTCAAAATCAGGGTGTCAGCAGGGCCAGTCTCTCTCTGACAGCTCTAAGGGAGAACCCTTCCTTGCCTCTTTTAGCATCTGGTATTTGTCAGCAATTCCTGGCAGCCCTTGGCCTCCCGTGCAGCCTGCAGCCCCATCATGGCCGGTGTCTCCTCACACTGTCTGTCCTCTGTGTGGCTGTCTCTATGCACACATTTCCCCTTTTATAAGGCCACCAGTCATATTGGATTAGGGCCCACCCTAATTATCTCTGTAAATACCTTATTTCTAAAATAAAGTCATGTTCTAAGGTACTGGGGCTTAGGACTTCACCATATCTTTTTGGGGGACACAATTGAAGTCCTAACACCACTCTTTAAGGTTTATATTATTCTCTTGTTTTACAGATGAGGTATTGGAGCCTCAGGGGTCAAGACCTTCCTCTGGTCACATAGCTGGCATTTGGAGAAGCCCCGTGCCTTTCAGACCCAGACTAGACCCCTCACTGCTCCGCCTCTGTGTGCTGGTGCTTTGGCGTGTCATGGTGTTGCAGGTTGAGGTGACATCAGCCATGACACTGGTTGGTCCTGCACTTCACTCCTGCACATATTTGTCTGGATTTGATGGGTCAATTCAGTGATTTTTGCATGAACTCTCTCAATTGGAGATGTCCCTTGCCTTTTCGGGATCCTGAACAGTGGCTGGTACTCACTGTGCCAGCCCCTGAAATGCTGCAGGCACGAGAGGAAGGAGTAGATGAGGAGAGGGGGTCCTCCTGATCATTGAGCTTTAGCCTCCATCTCTGCTATTCCTCTTTAGTTGACCATTGGCCCACCATGGCCCCACTGACCAGACCATGCAGTCTCCCTGCATCCTGACCCACGACGCCCCTTGGATCTGCTGCCCCATCCAGCACCTCTCACACCTCTTGGGGTGCTCTAGGCTCCTGAGTGTGGCAGTAGGAATTGTGCATGGTCTTGGCATTAGGAGAGGCATTTCTGGCCCAGGCCGTCTTCTCCACTCTGCATCATGTTACTCTTGTGGCACATGTGTCATTGCTCTGGGTCAGCCCAACATGTTCCCAGCCAGCTGGTACCCTACATCCAGCTCTCACAGGCACCCTGAGGTTCTCAGGCTGCACCCCTGGCTCAGACCTTGCCTGGGCTCTCCTGCTCCTGGCTGCTCTGCCAGGCCTCCTGGCTCTCGGATGCAGCCTCCTTCTGGGTTCTACTGAGGCCGTGAGGATCGCCTCCATGTCCTTTAAGAGCCTGTTACACCCCAGTGGGGGTGGTAGTGGGAGGAGCTATTTTCTGGGGACCTCTCATTGCCCACACCTACCCTTCCATCCCTTCCATCTGCACAACCACTCCCATCAGGGTGTAGGCCTTGATGTCTGTGGTCTAGGCGGGAAGCATGGTAAAGGCCCCTCTGCCCAGTACGTGGGGTTCTTCACCACCCCCTTTCCCAGAGTTTCAACCTCAAGGTGCAACATGGAGCATGGTCCACACTTGCACTGCAACTTTTGTGTATTCCTCTTCCCACCTTCCTCAGTCCCCCTCAGTTCTTCAGGCACCCTCTTTGTACCCCACTTCCCTCAATTTCTTATCTGCTCTCTGTATGATGGGGAAACTTTTTAGCTTTGGTGTTTCACTCCTTCCCTGGCTTGTGGTATAAATTCCATGCTCAAGTCCTCCAGTCTTTTCTCTTGACAGTCTAAGCTAGGTTTTTGACATTAAAACAACAATGCAACAATGCAATGAGCCCAACTCTTACAATAGCAAGCTTGGCTTTCAAGAATTCCTGGCCAAGATTTCAAATCTTGGTTCTCCAGTAGTTTATGGGTGTCCTGGGACAATTAGCTTTAGCCTGATGGTGTGGTTTTAACCCTTTGCACTCGCTTGCTTTTTTCTCGATTCCTTTATTCTACTCGGGATTTAGTTTTTTAAATACCCCAGATTTTACAAAGCGCGGCAGTAGAATAAAAAACTGGAGTTTCTTTTCATACAAACTTATTTATTTGGATTTTTATATATCAAATTATTGATACATTCAAAGAGTAATTTTAATCTCGACATCTGAGTGCAAAAGGTTAAAGGTAAAGGAGTTGTAAGGTAAAAGAATTACCTAGAAAGGAAAATTCATGCAGTGATATTTTAGAACACTGCCCTACTTTTGATTCAGTGCTGAGATTTTGCAGCCAAGAAGAGGATCATTTCCTGGCACCAAGTAGATTTTGTGTGTTTACTTGGTTTGGGGGTCAAAACAAGGAGCATTTGTCTGCTCCTGCCCCCCACCATTGTATAGCATGTGGGTCTATTTGTATCATTTTAATGAGTCCTAGATTCTGGCCTATGGGAGTTGATTGTTTTTGTGCTCATTCAGGGCCAGAGATACTATCCCCACATTCCAAGATGTGCTGTCAGTCCCCAAAATGTGGAAATAGATGGGTTAGCACAAGATTGTCCATGGCTAGAATGTGATGGAATATACTGAGTTGTCAATAAGTTACTAGCCTCTTCTTCTTTTATTAGCAAAGGACATGTCATTATATGCTTGCCACCAGCTCTATAGACCTGATCATCTTGTCCAATCTCTATCATTTTGGAAATGGAACCCTAGAAAGAAAAATCGCCCCAAAGCTTCCCTAGCTTCATTGGAGTGGAGCCACAGCAAGAAGCCCTTGCACAGCTGAGCCCCGTGGAGAGCACAACCCCCTCGCTTTCTCTCCATCACCCAATGCTGCCACGAGGGTTCCTTACTCTTCCCAGCCTATAGCTTGTTCCTCGACTGTAATTATCCAGCTTGGAGGTGGAGATGGACAAGTGCAAATGCTTGGCTCCAAGAAGCCCCAATCCATGTGCTCATGGCTACTGAAGATGAAGATTTTGATGAGCTAGAACCTCTGTTTCTTTGCCAAGAGACTTTGGCCCGCTTGCTAAGGAAAGATCCGCTCTCCACTCAGGTGGACCCCTGTTGAGAATGTGGCCAGTACAGTGGAGGCTGGTCTCTTTTAAAAAGAATATATATTTTCTATTGATTTCAGAGAGGAAGGGAGAGGGAGAGAGAGAGAGAAACATCAATGTTGAGAGAGAATCACTGACAAGCTGCCTCGTGCATGCCCCCGTCCCACACTGGGGATCAAGCCTGCAACCTGGGCATGTGCCCTGGTTCATAGGTTGATGCTCAACCACTGAGCCATGCTGACCGGGCTGAAGGCTGGTCTTGATGCAGCCACAGCACACCATCAGAAGGACCCTGCTCTGGGCGAGGCACTGGGCAGACATGGACAGATGGTGAAGATGAGGGTTGAGTTCTAGTCCCCACCACTGAGGTAGTAGCAGGCTCTGTGAAGCCGGGTCGGCACAACACCATGCAGTCATTTCTTGGATTTTTCAAAAGCAGCTGTCAGCTCACACATACGCCACTGAGCTTTCAGGCCTGATGGTTGGATTGGCAGGGTTCTGAGTGCAAACCTGGGGGATCTTCCCGTCAATCAGAACTGTGCATCTTTTTGCTTCATCTTTGTTTTCAAAGCAGAGCCTGAAACACGCTGCTCCTTCTGTAAGAATATCCAGGAACTCCCCACCTCTCCATGGAAAGGGGCAGGAAAAAACGGCAGTGAGGATTTAAAAAGCAACTGGGGCAAATAGACCCACATGCCATAAAATGGTGGGGGGCAGACACAGGCAAACTCTCCTTGTTTTGACCCCAAACACACACACACACACACACACACACACACACACACACACACACACCACCCCCCTTCTTCCTTTATGCAGATAAGATCGGGTGAAAATAAATATCATGCACAATCCTGAAGGTGTAACAAAGAAAATAAGCCACAAAAGGGCTTCTTTGAAAGGGAGAAATAGAGTCCCACAAACTTCCCTTTGCTAAAAGTTACAGAAGGTGGGAGGGTTTATTCCATGTGCACTGGGTGATTATAATGCGGTAAGACTGCTATTCTTGTGTGGCTCATTAACTAGCCATAAAGATAATGCTAAGAGAAGTTCAAAGGATATTCTGAGCTGTGGGAGAATCAGCAGAGGCATTACTTTGAATGACAGCCCTCCCTTGGATCTCTGGAAACTTAATTACATTCCAAATGCAAATAGATACCCAAGGTGTAGTGTCAGGCTGCATTCATTCATTCAGATGGTATTTCTGAGCTGTGCCCTGTGTGCGGCACTGTGCCAGGGGCTACAGGGCAGACAGAAAAGGTAGGCCTGCTTCTCCTGCCCCCACTCTCTTTGGGGAGAGGTTGGGTTGTGCAGAACAAAACATTGAGCTGACACAGAAAGACAGAATTGTCAAAATAATGGGCCACACCTCATATGAGAGCATCAGGTGGTCTATGATCAGCCTCCAGAGCCACCTCCCTGCTTTTTCTCCCCCAAAAGCTGCTCCCCTGAATCAACATCTAGGGGCCAGGTGGGAGGGGTTCTTAAGGTCCACTCTGCAGCTGAGGAACTTGATGGTGGGGGTCCTCTCTCAAGCTTTCCTTTCCTTAGGCTGTTGGGGCCTCAGCATCTTTTATGGGATCTCTGGTGTGTCTGAGTTGCCATGGGGACCACTATCCTCCTAAAATGAAAGCTGTCCCATGGAAGGAGAAGGGGAAGGGAAAGGCATGGAAAGATAAGAGGCAAGGCCTGCAGGGGGGCAGTGATACACCTTGGGCATCCCCAGGAGAAAGGACCCTGGAGAGAAGAGGGCTCGGGGTGCTGTTGTCAAGAAGGAGGCATGCTAGTGCTTCCCCTGACCCTCAGCTCTGCATTCCAGGTGGACACCTGCCCCATGTCCTCCCTGTCACTTTACACATCACCACCTGAACTCTGGCTTTGCTTCTGCTCCCTCAGAACCCTCCATGGATTATCCCTGATGCTGGATAAAGTGCACAGTTCTGACCTTGGCACCTCCTTAACCCACACCACCTTTCCCGACTCTCCCCACGCCACTTTCCATTTCTCTCCCCCTAGCTGCCTTGGTCTACCTGCCATTGCCCAGACACACCCTGTTTTCTGCTCGGCCTCCCCTCCGCCTGGAAGGCCTTTCTCACCTGCCCCTTCCAAGTCCCCTAAAGCTCACCAGCCACACACAGTGAGTTTTCCTTCCTGCCTTTGAATCCTCATCATTCCTACAGCCTGTAGCTCTCTCGTCGCCCTAAATGATGCCTTGTGCTATGTAATGCTGGCTATATGCTTAATAATCTTAAAGGAAGGAAAGAAGGAAGGAGGGAGAGAGGGAGTTTATCCTTCAACTCTGGATAAACAGGACTTGGGATGGGAAGCGATGAGGTGTTCTGAGTCAGTTTGTCTGTTGTTTCTGCTTGACTGAGAGAGTTAAGTGGATAAAGCTCTGAGGTATGTGTGGGGGGTGCTTCCCTACTCTCACGAGTCCCACTGTGATAAAGCAAAGAGCGCCTGTCAGGGGGTGAGCTGAGCCAGGACCTCTGATGACAGCAGAGGGTCCTGGCAGGAGGGGAAAGGGCTTCTGCCCAGAAAGACTCCGCTCTCTGGGGTGAGCACAGCCCTGCCACCTGGCTCAGGCATCAGAGCCCTCAGAAGTCCTTCTTCCTCTCAGCAGCCTCGGGAGAACATGCTAATTGCCGTGCTGGCTGTCATTTAAATTCCTCTCAATGGCAAGTGCAGAAAAGGTGACAAAATCCCAACAGCATTTCCGTTTGTTTTAAATCTAGTTTAGCTCCAGGGATCTCCTCATTAAGCCACATTACCCATGCCATGAGGGGCCTGAGCCCAGGGCAGGAGGCAGCCAACCCCAGCGGGGCTGCAGCCAGGGTCTCCAGCCAGGCCCCACCCTCTGCACTCCCCAGGGGACACCCACAGGGATGTGTCAGCTCTTTCTCCCCTCTGCTCAGTGGGGGCATCTATCTAGGTAACACCGTCTTCCTGCCCATGTCACTTTCATATTCTATCCATCGGGCCATTTGCATTGCTTATATTTTCTGTCTATTCTGTTTTATGGCCTCTTTGCATCCACAGCATCTCTCATGTTGATATTCTGGTCTATTTATATTCCCCTGCTGTGTGGAGGCTCCCCTCCTGTTTAATCTCTTTTATCAATCTTGCTTACCTTCTCCAAGGCCTCCCCCTCTCGCTATTATCCAGGTATCTATCTAGCAAATGCCCTCGGCCTCCCTCTCTGTCTCAGCTTCCCTTCAAACCTCTCCAGGTTCCACGGCCACCTGCCAGCTCCACTCCGCCCCCACATCCTGCCCTTGACAAGTGAGCCCAATTAAACTGCCCTAGGGGACAGGACTTGCCCAGCCAGGCACCCAGGACCGTGCACCCACGAGGTCCTCTCCCTCTGCCGCTAATAACTAGAGCTAACACAGCCAGCACGTGTCACACCCCGAGCTAGGTCTTCATTTCCTGCTTCCTACAACTTTTCAAGGCAATTTCCCCTACATTAGAGGAGGAAGCCTGGGTTCAGGGAGGGGGAGTCACCCGCTCAAGGTCACACAGTTAATGTGTGCAGTATTGACTACCGGCTCTTAGTGATCTGCATGAGCAGCGGTGTGGATAATCTCCCCTGCAGAGATGCGGGCCTCATTTCTAACAGCTCTGAATATCCGTCCGGCCAGTGCATCTTCCTCAGTGCCGCTCTGCTGCGGCTGGTAGTCAGAGTGCAGTGCAGAAAAGGCCAGTGTGAGGATGGGGCTGTGCCACGGATTCTCCACAGACACAGTGATGCGCCAGACAGTGTCGCGGAGATGGGCAGAGCCCGCCTGGTGGCCCCAGCCACACCCCCCGCCCCTCATCCCGGCCCTATGAGCCGACTCTATGCCCTGAGCACCCACGACAACTCAGGCTTGTGTGGGGTGGTGGGTGGTGCCTGGTGCCCAATGAAAACCAAAGGATAGCTATCCAGGATTCCACTACAGCCTCGGACAAATCATAGAGGGTAACTGAGTGATCCCTGTGAGTTAGGTGACAGGGGGCGTCCTGAAATGGATCTACCATGGGATATATAGAGACAGGTGACTCCTCAAGCTTCTTGGTCAAGAACAAAAAAAAAAAAACACACTAGACTCTCAGACCTGTGAACTCACAAAACAGGAATCCCTAAGTCAGAGAAAGGCAGCAATGAGACAGAAGCCCCAGGCCAATGGTGGGGGAGTCCCTTAAACCCTCGAAGGCAGTTGCCTCACATTCTTCCCTGGGTCCCTCTTGCCTTCAGAGTTGAATTCGTCACCCACCCACCCCATAGCTCACCTCCCGTACATTATCTACCAGTATGTAACCGTCTGCATAAATTTCTTATCCCTGTGCAATTAGAACAACACAGGTTCTTGGCCA
The DNA here is from genome assembly GCF_027574615.1 of Eptesicus fuscus. Lineage (NCBI taxonomy): Eukaryota > Metazoa > Chordata > Mammalia > Chiroptera > Vespertilionidae > Eptesicus > Eptesicus fuscus. Next base: position 20,363,538 of record NC_072494.1, on the reverse strand, counting down.
TACCGGGTCTGCTCTAGAGAAATGAACTGAGACCCCCAGGGGGTTTGCTCGGAAAAGAAGGGGTGACCATACAGAGTCCGGTGGTGAACAAACACATGTGCCTCAATGACTATATTCAAGTACAGCAGCGATACGCCCTAAAATAAAGGGAATTACTATGAATTGGGAGCACTGAGGACAGGGAGACATTGGTATGGAGGATGAGAGAGGCTCCATGGAAAGGTGGCATCTAAGCTGGGGCTGGGAAAACAGGATTCGTGCAGACATTCTACGTGGAAAGACTATTGGCAAAAGGCAGGACAGTTCATGGAGCATCTACAAGCCTGGGAGACAAGATGGGGTGGTGAAGGAGGTGCAAAAAAGTGATGCTTTTCTGTGAGTACCTGACTCCGCTAAGACAAATTCGTGGGGGCGGCACCATGTTTCCGCAGCCGCTATGTCTGGCACAAGCATGGCTGACGCTGACGGAGTGCTTATAATCGTGGGGGTGTAATGCCGATGGCGATGGCGTGTGTAATGACGATGCTGAAACTGCTTTATGGGACTCCAGCCACTGTCACCATGGGTCTGAGGCCCAGGGACTGGAACCTGGGAAAACGGAGGACATTTCTAACTGGGCTGCCCCTTCTTCCTCGAGCTCTCTCCCTCTGACACTGCGTCTTTTTCAGGAAGAACAGGTGGGGTGTTGCCCCGATGACTGGGATCCCCTGCCTGGGGCAATAGACCCTGTCACGGGAGAGTAATTTCCTCTTCAACTTCCATCCAGCTCAGTCCCACTGCTGCACACGGCAGGCCGGGCTGTGCTGGCGAGGCCATCCTGCCGCCACAGTGCTGGGAAAAAGGAAAATGCTCAGCATTAAATTTCATGTAAATCAGACTTTATTTGCTCTGGTGACAGGTTATTACCTTCATGCAGGAAATGAAGGGAAAAAACAGCTGCTGATTGGGGACATGACTCCCCAAATGAGGATGTGTCCAGCAGCAGCCCAGGGTGGTGCGGGCAGGGTCAGAGCCTTGCCCCATCCCTCCTCCGTCCCCGTAGCCCCCTCCCGCTTCTTCACCAGCACCTGCAATCTCTCAAGTGGTTCATCTTGGCAGCACTGTCCCCATAGCTAAGCATCTGTTTACATTGACTGCCCCCTGAGCACATCCCACACAGCCCTCCTGCATCCTGGCGCGGGCCCTCTCCCACCCAGAATGCTCCATACTCCTCCGTCCACCTTGCTAAATCAGTCTATCCTTCCAGGCCCAACTCAAGTCCAAAACCACCAGGAAGTCTGCCTTCTCCACCCAACCTGCGGCTCGCTCTCTCCTTTCAGTTGGGTTGTCCTTAACCTCTGTCCTATATGTAAGCTAGCCTGTCCCCACTGATGCCTACCAGCAACCAACTTATTTATTGAGAATCTATGTGCTTACGGTGGTGGTTGGCTTCTGCTATGGAATCTATGGTGTGCCAGGCCCTGTGTTCAGCACTGTGGATGGGTACAAATGCGCCTGGGTCACAGTCTGTCCTCAGCCAGCTCACAACCTGCTTGGGGGAGCTAAGTTATGCACAGGAAGAAGAAGTCAACCATCTTCTTAAGTCCATAGTAGATACTCAATAAATGTGTTGGTTGCTGATAAGAATGTATCAGTCAGGATGGGCTAGGTTATGCTAAACAACAAATGACTCCCAAATCTCAGTGGCTTAAAACAACAAAGTTTACTTCTTGTCCATGCTACATGTCCATTGTGGACATGAACATTGCATGGGAGGACTCACATTGGCAATGAAACAAAGCTCTGTCCTGGAAGTGACACAGATCATCTCTCATTGCAACCCACCAAACATAAGGGGGCCAGAAGGTGCAGCCCTACCATGTGTCCAGCAGGCAGAGAGCTAGACATACTTGGTGAAGATCACCAATAGCTCAGTGACTAAACTTCATTAGTCAGGTGCCATGTCCACCTCCGAATCCCTAATGGCTGGCACATAATGACCATTAGCCCTTGGAGGGAGGCAGCCGTGCCTTCACAGCTTGGTAGCCCTTATACACAAGGGTAGTATGGCTAAGGCACATCCCCTCTGCACCACCGAAGAGGCAGGAAAGGAGGGGCACCATTATCTGTTGAAGCTGTTCTTTATGATTTGGTAAGCAGACACGTATGTGTCTGAAGATTTGTGTGTGTGTGTGTGTGTGTGTGTGTGTGTGTGTGTGTAACAGCTAACACCGGGAGGAAGGAAGGCAGACGGTAGCTCCGTATTTTATCGCTCGTATCTCCCACTAGTTGTTCATCAGCATCGTCTTCGATGCAGTACTTGGTGGCGGGCCGGAGGAGAAGACCTTAGGAGATGGGATGTGGCCTCCTTTGGGCAGCCTGTCTGTCTTCCTCCTGTTTGTGGTCCAGACTCCCATCTTCTCTTCCCCTGATCCTTTTTTCCTCTCCTCTCTTCTCCCTCTTCTCTCTGCAATAATTGTCTGTCCCTTTCTCCACGTCACAATGACAGTAGGAGAAGAGGATGGGGAGGAGATGGGGCCTGAGTGGGGAGTGTGAGAGCAGGACTGGGGCCGGCTCCAGATTGGCCAGCATTCAAGGCCATGGTCATGGCTCGAGTGTCCTTGTCATTGTCACTGTTTTAGATACACTTGACCAGGTTTGGGAGCCCAGGCAGAGGAAGTTGGGAGCAGAAATCATTCGAGATCCTCTATCTACCCTATCACCCCTCACATTCCTCTTCCAGGCCTGAGATGAAACATAACTAGGGTCAGACCCCACAACTCACGTCCAGGGATGGCCCCCCTTGGCCACCATCCCACAGCCAGGGAAGGGGAGGAAGGCTGGGTCTTCCATGGATCTTGCCGCAGCCCGTCTTGGCTTTTACAGCCTCTCTGATTAAGGGCTGCCGTTCAGAGAAGGCAGAGCTGGCCCAGCATCTCTGCTGCCTCCACAGCCTCCATCGCTGGAGGGCCGCCAGGCTTACCATCTGTACCCCTCGGCCAGGGGGATGCATTGCCAGTTTCTGCATCAGCCCCCGCCCCAGCCCCCACCCCCGCCTGGGCTGGGAACCTGCCAGCGCCCCAGACTGCCTCACACAATTGGAGAAGCTTTGCCAGGTTTATGGCTGGTAATTTATGGTCTTCTTTAGCAACATCTATCACACTGCATAGTCGTTAATCCCAGAGTCTTTGCCCACTTCGCAGAAAATAGCTTGCAATTCCTTACAATGTAGCATTTGCTAACTCACCTGTCGGGCTGTTGGGCTGGGTGGGTGTGACAGGCCACTCTCCAGTTACTTTTCTGTCTTACTTTGCTTGGGTGAGCCAGGGCTTCTCCCTCCAGAAACAGCAGCGAGGATCTTCATTGCAGAGCCACTGTCCTGCTCTTGCCTGTTGCTGCTGGACCTCCATGCCTCCTGGAAAGGCAGTGGGGTACTGCGGGAGGGTGGGCTCCCATCTCTAGTGAGGGCAGAACCTTTCATGGAACAGGTCCCGGCCACCACACACTTCCTCCCTCCTTGTTCAGTGTTGTGGAGGGAGGGGTAGAGTGTGGCCTGAGGGTGCATGTACGCACTTGTACACAAGTCCATGGTGTGTGAAATACTTCTGTGCTTGACCCTGGCCTAGGCACTCTAATGAAAGGGTCTGTTAGGACATGGGAAACTTTCAACAAGGCAGACAATATAATACATAAATGCATTTGGCTCCTGGATGAATCACACTGTATTTTATAGCCAACTCTCTTAACTTAAGCTATTCCAGCATTAAAATTAAGTCTCCTCTTAAGGCATGTGTGTTTGAAAGAGGCGGCGGTAGCTTGGGAAATTGTAAATCATGGTGAGGAAGGACAGGTGGGTGAAAAGATTTGGACTGTGATCATATGGTACCTTGAGTATATGTGGATGAATTTTTAAAAATGTTTTTTAATTCTGGAAAAAGATAGACCCATTAGAAGGGAAAATACTAAAATGATAAAAAGGTTAATTCAGATATTGGGACATGTGTGTGTGTGTGGTGTGCGTATATAATTTATATATAACATATATGTGTGTTATATATATAATGTATTACATATAATATGTACCTGTTATATATCCCCCAAATTATCCCCTCAAATTTATTATTTTCCTATATTTTCTAAATTTCCTACAATGAACATGCATGCTTATACTTGGAATAACATGCACAGCACACATGAGTGAAAATGCTCATTGTGCTTGACAGATTGATTGATGGTACGAACATCAAAGGTGTTCAACCCTCCCCTTATGCTCCAAGGACCAGGAGAATATCAGCAGACACCTATCTGTCCATTTCTTTTCTTCAAGGCTGTTCTCCCCTAAAGAATCTGGACCTCCCTGGTTTCCTATTTGATCTTCTGACAGTCAATATAAGAAGAAAGTCTCCCTTCCTGAAGAAAAAGACTTCCCAATGCAAATGTCTATTCACTGTGTATCCTCAGTGCTCAGCTCAGGGTGCCCAGCAAATAACTATTGAAGGGATGGATGAATGAAGTCACAGGGGCTGCTTTTCATTTCGAACAAGCCAACAGGGGAGGTAGGTTCAGGCGGATGGCATTTTGCTGTCCCTGGTGTGCACGCACCGGCATCCATGCTGTGGGCACCAGCCACCATGGAACTTGTTCTTGTCCAGTCGGGGTGTGGATGGTGAGGGCACTTTCTGCACGAGGACCACCTGCATAGTAAGCTGTCCCACCCAATGTGCAGCTCAGCTTGGGGCGTTTATTTGCTTGTTTGTTTGCCATTCTTGTCCCTCTTCAGTGGAAGGTGAGACTGTTCCTGCAGGCTTTTGAGCAGACACGCTGCTGTCTCTTGGGCCTGTGTGTTGTGCCAGAGAAGACTTTGCTGGTGCATCTGGTACCCGAAGCTCTCTTCGTAACTTGGCATTTGAAGACACTCAACTCGAGTGGTGTTGATGTTAAACTCCCTGATTTTAGTACTTGTTGAGTCTTTGCAGCCCATTCCCTTAGGGCAGTGGTCGGCAAACTCATTAGTCAACAGAGCCAAATATCAACAGTACAATGATTGAAATTTCTTTTGAGAGCCAAATTTTTTAAACTTAAACTTCTTCTAACGCCACTTCTTCAAAATAGACTCGCCCAGGCCGTGGTATTTTGTGGAAGAGCCACACTCAAGGGGCCAAAGAGCCACATGTGGCTCCCGAGCTGGGGTTTGCCGACCGCTGCCTTAGGGTATAGTCAGCTACAACAAAGAATAAGATCATCAGATGCTCTCTCTCTCCAGAGTTGGAGGGCTGAGGGGGATGGGAAAATTGTGCAAACAACCTAACCCTCAGTCAGAAATGAAGGTGAGTTTGAAAAGCTTATCCTGGGCCTCTGGAGGCATTCCCAAAGATCACACACAGATCAGAAGTTTCGTCTTCTCCACACAAAAGGGTCAAGGCTGAGTCTAATGGCAGTGGAGTGTGTGTGTGCAGATCTATATGAAACTTAGAAAAGGATTCCTAGGATTCCTATTTTTAGTACTTGCAGGAGAGCCTTTTTATCCATCACTGAGTGTAAGGCAGGGGTGGGTAGGATGCATAAGGCCACAAATGGCACCCTTGCCGTGGGCTAATCCCATTGACATGAATTTATATCCTTTGCATAGGCTGAGCCTAAAGGGGGAGGTGGGGCTGGTAGAGGGCATGTGGGAGATAAGAGGAAGCTACAGACAGACTTAAGAACCCAGTGACCTTGGGAAAACCACTTCACCTTCCAGAGCCCGGCTGTCCATCTCCTGCAAACCTGCCTGCCCAATAAGAATCAAAAAGTGGGTGTTTGTGAAAGTGTTTTGCAAACTCTAAAGTTCTTCACAAATGCAAAACATGATTAGAGTAAGCGCATAATAAGTACTTGTTGAGTGACAATAAATGGAGCTTGGTCATGGTGTGCTATTAATTTTGATGACATATTGGTATCACCAGCAAGCATTTTATCGATCGAGGACAATTCTGTGAGTAGCAGTCAAAACAAAACTGCAAAAACCACAAATTTTGTTGCTGAGTGATAGATGGCTTTATACTGTTTTTTTGTTTGTTTGTTTCATTTGTCTTTGTCTTGAAAGCAGAGATCTGGTCATATACACAGCTGGCCCAGCACCAGCCAGGCACAATAGCTGACCTCAGTGAATGCTTGGGGCTTGAATCTTGGATTGTTCTTGGAAAGAATTTGGGCTGCTAGGAGCGTGCACCCGCATGGGACAGCCATCTGCTGGTTGGGCTAGAGGGCACTCTTGCAGACCTGCCTGCAGACCCCTTCGTTCCTCATGTCCAACACAGTTTGCCTAGAATCAAACCAGAGAAAAACGCAATATCCACAGCAAGTGAAATTAAGCTGTCGCCTTCTCCCCAGCCTTTTGGGTGATGTTGCACCCTCTCCTGAGAGGGTTAACCAAGTGGCTGGCTGTGACTTCTCTCTTCCCCCTTTTAAGAGCTGTGCTGTCTCTCTCTCCTTGGCAGTGGAGGGCCCTTCCTTGGCAGTCAATGGCCAAGAAGTAGAATAAAAGATACTGAGATTGGGAGAAAAAAAGGCTTTCACTTAAAAAAAACAAACAAAAAAACACCACAAAGGTGAACAGCCAGACAAGAGAGGGGGGCCTTTAAAAGAAACATTTACATAGTCCCCACATCAAAACGAAGGTAAGGCTTCCTTTTCCTCAGGGCTGCGCAGAGGAGAGTGAAATTGCTCTCCTTCCCTCTTTGACCTCCATCGTCAAGAGTCTCAAGTCCCCAAGAGGAGTGTTGACCTGAGCCCTCACCCTGCACACTGCTCTTCTCCATACTGTGCCTCGAAGGAGGCGCTGTGAACACTGGCCCCAGCAATTGATCCGGGACAGGAGGCAGAGGACTGGCTACACCAGATACCAGCTCCTGACGCCCAGATACTGAAATTAAAGCCGACGGGCCAATGGGAAGGGAGAGCCTGTAAGTGCCACCAGCAGGCAGAGATAAAGGGTATAAACAAGGCTGATGGATGGAGAGAGACAGAGGCCATTTCCAACCCGAGCACCTTTTGCGACACGAAGAAATCATCTCTAGGGATGGAGCTCTTGTTAAGAGAATGAATTGATTGCCGAGCAGTGCCCAACAAGCTTGTTCTGTGGACCCAAAGCTCTTGAAACAATTACATGAAACAGGTACAAACTAACTAATAACAAGGAAAAGAAAACCCAGAGGTCAGTCTTGTTTGTTTAAAGAGGAGCAGCAGCGATTCATCATCACACTTCACGTGGCTAAATAAATATTTACTAAGCGAGGGCAAGAGGACGGGTTGGGAGCCTGCAGAGCAGTCCCTGAGAGGTGCCTGTGTCCAGCTCACTTTGTGGGCACCAAGTTCTGGGACCGCAGGGACTTGGCCTTGTAAGGATGTGCCAGCTGCAGGTTCTTGAGTCATGTTCAAGTTCACACAAGAGCCTTGAGAGATTTTTGGCAGGTTTGTTACTGCAAATATACCTACTTACTTGTTATCATGCTTGATCTACGGGCATAAGGGCAACTGGAAAATTGAAATAAGGAGTAAGGAGATAACTGCATTTAAATCATTAATTTCTCTAGTCACTGTGTCTTTGGTGATTTTCCTTTAGTGGTACCATAGGAATTATGGGACTGGAAGAAAGCCCACAAGAACATCCATCCCATTCTATTTAGAGAGAAGTATCAGCATCCTAGAATTATCAGCTGGGAGGGGCCTTAGAGATCCCTCATTCCACCACCATTTAGAGCAGTCAGACAGGCCCCAGGGGCAGAGCACAGGGGCCTGGGGCCTACACCCTGTGCCCCACAGCTGTGCCCCCTTCACCAGACCACACTTTCCACCCCTTAGATGGAGGCGCTCTTAATGTGGCTTAACCCTCTCTCTCAGATGTTTTCACACAGCTCTCTCAGGCCATGAATGCTCCGACCATTTTCTCCTCCTTGCTGTGGCTCGGAGGTGCTGCCTCAATAGCCCAGGACTTGGCAGCTCTGAGGGAAGGCCCCAGGTTCCCTGTATGTAAACTACAGGAAGGGCTCTTGGGGGGGGGGGGGGCGCCAGTCCCCCGTGACCTTGGAGGGGCATGTTCTTGGCTGCAGGGACCGTGGTTACATTCATCCAAGCACCCCAGCCAGCAGGGTAGCCATCGCTCGGCTGCTCACCTGGTGGACCGTCCCAGCCCAGCACACCTTCCCCTCTCTAGCCCACACCTCCCAGCCTCTTCTTCCCTCTCAGGGGATTTTAGCTTAAACATTGTCATAAACAAAATTACACACACAGCCAACCTCTGGCAGGGGTGGGCTTTTACGTTTTTCAAGCTGGTGCTTGAATAGAAATAGCAGCCAGAGGTTTTCGATTGTAGGTGCCCTGCAGGCCTTCAAAGATCTTAAATGAATGCAGCTTTGGCTGAGGCACATAGGACAGAAAACAAAAGCTACATGATGGTTTCGTGGGAAAGAGGAGGAGACCATTGCCTCAGATGGCAGACCAGAGGTTGTGTCTTTCAAACAGAGCGTAGCTACATGTACGATTTCCTGATGGGAAAAACCAGTGATGTCTTCTTTTGTGTTTATATTCCATAATGAATACTTGGCAGTGACAGACCACAGTGTCAGACTGGCTTTCTCCCAACAGACAAAGAAAATAGGCAGATTTGTGACATCCAGGTGGGTGAAGGCTGACAGAGGAGTGGACCAGACTGCAGGTGCACTGTTGATCGGGCAGGGGATGCTTCATCCACCTGCCATGTAGCCTTATATCAGGCCACTGATGTGAGCATCAATGTCACCCATGGACCCCACAGGGACAGTAGGAGTCCGTTTCTGAAGAGCAGTGAGGGGTGGGAGCCAGTAGAGAAAGAACCCCCCTCCAGCTGAATCCGCTTCTTACTGAAGGTTTGCATATGGTTTAGGGATCTGTGACTCCAAGGTCTCACAGCAAATTCCCTCACTTGGGATCTATGCGGTGCCCATCTGAGGACCTACTGTGTGTCAGCGCTGTTCTGTCAGCATGACTTCTAATCGAAGCCACTCAAGCAACACTGTTGTTAGCACTCCTCCTGCCGTCACTGCCCAGTCCATTGTTGTTAACAAGTAACCAACTTGATTCATTTGGATTTTATCTCCTTTTTATTTTCTCTTCTCACCCCGTTTGGGGTTGCTATTAAACTCCATTGTAGGGTAAGAGGCTGGCTGCCAGGATGGAGAGAAGGAAAATGCAAGCGCTGAGCTAATGAATTAATTGGGTTTTGATGTACTAAGAGTCCATAATGAACTCTCAATTATTCAGGGCTAGGTTCCCAACCTAATGTCATTGTCTTCGTTTTCTGGCTGCTCAGCTTGAGGCTGAGTAATTTGAAACTCGTATAAAACAAAAGGATTCTTGTGGAAATAAAATAAACAACCAAGCTCTAATTTTCTTTTCTTTTAAAAGCCTTTTAAAGATTCTACTTATCATTCATCCACTATTAGAATGCAAGCTTTGTGAGGGCCAGGATCTAATTTATATTCACATCTTTCCTGCCCCCACCCCAACCCCACTCATCCATATCTTATGAACATATTTTTAATGTCAACAATTAGAATTCATTTTTAGTGGTTTCATAGTATGGTATGCTATACCATAAATTATTTAACTGTACTTATTGGGCTATTACATCATTTAAAAATTTTTTTAATGTCTCCACAAGTACTTTGATGAGATGAGCACCTTATAAATAACCTGTGTACTTTCCTAATTGCTTTGTGAAGGTCAAGTCCTAGAAGGAAATGCTGGGTTAAAGTGGATGCATGTATTATAGGATTTGGACACATGTTGCCAAACTATACTCCAGAAATATTGTGCCAAAGGTGTATGAGAGGTGGTCCCATGTACCCTCTCTTTGTGGTTCCTGGGGGGAAATTTCCCAGTGTCAGATATCAGTGAGAAATTACTTCCTTATGTGAAGTTGCTCCCAGGAGATAGCATTATTATTCAGTGCCTTCACCCTCAGTTACGGGTGTCCCAGTCCAAGCCCTTTCAAATCCAATGCTGTATATTTATAAAGGTCAATCTGTTGTTTCACCCTCCACTGGTTTGTCTGACTTGGTCTGTAGGCTTGCCATTTCCACCTCTGGTGGGAGTGGTGGTGGGGGGGGGAGGGGCGAGGGGCGGGGAAGAATGCAAAGGATAAGACCAAGAAGACAAGAGCTCCAAAAAGAAGCGACAGGTCCTCGCTGGGTCTTAGAAAGGCAGAAACTCAGAAACAAAAGCGTCCTCCAGCCCCCAGGGTCCTCCTGTTTCCTCCTATTTGTAAAAAAGGAAAAGAAACAGAGACTTTTGTGATTCTCTTAAGATCCAGAATTCTCTCTGGGCAGAAGCATGGAAAACAATTGTTCTCAACATAGAAAAGTGATCTCAGCTCTTAGCCTTGGTTGTTACATCATAATTCTGGCTTTATGACAGTCCCCTGGGTGTTCCTGCCTTCCAGACAGTCATTATGAGATTGAGATAAAGAGAAGACAGATTTTGAGACACAGTTAGTGATGAGGGGAAGGGCAAAGGTGAAGGAGCAGGAAGATGGAAGGCTCAGAGCACAGGAGAGTGGGGGAGTCACCCCAATTTTCATCCTAACTCCCCTCCCAAAAAGCCACTCCAAATAGACACTTAATCTGTTATGTTCCCTAAGTCTGTCCTTTAAACCAAACTACATCCTTAACCTCCTCTTATATGGAAATGTTGTCACCAGGAGTATCTAGAATTATCAAAGAAATATACACTAATACAAAATTATTTTTAAATTTTGTAGACCTCCAGGTACCATTTGATATATTAATTATGTCATTTACAGATTAAGAGAATTAATAAACAACCACTACTCACGAGATTTTCTAAAGCTCTTGACATGACATTTCTCTCCTGCCAGCTGAATGCTAACAAGACAGCCTCTGGGCCCGGGCTGCAGTCAGGGTTTGCTTCCCAGCCGCCCACTCCTCCCTGCAGTGGGAAGGTGAGCCATGAACAGGTAGACAGGGCAGGAGGGAGGGCAGAGGGCAGACAGGGGTCCATTTCAAGCACCCTAAGCTGCCGAGTGCTGAAGAAATTAGGACCTTGGAGAGGAGTCCAATTTCTGCTCTTTGACTTGTTGCTATTTACCGTCTCTTTGAGAAACTTTGAATGGTCATAATTGTGCTTTTGTTCATCTGTTTAAGTCAACAACTGGTTATCTAGTTAGACAGGCTTACTGTGCCTCAGGCCTAAAGAATGAGGATTTGGTGCCCAGCAGCCTCTGAAGTGACAGGGAAAAGCAGACAACCCCAGTTCCTTCAGGGGGCTTTGTGAGCTTTGCAGAGGGTGACATGAGCCTTCGAGAGAAAGCCCTTAGCTAAAGCCCTGGGCTGGAAGAGCCCTCTGTCACCTGGCAGAAGTGTCAGGGAAGGCCCAGTTGCTCATAGTTGATCAGAAAATAACAGACTCCTTCCTGGGATGCGGCAGGGGAGTGCTCCTGTGGGCAGTGTCGGCCTTCGCGGCTCTTCTTTCTCATACATTCGGATGGCTGTGCGTTTTCCCAGCAGAAGCTTCGCTGTGGTTCCCTGCCAAAACCAAGCAGTGAATTTGGAACTTGAGCCAGAAGAGTTTAGTATGTATGTCAGCACTGTATAGAGCTTTGTACAGCTGCCTTCATTTAACCGATGTATGCTCTCTTCATTAGGGACTGGGGGCTCTCAAAGTGGGCTCAAAGGGAGAAACTGTGCTCCTGTCACTCCTTTTATGCTCCAGGCTAATGTGTGTTGTGTCTTTAATATCCTTTGATGGGTTCTGAGGAGCTTTCAATAGTCAGACATTAGGTAGGAATGGAAGTAGTGACATGCGGGAGCTGCTGGTTTGCTAAGTGTTGATGGACTTCAGCCAAAAAACAGTGCAAGTGATTTGTTGTGTCCCAAGGAATGTTTGGACCAATGTGAAAACTTGTTTAATCCAGTTGATGTACATCTGGGCCTTCTTGCTGGCTTTCCCCATTCTGTCCTTTTTTTTTTTTTTTTCCTGGTGTGCTCAGTCTAAGAGGAGCAGGTCCCACCCTTCTGTGAGTTCCATGAAAACACACTTTAAAGGAAGAAAAAGGAAGAGCCATGGTGGGTGTATTTGAGGGCCATGCCAGTGCCACGGGCTCTTTGCCAGGAAAGTTTGCAGACCCCCGGGAAGCCATGCTCTCAGGCAGCATCTTGTTTGGCTGACTCTCGGGGGCATGGGGCTGATCCACTGTGCTCGCTGTTCCGCCTGTCCATTTGGTCAAACAACTGAGCCCACCCAGCTCTTCCTGCAACCTGGGCAGACACTTGATTGAATTCACCAACCTGCGTGGCTGTATTTTTTCTGACAGTCACAAACATGCCTCAGCTTGTCATCAGACATTTTACTTTGGTGTTTGGGGCCTGGCAGAGAAAATGCAATATTGCTTCTTCGTGACAAGAAAAAACTGGCATCGTTACATCACTAGCCAAATCCCCCTGCCCCTCGCCAGCCAGGCTGCACCAGGAGGCGGCTTCCCCGGCAGCAGCCTCCCCCAGCTCAGGCAGCTTCCTCGGCCATGTGCTCAGCAGTCTCCTATCTCTTCTTCTCAGCCGACTCCACCAGGGACTTGTATTTCTGCAAGAATTTCTTGGGTGTGTTGTGTGTTCTCTCCTGCTTAGTCATTCAGCCATAACCTTTCCGTTTAGACTCCTGCCCTACTGATGGTTCAGCTGCCTAGTTCAATATTTTACATTTATCTCTATTGGATTCCAGTTGCCTCCTGTTACCAGAGGCACTTAAATTATCCAAGCCTCACTCCACAGGCTCAGATTCCACGCCCAGGACAAATCTGTTTAGCACTTAGGGATCATTGGCTGTGTGGGGGGCTTGGGCATATAAATGTGTCCAAACTAGGCATTTCTCAACAGTGGTGAAGGCAGCAGACTCGGGTGGGGAGCAGGAGAGGCACTGAATTTATAAGATCTCAATCGGTTTTCCTCAGTGCTGGGTGGAAATAGATCAGAAACATTATTTGGAGAGTGAGAAAATAAATATAACAATATAGCCTTGTAGTAAAGGAGCAGCTAGCACATTGCAAGCGCCTACTAGATATGAACACCATTATGCACATAAAAATATAATGTAGCCTTTCCTTTAAAGGAGATTTATGGTATATTATGTCATTGCTGCCCTCCCACTGATGATGACGGGAAGGGGTATGATTTTTCTCGTATTTCAGGGTTGGAAGGTGGTTCTGGAAGGGGAAAGAGGTGGTGTTATGCCAGGAGTGGCCCCACCTTAGCCGGTCTAATTCTCATGCCAATGGATCATGGCCACTGAAAAACCGAGAAAAGAGTTGCTCAGGATGAGGGTCTCCAGAGGGAGGAACCCTAGACTGTGGCATTCTACAACCGAGCCACCATAGAAAAATCCCAGCTCAGACGTTGGAACATGCAGTTCCAGCCAGCCTCTGTCCCTACATGCTCTCCCAACATTTTGGAATCCAGACTTTATGGACTCTCAAAGGTCTGAATGCAGTGATTTGTGGCTGCTATGGTTTCCCCATGTGGGATCCAGTAACGCACTATTAACACCCTACAAAGCATAGGGCCTAAGAGCTCTAAAAGGCTGAAAAGTCGCTTGTATTCACGAATCTGTTAGAGGTGGATTCTGCACCCTGGTCCTTGTCTTGCTTATAGAAAGGGATTCAAACAAGAGATAGTACCAAATAGCAGCAAAGTATGCAAGAGCTTATCTGCAAGAAAAGGAAATACACTCAGGTATAGTCTGGGCGGGCAGCTTAGCTGGCTGAAGCTGAGCCAAGTGCACCACTAACTTGGGAGTTTAGAGGATTTAAACCCCTAGGCTGGCATACCCCTAGACAAGAAATAAGTCCCCCCTCCCTTATGTCTCAACAATGTATGTATCACCTTAGGCTTCAAGGCTATACCTGAGTGTATTTCCTTTTCTTGCAGGTGCAGCTCAATAGTTAGAGCATCACCCATGCAATGAAGGGTCTTGGGTTTGATTTTTGGTCAAGGCCACATACCTGGGTTGCAGGTGGATCTCTGGCCCTGGTCAGGGCATGTGCATGAGGCAACCAATTGATGTGTCTCTCTCACATCAATGTTTATCTCTCTCCCATCCCTCCCTCCTTTCTCCTCTCTAAAAAATATCCTCAGGTGAGGATTAACAACAACAATAAAAAACAAGAAGAATGTTCCTAGCAGCATTGATTGTGATGATTAAGAATAGAAATAACTGAAATGTCTAAATAAAATGATATATTCATAATCTCACAAACAGAATTAGAATGGAAAAAGGAAGTTGAATAAGAATACCTACACTATGAGAGCATTTATTTATATTTTAAAATGTGCACCATAATTCTATTTACTGTTCAGTGATAAATATATATGAAGTAAAACAACAAATCCAGAAGAACTAGAACTACCAAGTCCCGGGTAGTATCTACTCCTTGGTGGAAAGGGAGGGAGGGAGGGCACAATGTCTTGGAAAAACAAGACTTACTTCTATTCATTATGGTTCATTTTTAAGCTGAGTATTGGATGTATGGGTCTATGTTATCTTAATCTTTATACCAGTTTCTATGTTTAAAATATCCAAAACATACTTGTTTGGATTTAAAAAATTTTATTGAAGTGAAATTCATATTACATACAATTAGCCATTTCCACCTGAACAATTCAGTGGTATTTAATACATTTATGACACTGAGCTCCCACCATCTTTATTAAATTCAAAAACATTTCCATCACTCCAAATAAAACTCTGTGTCCATTAAGCACTTTATCCCCATTCACTATTGAAGAGTGTTTGGGGTGTTTTGGGGTTTTTTTGATAGTGAGAACTTTTTAAAACATAGGCTTTATTGTTTTAGAGCAGTTTTAGATTCCAGCAGAACTGAAGAAGGTTCAGAGACTCCTGTACCCCCTCTGCCCTCACACATGCACAGCCTCTCCCATCAGCATCCCTCACCAGATGGTACCTTTGTTACAACTGATGAACCTACATTGGCACACCCTTATCATCCAGAGTGCAGAGTTTACCTTAGCGTTTACTCTTCTTGATGCTCAGTCTATGGGCATGGACAAATGTATATTGACACGTAGTCACCATTTTAGTATCACACAAGGTCATTTCACTGCCCTGTAAAAGTCCTCTGTGCTCCCCCCTGTGCATCCCTCTCCATAATACCTTATTAAGGAGTGTGCTAAAATAAAACCACCCAAAATAAACCAACTCATAAGAAAGGAGAATAGGTGCATATATGATAACTATCTTCACTAACCCAATAGAATTACTGTGAGAAATAATTTAAATGAGGTATATAGATGGTAGCATAGTGAATAACACAGAAGTGCTTGCATAATTATAAAATAAATATTAAGAATAAAGGAAGCCCTAGCTGGTTTGGCTCAGTGGATAGAGCATCAGATTGTGGACTGAAGGGTCCCGGGTTTGATACCAGTCAAGGGCACATGCTTGAGTGGCGGGCTCGATCCCCACTAGGGGGCATTCGGGAGGCAGCCAATCAATAATTCTCTCTCATCATTGATGTTTCTATCTCTCTCACCCTCTTCCTTCCTCTCTGAAATCAATAAAAATATATTTTAAAAAAATAAAGGAAGAACTGTGAATAGGTAGAATGACTGTCTTATAAGTTAGAGCATAAAGACAGTTTTGGTCAGATTGTGCTTGCGTATGCGGTACATTTAGAAAAGGAGAAAAGATCTGTGCTGGGTCAGACTGGGTTCTGTATGAGGTGGCCCATCAGTCATTTGCCTAGTTACACACACTTCATCCTCCATGGAATCAGTTGTTTTGTGCTGTATGTTGCTAAGGCTGCCTGCCCACTGATCTGGGTGTGTCCAGCTTGGGGCCACAGATCACTGGCCCTCTGGTGAGAAGGCAGAAAAGAATCAGAGAGTGAGGGGCTGAGGCGAAAGCTCCTGGATGGTGACCCCAGCAGCAGGGAGCCTCCCTTCAGAATGTCCCTGCATCTCATCTCATGGCAGCAGAGGTGTGGTTTTTTTTATTTATTCAAAGAAATATTTGCAAAGTGGCCCAGAAACTCTAGTTACAGCTCTAGCTTGCCCCCAACTAGATACCATTATTATTTTCTATTTCCTATCTTTCTACATCACTATTCTATTGTAATGTCCAGCAGTGGGGCAGAGTGTCAGAGTCTATATATCTCACTTTGAACAGGGTCTATAGAAGCTTCCAATTAATGCATAGCAGGTGCATGGGGAGCTGGCAGCATGGTGGCTGTGACGATCTTAGTCATACAGCCTCAGGTTGGAAGGAACCTTCCGTGAAATCCTCCTATTCAAGGCTGGGAAATCAGGACTAAGTTGGAAGGCTATTTCAGATTCTTCATGGTTTGATGCCTCTGGGTTTTGGGTAAGAGTAAAGCAAGGAGACTTTTAAGCCTCTGGAAGATGAGAGTCCTATTCAGGAAATGGATAGAGTAGCTTGGAGTCCAGGCCAAACAACCTTGACAACATTTTCCCCTCCAGCCAGCCCGTAGTGTGTTCCCTTGGGAGAGCTAAAATTTGCTTCTTGTGAGTGTCTCCATCTATGACCACAACCTGAGCAGGTGGCTTTTTCTGTCCTTGGATGTCGGTGAGTCAGCACTAACGTGCCTATGAGTCAGGCCAGTGTGGGCAAACCATGCTTTCACCCAACACCCTGGAATAGAGGGGAAGCACGAGTCACCAACACCTTCCTAGAATGCCTGAGAGTTCTTACAGGTGTGCACTTGGACCTAGAGGCTTTATCATGGCAAAGGAGAATGTGCTTTAGAAAGAGTAGCAGGAGTTGTCCCTCAGCTCTTCTTCTGACACCTGTAAGAACTTGACTGATCCAAACATATGATATTCTCTCCCCCTGAAGATGCTCTAAGGGACGGGGAGGGTACTCTCTCCCCTGGGCCAGGCACTGTGTGAGGTTCCCTCCAAAATGTCGTCTCTTTGATTCTACTGTGTACTCTCCTGTGTGGCTCCTTTGAACCTGCAGCACCTAGCACGATGCTTAACCAAGCCTAAGAAATCAACAGTAGTTGCTTCATTAATAAGAGTTAAATTTACACATGGAGGAGGATGGAGCACTGGCTAGAGAATCAAGAGACCTGTGTTCTAGCCCTGCTTCTGATGACCTTTGGATAAACACTCTCAGGCTCCAATTCTTTTTTTTTTAAAAAAAATATTTTATTGATTTTTTTACAGAGAGGAAGGGAAAGGGATAGAGAGTTAGAAACATCGATGAGAGAGAAACATCGATCAGCTGCCTCCTGCACACCCCCTACTGGGGATGTGCCCGCAACCAAGGTACATGCCATTGACGGGAACTGAAGCTGGGACCCTTCAGTCCATAGGCCAACGCTCTGTCCACTCAGCCAAACCAATTAGGACTCAGACTCTGATTCTTTATCTGTAAAACAAGAAGGTTGAATAGTCTGACCTCTAAGGACCAACTCGTAACTCCCAATGGTTTTATGATTTGACAAGCATGGGAATGGGAGAAGCCAGGATTTCACAATGAAGGAAAGTAACCAATACAAAGAGAAGGACCCTGCTCACAGACTAGGCCTCTCAAGATGTGAACATGCTCAAGGTGGAGGCTGGAGGCGGGCCTCGGCAGGGCCATGCCCACAGCCTGAGCCATCACACAATGCACAGCTCACAGCAAGCACAGTTCAGCTTGAGGTGGCACAAGTAACTATGGTAGGAATAATTACCATATTGCCTGAAATAATTACAATTTCCAAAAAACTCTATGCTAACTGTCAATTCCCTAAAACACACACATATAATTTCAAGAGATCTTTGCCTAAACTCTGATGAGCACCAGCCTCAAAATTTGTGCCTTTTTATTAATCCCCCAGGATACATACAAGCATGTACTTGTGTGTGCAGGCACACTCCCAGAGTTTAGAGACGGGCACCGTCTCCTGAATGGAGACTATAGCACTGAGACCTCTGTGCTGGGCCTGCAGCTTTAGGCAGAGCTCTGACACCCCACATTGCTGAGCGAGGGCAAAAGCTAAGGCAGAATGAACATATGCAGGAGCAGGGCTTTGAAGCGTCTTGAAAATGCCGAGTCTCTGGGTGTTTGACCAGAGAGACCACGTGCCCATCTCTAGCCATAGAGTTCGAGAAGGGAGGCGGCCTCTCCTGGCATCCTCTCCCGGCATCCTCCACCAGCACTCCGCTCACTGACATGGTTCACTCTGTGGGATGCCCAGGTTTTCAATGACACATTTCTTCTGCCCATAGAACCACAGTATTTCCACAAGTGCATTTTAGATCCTGTTTATTTCAGAAATGGGTCACTATTCTTGAGTATATGTGTGTGCGTGCACATGAGTGTGTATGTGTGCACGAATGTGTACTGTGTGTGTGTGCGCGCATGAGCATGTATGGGCATGTATGTGTGCATAAGGTTATGTTTGCACTAAGGTGCTAAAATTAAAATACAGTCAAGTCAGCTAAAGGAGTTATTTTTAGCCCCACTTTATGTTATTGTTGTACTTTCTGTACTCTCTGAGTTGAAAATGCTGCAGAATTGAGGAGCTGCTCTCGTCTTAATTACCGCAAAAATATTGCTAATTAGAAACCAGGGAAGGAGTGTTAGGGATTTGCCTCAGAATCAAAGGCAGCATTATTTTCCAATGGATATTAAAAGACTTGCAAAGCGGCTGAGATGATTTGATAGAGTTGTGAAGTATGTTTGCGGCCCCAGCGGTAAAACAGCTGGAAGGGGAAATTAAATATCTGGGAGGAAAGTGTTCTCAGATGTTGGAATTATGCCTGCAGCTGTAACACTGGGTGCTGTGATCCTATCTGCCTCAAACACGACATGGGATTAAGGGATCTTTGAGAAACGTGAGGGTGGAAAAAGTGTTGGTGGCTGAAGCCAGAGCCCCGCTTACCACGTAGCACTCAGCAGACATGAGCAGTGGACACTATGGCCAATTATTTTGAATACAGCCTCTTCTTTCTCTCTCGGCCACTGCTCTCATCTCATTTTTTTCTCACTATATTTTTCTCACAAACTGAGCATGTGCTTGAGGAATAGATCAAAAGATTGAAAGACCAACAGGAGCCCATCTCTTGAGGCCTATTTCACATGGCAAGACCCCTGTGTTTGTGGAAGATTAAACTTCCAGATGAGCAGGGAGTTGAGGAGATAACAGGTGATAGGCTGGGTGCCTCCTGGTTTTGAGCATGTGGTCGCCGGGTCTAATTCAGACTCCAAGGAGGGGACAATCTACAGTGGTTAGGATAAACCACAAAACCAGCACCGTAATCATGTTTTATCTGCCGACCCTCAGAGTTTCTAATGTTTTAGTTCCTGAAGCTGAGAATTAAGTTTGGAGGCATGAGGAGTGGGGCGGGGATGAGATCCAGGCAGTCACAGGAGCAGTTCAGGCATGGGAAGGAAGGAGGGAATGGTGGAGGGGACCTGGCATGGTGGAAAGACAAAATATAGAATGACTCACTGTCCCCAAATGAGGAGTCCCTAAATAGACAATGTATCAGAGATAGATAAATGACTCCCAAAAGTATGCTGTATTTCCCCTTGCTTTAGATTGATGGTTTTGGTAGGTCCAAAGAGCAGCAGTAGGTTTGAAGTCTAGGCTGTGTGACTATAGATAAGTCACCCAACCTCTCTGAATTCCAGTTCCCTTGTTTGTCTATTATTCTCTGCTGTGACTACCTCACAAGATTGCTGCAAGGATCAAACAAGGTAATGGGTAGGCAATGGCTTTGTACATTGGACAGCACTATGCAAGGTAGACATGATTGTACTGTGTCTCAGCACCAGAGAGGTGGGCTTTGCCATCCAGGACACTGGGTTAGTGGAGAGAACCAGGAGGATATGCCCACATACAAAACGTGACTTTCAAGCCATATTAAAGTTATCAGAAACCATCCTTTTCCACCTCGCACCCCCACCATGGGGTAAGAGGGGAGCATTCTTGTTGTTAAGGTACTATGTAAATTAAAGGTAGTAGTTTTCTACGGCCTCTTGCTAACACAGAGTTTAAAAAGTCAAATAATATTTTAAGGCTCATCATGAAAAAAAAAGCAATTTTCTGGCTCATCCCTTGCAACACTGAGGGCTGTTCTTCAGGGGTAACTATGTTTAGCAATTATTTTAGTTTTTGCCTAAATATATTTAGATAATATATGTAGACTACTATTTCTTGGGGTTATTTTTTTCGTTCAAGTTTTAGAAATTATATGTTGATTTACTCCTGCTCAAAGTATGGATCTAACTCTCTGGTTTCACATGCACCTACCTCACACACACACAAACACACAATGTAGCCCATCGCAATCATTGTTTAAATCAACATTTAGTATTTACATTGTTTTGCCCGTGTAAATATTATCCGCAGTAAAGTTATGTGGGGTACAATGATCACGATTAATCTTGTGAATAACTTCTTCGTTGTCCCTAGAGCTCAACTTTTCATCTGCTATTTTTCTTTGTGAATGATTACAATTCTCAGCAAACTCTTTGGCAGATCCATAAAACATAAAACAGCCAGGCATATCAAGCAGCATGTCATTCCTGCATTTTCCTGGGAGACACTCCTCCCAGAGACTTCAGTCTTCCTGCCCTGTCAACTGGCAGCCTCCCGGTGAGCAGCCCACCCGTCCTCATGCAGGCTCCCTCTGTCTTCCTGCTGGGGGTGCCACCTGAACCCCAGTCTTCAGGGGCACCTGTATCTCTAGTTTCATGAATTTCAGATCAGAGCACTACCTTTCAGCCTCCCCTTCTGCAGGTATTTTTTCTGCTCTTCTAAGCTGTTGACCTATGTCCACCGGCTTACCACCTTTACAAATGTTGTTGCCACTCCTCTGCTGTAAGTGCTTCCTTTATGGATTTATATCTTTATTGCTTTTGGAGAGTGTATTGGTTTTCTGTTGCTGCATAACAAATTACCACAAATGTAGCAGCTTAAAACAACACAAATGTATTATCTCGCAGCTTTTGTGGGTCAGGAATCCAGCACGTTTTAGCTGGGTTCTTGGCTCAGGATCCCCTAAGGCTGAAAGAATGATGTTGGCCATCAGCATCCTCACCTGGAAGCTTGACTAGGGAAGAACCCACTTTCACATGACTTCAGGTTGCTGGTGGAATCAATCTTCATGCCATTGTGAGGTGGAAGTCCCCCAATGTCTTGCTGGCTGTTGACCAGTCTTGGGTCCTTGATGTGTAGACTCTTCCTGGAGACTCTCGCATTAAATTCCTCTTATGCTTCAAATCTTCCTAACTTCTCTTTCTGCAATCAGACAAAACAAACAAATCACAAAACCCCACAAAAAAGAAAACTTAAAACAAGGGCTCATGCATTTAGGACAGGCTTGCCTGGATAATTTTCCTCCCTTAAGGTTGGCTGTGCCATATAGCCTGCCTAGTTACAGGAGTCAAATCTCACATTCACAGGCCCAGGGATTACACAGGGCGTGTATACCAGGGGATGGGAAATCTTGGGGGCAATCTTGGAATGTTGCCTCCCATGGTGAGATTTTTAGGAGGGAGCAGAAATAACTATGCATGTTTAACCAGAAGTTTCTCATTAACACATCATCACTGTTATAGGGCATCTTAGTTAACCTCAGTGTTCTAGACATAACAGCAAACTTGACACCCAACTTTTCACATGTGAGTGGCACTTTCTTTAGCTAATGCTCAGAAAGAATGAGCCTCCCTCCTCTCTCATCCAAATAAGTGAGCCTCATGTGCCTAAGAACCCAAAGCCGACCCGTAGTGGATTCCCACATTCCCCTTCAAAGCGCAAGCCTATTGGGATCCAGGGGCCAGTCTGGAGAGAGGTCCTGCTCTATTTTCAGTGGTCCAGACACAACCAGGTGAGGTCATTTTTCTGGGCGTGGGCACGAATGTTGTGCACCAGCACTATGCAGCTGCATGAGGTTATTACCAACGAGAGACAGCACCTTGGCACAGGGACGTGGTGATTTTTTTCTGGCTTGGCAGTTCCCAAAGGTAGTTGTTGTATTCAGTGATGAATTACTAATTTCTATAAACCTTGACTGGAACTTGAAGGCGGGAGATAAATGGGAGTGGGGGGTGTTGCTCTGAGCCTTCCAGCAGATAAATGGCCAGTCATGGCTAAAAGATGGTTCTACATTTTCTGAGTGTAATCAAGTGAGATGTAACCCATATTGTGTAGCTCATTAGCCTCATGTCTCTGAACCTTCACTGTCAGGTGCTCCCTTGTGCAGAGGCTCCCTGTCCACCTCAGTTATTATTATTATTATTATTATTATTATTATTATTATTATTATTTAATCCTCACCCAAAGATAAGTTTTTACTAATTTGAGAGAGAGAGGAAAGGAGAGGGAGAAAGAGAAACATCATTGACGTGAAAGAAGCATTAATCGGTTGCCTCCCACACCCATCCGGAGATTGAACCTGCAATCTGAGTATTGCCCTGACCTGGAATCAAACCCACAATCCGCAATCCTTCCGTACACAGGATGACACTTCAGTCAGCTGAGCCACACTGGCCAGGGCTCCACCTCACTTTAATTTAGCTTAGAGCAAAACTGGCGGGAGAGCCCCTAGCAGGAAACCAACAGAAGGAGGGACCCTACAGGGACGTAAAGGTCACACACTTTTTGGTCTTAGACTGAAAAGGGGAAGAATAGGGAGAATGACTGACAAGGGGAAAATAGTCTGATTGCAGCATCTTTCTGATGTGGGTGCATTTTTTTATTACAGCCAACTGGGCATCAGCAAGCCAATAAGATGTGCACAATATTTGGAAGAAATTCATAGAATTTCTTGCTGTTACTAGATGGGGTGGCAGCAGGATGTATCTTACTCTATACATTCAGCCTTCATTCTTAGCAAGGGTCTCCTGGCTTCCTTTCCAGAAAATCTACTCTATTCATTTTCCTGTGAAAGGAGGGGTAGAGAGACAGTTTCTGAGACTATAACCGGGGAGGATAGGAGGCTCCTCCCTACAGAAGGGCCTAGGGCCCCAGCGTGAGAGCTGCCATGACTGTGCCTGCTTCATGGTCCACCTGGTCCACCACGAAGGTCAATGCCGAGAGCCTGGCTGTGGTCTCACCTGGGTGGGATTTCAGTGGCTTCCCACCAGCTCTGCCTCAGGTCTTTGCCCACCCAGATCCACCTTTCATGCAGTCTAAATCTCAAATCTTATCATGTTAGAGTCCCTACTTAAAGACCCTTGGTGGACCTCAGTTCTCTGCAGAGCCAAGCCCAAGGCCCAGTTTCATAGCAGGATGTTCAGTGCTCTTTACAACAGTGTCATGTGTAGCTGCCACGCTTCCTACATAGGTGTGTGTGTTTTAACCCCACCGAATTGCACCTTTCACTTGATTCACTCTGTCCTGGCCCACTTTATACATGCTGTTCCTTCTGCCTGGAGCATTCTTCCTTTCCTTGTCTATGTATCAGAAGACTACTCATCAAGTACCAGCCCCCATTTCTCTTTCTCTGAAGTTCTTTCCTCACCACTGATTCCCACTTCATCTTTTCTACTTCAAGGCCCACTGGGATCAGCAGAGGTGGCTAGTGGTTAATTAGGAAGTAAAGACTATATAGGTTCAAGGTTGAAGGGAAGGGGTTGGCAGAGCTGTGAACTCTCTCAAAGAGGGTGGCTGCAGTCTGGCACAGAATAAGTTCAGGAACACGTGACTTCAACCTGACTCAGGTGGGAAGTGTCCATGTGATTTGGAGGGCACTGGCATAGGAGATGCCGGTATCAGAGATGCTCAAATGAGCTCTGAGGTCAGGACTGGGATAAGCAGGTTTGTAGGAGGCAAGCCAGCCTACCTGGGCAACAAAGGTCCCCTGCCACTCATGTTGCTATTCAACAGAGTCAGGGCTGAGCTAGGAAAACCAAGTAAAGCACAAAGGAAGGAAGGGAGAGTGAGAGAAGCCCTTTGCAGAGCAGTGCCAATAGTTTGTCACTCTGCTCAGCAACAAACCTTATCTGGGACACAAGAAGCTCCGGCCAACTTGAGGTGAGCCTTGGCCCATGTGCCCACACTGTCATATCAGACTTCACTTGCTCCCCTGGGTATTCACATCTTTCCCTACAACAGAGGGAAGTCTGCAGACTTCCCAAGAGTTCATAGACATCCTCTCCAGTTCAGAGCATCCGCCACACACTGAGGTGACATGGGCGACCTGACAACTCACAACACATCCTGCAGACTCAAGAGTGATGAAAGGCCACTCACACTTTGAAATGCCTCCTGAAAGGCATGCTGAGCTTGGGTACTTAGATGTGTCGCATCATTTTAAATTTCTCCAACTTTGAACGCTGAAAAGCAACCTGCCCTCATGGCCTGGCTGCCTCTAGTCCAGGCTGGAGGGGAGTTCCACGTGCCATTAGCCGCGTCCTGATCTTCACAAAGAGACAGGGAAAGGAGGAGGCATCCTTAAGATATCAGATTGCTGGAGTTCAGCTGCTCACTGGATGGCACCTGTGCTCACAGATTCTGTCCCCCAGAATCTGTGGTCCGTGTTGTCTTAGTATTTTGTAGGCATCACACTTAACCTCACTCAAAGTCACAGTGGCCTCTTTTGTCTGTCCTCCCATTAGCCTGGGGCACCTCAGAAAGGGCTGGGTCTTCCCCTAGTAACCCCCAGCCCAGCACAGAGCTTGGCTCATAGTGAGTGATAAGTGCACCTCAAAACTGAGCTTGGTTTCCTCCCATTCCTTTCCTTTGATTCTTGGACCTTTCCTCCTCCACCTTTTCATCTTTTCTCACCTCCCAATCCCAGGCAGACTAATAGAGGCTGAGGGAAGACTGTAGAAAACCAGGCTGGTACCCCAATAAAAGGCTCAGTGCTCTTAATGTTCCAATTCCACTTTCCAAGAACCCCGAATTTTCTCTGGGTACTCCCTTTGTACTACTGTGCCACATCCCTCCTTCATAAAGCATGTGACCCTCTCAGGCCCATCTTCCTATGCAGTGCCTATAGCTCAAAATCTTTCTGTATCTCCATGAGGCACAATGTGGTACGATGATTAAGGTCCTACTCTCTAGACCCGGATGGCCTTAGTTGAATCCTGGCTCTGCCATTAATTAGCTGTGTGAACCTGGATGAGTTCATCAAACCCGCTAAGCCTCAGTTTACTTACTTATGTAATGGAAGAGATAATAACACTATCTTACATAGTTGCTTTGGAGATTAAAATAATTCATGCCAAGCCATCAAGCTGTGTGGAAATTTAGTGAGCACTAGTATTTTTGCTATTATGATTTTTAATATTGTGAGGAAATCAGAGATACAAATATTTTCAGGCATACAGGCTCAGTACTTACATCTTCAATGTCCCTATTTTCTCCAAACTTCCTCCTTAGTCTGTAAACAGTTTCTAATCTCTCCTATCCTAAATAAAACTTGCCTCCTACTCTCTCTCTACCTTAAGCTGTTTCTCTCTCTCTCTCTCCTTCTTTTCTGTCAACATCATTAAATGAGTAATCTCCACTTACAATCTCCACCTCCTCACCTCCCATTCATGCCTCAATCCACAGCAATCCGGCTCAGCTCCCACCGTGCCACTGAAACGCTTCTCACTAAAGATCACCAACAACCTCCCTATTGCTGCATCTAATTGCCTCTCGGTCACTTCTGACCTTATTGACCACTCACTTTTTCTTGAAGTGTTTCCTTCATTTCTGAGATACTGTTCTTTTTTGGTTGTAACAGGCAACTTTTGTTATATTACACTAAAGTATTGATCTCCGAATCTCAGTGGCTTATAATGAAGGTTTTCCATTATGCTCACATTTTAGTCTGAGGGTTAAAAGTATCTCTGTTCCTCATATGTTCTTCTTCTGGGGACCCAGGTGGATGAAACAGAGGACCTTCTGGTCCCTCCTAAGACTTCTAAGACTTCTGCTTGTGTGTTCATCACCTTTACTCATGTTTGATTGGGTAAAGCAGGTCACATGACCCAAGCCTGACATCAAAAGATCAAAGAAGTCGCACCTCCCACTTTCAGTGAGCAGGGACATGGACATGCAGTGATCTTTCAGGAAAGACAGCAGATATTAGGAAACAATAATACAATCTGGTTTTCTTTCCAATAGCTTGCTCTCAGCCTCTCACTGGATCATGTCCATCCATTCACTTCCTAAGTGTCGGTGCTCTCCTGAGGTCTCTCTGCAGGTAACTCAATCCATGCCCTTACCTTCAGCAAGTGCCTGTGTCCTTGTGACTTTCACATTTCTGGCACAGACCACCACTGGACATATTTAGTGGTCCCTTGAACTTAAAATGTCCAAAATTCAACTCCTTTTCTTACCTTCCTGTTCCTTCATTCTCCATCATGGTTAATGACAATGTTGTTGATCCAAATGTCTAAATCAGAAATGTGGTAGGCTTCATAGTTTCTCCCTCCTCTTCCCATCCAATGAGTCAACTACCCTCCATCCTACCCTTTCGATAAATCTCTGTTTTCTTGCCCACTCTCTATTTACTCTGCGGTTACCTGGGTTGGAGCCCCTACTATTTCTTGCTTAAATATAGCAGTGCTTCTGTAACTGGCCTGCCTGCTCTGTCACTCTTCACTTGAATCCATCTCTGCATTGCAGCAAAAGGTATCTGGCCCACTCTGATCTTTTCCTCTCTGATCTCCAAAGTGAGATCCACTCCATCCTGATTGTCTCTGCTTAAGAAACATCAAAGGCTCTCCCATCCACCTGCAGTAAAATTCATGCTCCATATTATGCAATCAGGCTGCTCATAGCCAGGATCCTGCTGGTCTCTTCAGCACCCTGTCCTGCTACTCAGCATCTTGCACACTCCTCATTGGCTGGACTGAACTTGTCAGCATTGTCAAAATGTTCTCATTTCCAGGTATTTACTCAAGCTATTCCCTCTGTCCAAATGCTCTTATTAATTTTGTTTGCTGAACTGCCACTGACGCTGGCAGATCCAGTCTTGACACTTTTCATAAAACCTTCCTTCCTCAGCCTTGCCGATTCCCTTGCCCCACTCCGCAACAGGTAACAGCATCCTTTGTTATAACATCAGTCCCATCACATTGCCACTCATGTCTTCCTCTTCTATGTAGATTGGGAGTTCCCAGAGCAGGGCCTGAATTCTTGTCATCTTTGAAATTGCTCAGGAACTAACTCAGTATATGCACATTAGATAGATACTCAGTAAATGTTTGTTGAAGGAATGAATAAGCAAACGAATGACATGTCCAGTCTGTGTCACATTAATACAATGGTCAACTTCTTCCACTTATTTTGGTTTTCCTCTTTGGCTACTTGCTGGCCCTAGGACCATGGTCGGCAAACTGCAGCTCGAGAGCCACATGCGGCTCTTTGGCCCCTTGAGTGTGGCTCTTCCACAACATACCACAGCCTGGGCAAGTCTATTTTGAAGAAATGGCGTTAGAAGAGGTTTAAGTTTAAAAAATGTGGCTCTCAAAAGAAATTTCAATCGTTGTACTGTTGATATTTGGCTCTGTTGACTAATGAGTTTGCCGACCACTGCCCTAGGACATGCAGTCTTCTTAAGTTGGAGGACTCATTCCTTGCCTTCATGTTAAAAGGGGTCCCTCTCGCAGCCCCCCTGAGCAGGAATCTGAAAGTTCTAGGCATGTAGGATTCCTTAGCGAACTTCCCTTTCCCAGAGCCTGTCTCTCCTCTGTAGCTGCACTCCTGCCCTCCAGCTTTTTAAAAATATATTTTCATTAATTTCAGAAAGGAAGGGAGAGGAATAGAGAAAAACATCAATGATGGGAGAGAATCATTGATCGCCTGCCTCCTGCCTCCCCCTCCCCCCACTCCCACCCCACAGGATCAAGCCCGCAACCCAGGCATGTGCCCTGACCCGGAATCAAACCGTGACATCCTGGTTCATAGGTCAATGCTCAACCACTGAGCATGCCAACCGGGCTGCCCTCCAGCTTTTATAACAGGCCCCCGCTGGCCAGTTTAGCCACTCCTTAGACTCTCCCCTGGCCCCTTCTAAACCTGGATAACATCATCACTCTTGCTGCCTCCACTTTGCTCACTGTTTCCTTTTCTTTCCATCTCTGCCAGGACTGGCCCTGTACTTTGCAGGGCCCAGTGCAAAAGGAAAATGCATGGCCGTTTGTGCAAACATTTTTAAGAATTTCAAGATGGCAACTGCAAAGCAGGAAGCCAAGCACAAGCAAGGGTCCCTTCTGAGCACAAGGGCCTATGTGACTGAGCACGTTGTCATACCCATGCAGGTGGCCCACAGCTCTGCCACCCAGTTCCAGGCTGAAGCCACATGCAGAAGATCAAACTGGGAATATATCAACTCTTTAGCATAGTGAGTTAGCAAGGGTGAAGAGAGGCACGTTTTGCCTGCATGAGGGCAAAAAAGCATTGGAGTAAATTTGGTGGAATAAGTTAAATCTGAATAAGTTCTTTAATTAATGCAGATAGAAAAAGGAAATTTTAAAAACTGTGTGTGTATGTGTATTATATATAGGATTAATATGTATCATCGTTTGGTAAGTAGAGGGTTTGGACCAACGCCATATAGAAATTATTTTAAAAGTAAGAATAAGCTTTCTCATTACATGTATTTTGTAAGTATGCAGAACTTGCTTGTCATTGTTTGCATCAAATGAAGAGATGTAGGGTGATGGTAATTCCGTGGCCCGGGGGTATGGGAGCTGAATGCCTTTATCCTCCATTAGCAACCTGCCAGATGGCAGAAGGACAGGCGACTGGCCTAGCCAGCAGAATTTGAGAGCTTATTCATGGATTCATTCATTTATTCAACTAAACATTTATTTATTTACCCATTTTATACCAGGACGTAGATTCAGAGGTGTCCTCAGAGCAAGGGCAGTGAGAGATCAGATTGGGGGGCTGATCCCCAGAGCTGGAGATGGTCTAAGTGTATCTAATCCCACACGGTGCTCCCTTCCCAGCCCACTGCAAACTGACAGTGAGATGCCAGCAGGGATGGGGCAAGGGCCCTGGTGGAGAGGCAGGGATGAGAAAGGGAGGGCCTGGGTTGGGTGTTGAAGGAATTCTTGACCTCTTTTTGTCTTTCTATTTCCCCTTCCTCCAGCCTAACATTGATTCATGCAGTTGAGGGAGGGAGGCTCTTGGCTCCTGAGATTTGCCCTAAGCTGAGTACCAGCGGGCTGCTGCCAGTTGTCACAGTCTTGCTCTAATGCTGGGAGATACTTGGCAGCAAGCCTTGCATTTCTACTGTACCTCCCAGTTTACAACCATCATCTCATTTTGATCCCCACAACAGTCTCTTTTTGCTAAATATTAGGTTGAACCATATGAAATTGCCACTTATGTAGGTCAACTATAGTCAAATGTTGGCAATTTTAAATGTTTCAATCTAATACTGAGAATCCCCATTATTATTTTCTCAGTGACAGAGATGAGAATTTAGAGAGGCTTTAGCAATCTCACAGAGCCAGGCATGGGGTTTGGACCCCAAGCTGTACTTGAACTCAGATTTCATGCTGTTTCTGACGTGTGGTAAATGGTAAGTCAGCCTCATGCAGACACACTCAGGTCGGGGGGGTCTCATGTTAATGTGCTTAACTCTCCCTTTTTCCCCAGCCCTAGATTCAGTAATGGCTCTTTGTACAAACTCATTCATTTTTAATCAGTTGACTGTAATGATTTGTTACAAATGATCTTTAATTCTCAGCTGCGGTTAATCAGAACCGAAAGGCACTTTTCCTGTTATTTTATTTGGATAGGACTCTTAGTGAAATACACGCCTGCCATTCCTTAATCACTTGTTTGTTTTCCCTCTGCACACAGTTGCCAGCAGCATGCAGCACTATTTAATGTGTGCGTTTTTCCTTTACCAAGTAGACTCCAAGCCTAGCCTTAGGTGCAGGGAGCTGCGGGTCTGCACTGTGGACTTTGCTGTGGTGTGATGCTGACATTCTTCTATTGGCAGCACAAAGTAGGGTGCTGAGGATATGCCAACCTATATACAGGCAACACAACTTGGCAAGATTATTATGAGAGAGCATGGTGGAGGGAAGAAGAGGTAGGGGGGAGGCACCTAATCCTCCCTGGAGAGCCAGGAAGTCTTCCTGGAGGAGGTGACTCCTTGGAGGATATATCTCAGTCAGGTAGATGTTTCTAGGCAGATACAGTAGCAGATAGTGAGAGTGTGGGGGTTGGAAATATGCAAGGAGTTGGCATGCAGAGATGAGACAGGGGACGGTGGCAGAAAGAGTGGGGATCAGGGAGAGAAGGGGAACCAGATCATAGAGGTCCTTGGACACATCTTAAGCCTTGAGAGGTTTAAGAAGGGAAATAACCTGAGCAGATTTACTTTAGAATATATCTTCTGGGAAGAGTGTGGAGAATGGATTAGAAGAGGGCTGAGGATGGAGGCAGGAAGCCCCAGGGGAGGAGGAGGTGAAATAGGCAGGGTATGCTAGGGCCCCAGTGATGGGCCCCACTGGTGGGACCCGTGGGCAGATCAGAAGTGAAGGTGGGGCTGGGAAGAAGGCTGGGAAAGAGGAAAGGTGCCGAAGGCGAAGCTCTAGTTTCCCTCTTTCAGGGCGGGGCTGGGGCTCTTGTTTGCTGTCCAAGAGACCAAATCCTTGAGCTGCAGGCCAGGGTTACCTGCAGGCAGGCGGGGCTGCCACTGCAGACACTGCAGGTCGGGCTCCTTCCTGAGGCGGCTGGAATCTGCTTAGTGGGATCTCCCAGTGATCCTGACCAATGAAAGGAAATTGAAAATCTTTCCTTTCCCCTCACCACCCCTGTTTGGGATTTCTGGTCCTGCTGGGAGTCAGGCCCTGGTACTGAGTGATTCTGGATGGTTACCTTCCAGATTCATTTTGTCTGGAAGTGTGATCAGCGATACCTCAGAGAGAAACACTGTGTTTGGCTGTGGGAGAGGGGAAGCCCATCTGAGATTTCTTCCACAGCCCGTCTATGGCAGGACCCACAGCTCAGAATGCAGGGAGGTCACGTGGAGCCTCCGTTTTCAGGGTGGCACTTGTCAGTGTGGTGAGAGGAAGGAATAGATGATGAGGGAATTGCCATGGCAATAATGTGGTCTGACTATAAAAGCCAAAAACAAAAACCAAATCCAGTACCAGCTCCCTTCTACTCTATATTCCAGACCCACTTACCAGCTGAAGCCTCCTTTGCTGACTTCCTGTCAAAGCACACAAAGTGTGATGTACGTTAATTTGTCTGCTTTATCTCTGTGGGTATTTTTTAATTAAAAAAAGATTTTTTTATGGCTTTGCCCCAATCCCTTTATCCTTTTATGTCCTCCACGGCTATCCTTAAATCCTCTTCTCCCTTGGTGACCTAGACCAGGCGTCCTCAAACTACGGCCCGAGGGCCACATGCGGGTGTTTTTGCCGTTTTGTTTTTTTACTTCAAAATAAGGTATGTGCAGTGTGCATAGGAATTTGTTCATAGTTGTTTTTTTTAAACTATAGTCCGGCCTTTCAACGGTCTGAGGGACAGTGAACTGGCCCCCTTTTTAAAAAGTTTGAGGACCCCTGACCTAGACCAATAGCTGATGATACTAGTTTATGCTATAGTGTGAGTGACTTGTGTGTTGGCTTAAAATGCAAGCATCTCTGGGAAGGGCAAATAGTAAGACAAAGGTATGAATCTATTGATAGAAATGTGAGTTTCAGAAACAGGAACTTGTCAGGTTTTGCGAAGACCTTCCAGTCATAGCGCATAAGCAACTGCCTGGCCTAAGGATGGGCCACCTTGGTTCTGGCACATTCCCAGGAGGAACTGGGAGGTATCTGTAAAACTTCAATCATGCAAGAGGGTCTGTGCTCCTCTTGGATCTCACTGAGATTCAGGAGCTACCAGGCCACTGCACAATGGGTTCTCTGTTTCTGGAAAGGGAGGCTCTTTCTCATTTCTGAGCTTTGGTACTTCCGTCTTCCCCGGATTCCTCTCCCTATGAGCCTTCTCAGACTCCATGCTCGGGCTTCCATGATGCTTTGCTCACCCTTCCATACACTCTTGGCACAGGGGCCACTCTCTACATACACACGGCTGAGTCTTCCCTGTGGACTGTGAGCTTCTTTTCAAGGGCAGGAGCCATTTCTTGCTCAGTGACTTTTAGTTCCAGCAGATAATAAGTGATCAGTAAATACTTTTTCTTTTCCTCCCTCCCTTTGCCTTTCCTTCCCTTTGCTTTCTTGTCCTGGCTAGTGGTGAAGTCAGATGACTGCAGTGTGGGAGGCTGAGTGGGTTTGTTTGGGAGCATCCCTCCAGCATTTCTCAAGGATATACTGCCCTCTTATACAGGCTCTCCCAGGGAGACTGATGACAAAGTCACTATTTGTATCTCCAAGAATCTCAGTGTCGGCTCAAATATAGATGTAAGGGGGAGATGTTGATAGCATGGTTTCCTTTTAGCCCAGATCTGGCTTTGTACTGAAAACCCACCACTTGGGGAACTGGCCAGCTTTGACAGGGTGAAATCTGAGGATTTAAGGCAGGGGTCCTCAAACTTTTTAAACAGGGGGCCAGTTCACTGTCCCTCAGATCGTTGGAGGGCCGGACTATAGTTTAAAAAAAAAAAAAAAAAACTAGGAACAAATTCCTATGCACACTGCTAAGTCGGATGCTAAGCAGGATAGGCAGCGGCGGCAAAAACACCCGGCGGGCCGGATAAATGTCCTCAGCGGGCCGCATGTGGCCCGCGGGCCGTAGTTTGAGGACCCCTGATTTAAGGAGGCTCCCAATACTCTGCATCAGGTTCTTGAGTATAAACCCAACATCTAAGATCTTTTTGGCCTCAATTCTGGCCTTTTTTTTTTTTTTTTTTCCCACTAAGGAGAGCACATGTCTTAGGACAGGAAATTACCCTGGTGATTGATGTCTAGCAAATGCAATTAGGGCCCAGCTAAGTGCTCTTCGAGGGGTGCCCTTCCAGTGTGGCGGTCCAAGTTTGGTGGTTGCTTAACAACCGTGTACCTGAGACCTCCTGGTAATGAAGCATTTGTCTCTGTCAGCCTTTGGCCACCAGAACTTTCTGCTCCCTTTAGATGCAGACAGACTGCGGGCCAAGAGGTAGGAATGGCAAGTGGAGCGGGGAAGAGGCTGGGGAGGGCTTCTCCAGAATAAGAAAAGCCTGGTGGGCCAAGGACACGCCATGGCTCCCACGGTGGGGCTATAACAGGAGTTAGGAGTGGAATGGCCGGGGGGTGGGGGAGCGGCAGGTGTCTTCCATGGCTGAAAAATATTAAGTGTTTGGAATATCAAGTGTTTGGGGGCTTTGGACAGATAAGAGAAATGGCCCGGATAGTGCTCTTGAGGTATTTGTTCTGTAGTTGGGAAGGTCAAGAACACCCTATCAACTTCCAGACCACAAACTCCCATCTGGCTCAGCCACACACAAACACATGAGGTCGCACATTCAATACTGACTCATCTGTGGAGATAAGGGGAGGCCAAGGGAGGCCAGCCGTCTGCATCCTGCCTGCCTGAGCTCTTAATCAGCTCTGCCACTTAGGCGCAGAATGACCTTGAGCAGATTACTAACGTCTTGATGTCTCAATTTCCTGACTGTAGAATGGGGGCAGTAACAGTACTTTCCTCTCAGGCGTTTAAGGGGCTCCAACAGGGCAACGTACAGAAAGCCCAGGGCCTGGACCACTGCAGTGTCAACACAGGTCTGCTCTTTCCTCCCCCGCTAAGGCAGGGCTAATTCACCCTTTTAATGCCCTGGACCACCCCCCACACACACACACACACACACACACACACACACACACCCCTTTGGAAGCCTAGTGATGCATATGAGACCCTTCTCAGAATATGGTAATGGTTTAAATGTGTAAGATAAAATATATAGGATTGCAGAGAAAACTGCATTTTTATTGGAATGCAGTTATCAAAATACTAAAAAACCCCACACATTTTCTATATGGTAATATATAGGCTTCTTTATTAACGCAGTAAATAATATCTGCTGGCGGGCCTAATAACTACCGTAATTTTGAAATAGTAATAAGCTTAAACAATATGTCAACATATCTGCACCAACTATAATGAGATATAAAAATATCTGTGATTTCTATTGGTGACAAAATTACAGTTATAGCTAATGCTACTGTGACTTGTTGCCCATGTTCAAAATGAGAGAAATTGCTAAATTTTGGTTAGAGCTTGGGGAAAATAAAGATGGAATTTTTTTCCCATCTAAGTGCATGGGCTCTCTGTGGACCCCAAGGCTAAGGACCACGGCAATAAGACTTTGTAACGTAAGTGATGCCATACTTCCTAAATTGTTAAAATAACATTTATTCTCTCATTACTAAAGCAAAATACAAACAACAGAAAAGTTAAGAAATATAGATGAAGTGGGAAAAGACAAAGGGAATAAAAACATGCCCCAGAGAAAACCACTGCCAACACTTAGTGTAGCAGTTTTTGCCTTTTTAAGACGTGGAGCACATTGCTAATGATTATTCGTGCACTGAGTCGGCTCCACTAGGGCTGTAGATTGTGGTTTCACCCACAAGGGTGTCAAGGCACAGGGGATGCTTAGTAAGGAACCAGCTCAAAGCACCAGGAATGTAGGCTGAAAACTACACAGAGCCCCGTGATGGAAAAGGTGCTCCTGCGCGTGACAGCACAGCCACCCACGGCAGGGCGAAGGAAGCATCAGAGCGAGGCAGTATTTCATCTTTTCTTACGGCTCAGTAGTGCTCCACTGTGTATCTGTACCCCCTCTTCTTTATCCAGTCCTCTATCAAGGGGCACTTCAGTTGTCTCCATGTGTTGGCCACCATAAGTAATGCTTCAGTGAATATAGGGGTGCATATCTCTGTTTTGTGAATAAATATTGTCAAATTGTTCAGGTAGGTTCCCAGAAGCAGGGTTGCTGGGTCATGTGGGTACTCTAGTCTTAATTTTTTGAGGCACCTGCATACGGTTTTCTATAGTGGCTGTACCAGTTTACATTCCCACCCATTTGCAGCAACATGGATGGTTCTTTTGAATATCATGCTAAGCGAAACAAGTCAGACAGAAAAGGTTAAGAACCGTATGATTTCACTCATATGTGGCATATAAAACTAAAAACAACAAATGGACAAGAAAAACAACAAACAGAAACTCATAGACACAGACAACTGTATGGTGTTTACCAGAGGATGTGGGGGTAGTAAAGGGTAAGGGGTTCAAATATATGGGGATGGCAGAAGATTGTGTATACTTGAAATCTATATATTCTTATTAAACAATGTTACCCCTATGCATTTAATTTTTAAAAAGCTATTAAGGCAAGAAAAAAGAAACAGAGCTAGGGTGCCCAACAGTGCAGTGGACATGCCGGAATCTTCAGCCCCACCACTAACCTCAGATCTCTTGTTAGACCTGATGAATTATCTCTAGTTGAAATCATGAGTTGTGAGTAATGGTAGTTATTCAGTTGATGAGGGATACCAACTGACTCTACTCCAAATCTACCAGTGTTCAGATCAGATCCCTAACACTTATGGGCACATAACCTATCCTATATAATAAAAGCCTAAGATGCTAAGAATCTGGTTGTCCAGTTGTCCGTTCAACCAATCAAATCATAATATGCTAATGATATGCTAAGGCTGCTCAACTGCTCGCTATGACGTGCACTGACCACCAGGGGACAGATGCTCCAACTGGTAGGTTAGCTTGCTGCTGGGGTCCGGCCGATCAGGACTGAGAAAGATGGGCTGGATACACCCTGGAGCCCTCCTGCAGTCCCTTACCGGCTGGCCAACCTCCCACGTCCCTCCCTGGCCCCAATCGTGCACTGGTGGGGTCCCTCAGCCTGGCCTGCGCCCTCTTGAAATTCGGGACCCCTCAGGGGATGTTAGAGAGCCAGTTTCAGCCTGATCCTGTAGGCCAGGCTGAGGGACCCCACGGGTGCATGAATTTGTGCACCAGGCCTCTATTTTAGAAATAATGATGATGCAGTAGCACTGAATCTAGTAGGTATCATTCAATTTATAGAAACACACATGTCTGGCAGGAGCAGAAACCTTATGCCACCCACATAATCCCCTGTGGGGACACTGTCTCTGGCGTGAAAGGGTGGTCTGACATATGTTCAACTGTCCCCAGTTAGCCCTAGAAGAATGGCTTGTCTAGTCTCTGTTAAATGATGCCTGTGGAGAACCCACCATGTGTGACTTCAGAACACAAATGAGGCCAGGCCTTAGCTTACTTTGCCTAAGACTAACCTCCCGCCCCACCCCCCCCCGGAGAACTCAGTCCCATGAGCCCTTCAAGCAGTGGCCAGTTTCTGGGCCCCCTACTTGCCATCCCTCCTGTGTGCACATGAGGTTGTGAAGCCACCATCACCAAGTTAGGGTCCTACTGCAGCTCCTGGTTAGAACTTCTGGGATATGGAGCCAACAGCACTGTAGCATTGTCAGAAAGCACCTCCTTTCTCTCCTCCAGCTCAGACCTTAGAGCACAGTTCTCTTCTGGCCTTCACACATGACCTTCTTTGATGGTGAGGAGAAGGGTGTTAATGAAATGCTGCCCGCCTTGTTGGCATAGTTGTCAACTGTGATTGTGTGCTTTTCTGGAGGGACCCCACTTCTTTTGAGCCTAAAGATCAGAGCACAAGGTAACAGGCCAGCTGAGTGCCTGAGTGCAAGGCATCCTCAGGTTTCAAAGTGCTTTTAATAAAACAGTGTGGAAAGGGTGCATGCTCATTTTGGTTCCCCATTGGGTCACTCAGTTAAACCTGGGAAAACTTGTTCCACCCTGACCATATTTTCCATTAGTAATAATGATGAAAGATAATTAGTGAGCCTGTCAGACACCTGCACCTCCACTTAATTAATTGCTAATTAAGATATGAGAGAACCGTAGTGTCTCTCACATGTCCTGACTTTATTAAACATCAGCAAATCTTTCGCAGGGGGAAAAAGACACAAAACATAAATTGCCAAGGCTGAGCCCCTCATTTGGCTTGGAAACCAGGGGAGAAAGATTGACTCTTGCTTAGAGTCCTTAAACCACACCACTCAGGAGGTGGAATTAGGAGGAAAGTTTTGAGCTCCTACCTTCTCCCGTGAACTGAGTTAAAGCCTTTTACATCTATTTTCTATGTTAATCCTCATAGCAGTCATTTAAGGAAACGTTATTGTTCCCATTTTACAGATTAGAAAAGGAATTAAGTACATATCTTTTCCAAAAGTATATGGCTGGTAAGAGCTAGAATTTGAGCCAAATCCCATGTGTTTCCATGTGTTGTTCCATAGAGATACAAGAAACATAAATGCTTTCTGCCAGGTCTTTATCATTATTGATGAAAGTAAAAAGCATTTGTGTTAGCTAGCCTTCAAGACAACCCCCAATTAATTTTTGCTTTCTAATATTCATACCCTGTGTTGTCTCTTCCCTCTTTAAATAGGGCCAATCTGTGTAACCAATAGTATGTTACAGAAATGATGGTAAGGAAGGTCATACAAGACATTGTAGCTCCCACCTGACTCCCTCTGATTGCTCATCCCAGGGAAAGCCAGCCATCTTGTGAGGACACTCAAGCAGCCCTGGAAAGGCCTATGTGGGTGGCTTCTTGCAACATCCAGCATCATGTAAATGAGCTACCTTGGAAGCAAATGTTCAGATGACAATAGCCCTCAGTAATATCTTAGCTGAAATTTCATGAGAGACCTTGAACTAGAACCACCCAGATAATCCACTTCTAAGTTCTTGACCCACAGAAACCATGAAATAATTAATTTTACTGTTCTAACCCAGTGAGTTTGGGGGTACATGGTTATGCAGCAACAGATAATTGAACATTCATGAACTTTCCACATCTTGCTGGTTTGCAACATCTTGCCAATACCAGTGGGTCAGAGAAATCCTTTTAAGAAACATTCAAACGTGTGTGTCTGCAAGTAGAAGCCCCAAACTAGAGTCATTCAAGGTCTCTTCAGGTGGGGAAGCTTGTGAGTTTAGGACAGTGATGGCGAACCTATGACACGCGTGTCAGCACTGACACGCGTAGCCATTTCTGATGACCCGCGGCCGCATGCAGAGGATGAAACATTTGCTGCTCCTGAGGATGAAACATTTGCGACTAGAGTCTTGGAGTTAGTTTTTTCCTCAAAGTGACACACTACCCGAGTTATGCTCAGTTTTTTGGCGAAGTTTGACACACCAAGCTCAAAAGGTTGCCCATCACTGGTTTAAGGAGCTGGATATGAGTGAGATCACGAACAGTTGTCTCAGTTCCCCATTTTCTCATTAAAATGAGTATGTATAATTTGATAGCCATTCAAAATCTGATCCATTTTCAGCAACTGACTTCTGTGAGAATTAAAAATACATATAAATAGACAATACTTTCATATATTGGGTAGTTTCTATAGAGAGCTGATCAGTATCCTTGCAATCACATGGCTATTACTGGAACATGGCCAGAGATTAGCAGAAAACAAACCTAAACCAACCAAGTACCAAGGTGTATGCAGACTTATCAAAATGAACTGCGCCGTGAAGTCGGAAACCTCTGCAGGTTTCGGTTGCTGTGTCTCACCTAGCTCACCGGGGTCTGTCTTCTGCCTATGATGCGCCAAGGCCAAAGGGGATAAAACACTGGGCCTCAGAGAAAATCTGTAGTTGGAGTCAGCAGGGCCTCCAGGGCTGCACTCTGGGATGCTCAGATCCATGGATCCTGCCTGGGCCGGGCCATCAGGGGCAGGGACCCCATGTGAAAAAGTCCAAGCCCAGCCTTTTGGGGTCCTGAACACTCAAGCAGTAGAAGAGGGATCAACATTGGATGAGGAAAGAAAATATGCTCATTTTGGGGACACATTTCGTAGGGAAACTTTTTTCCCCAGTGATGAGCTATTACAAGTTGACCCCAGAAAATGGAATGAAAACGAGGTTGGGCACTTAGCAGGGAAGTGCAGATGAGTGAGTGGGTAGAGAGAATGGGCAGAGAGAGCTTGTCAGTTTGCTGAGGTTGCCAGGGAGCCAAGTCAACATGCTCCTTAATCCTGTGTATGTGCGTACATCTCTTGTGGTTCCATGTCCCCTCTCCCTCCTTCCACCCCCGGAAGTGTGCAGGTTAAAAGGATTTGGGAGCATGCGTTCTGCATTTGATATTTATCTCTGCTGCTGATTCTGGAACTTGGTGCCCACACTTGCATACTTGCCCACACTGTGACACAGCCGCATCAATTTTTGTTATAATAATTCTTCTCCTTGTCACCGTTTATATGAAAATCTACTCCAAGAAAAGGCCTTTGTGTGGTATCTGTTCAGGGCTGTGTGGCTCAGGTGCAATGGATCTGTTAGTGAGGTGCCGCAGGTTGCATCACAAGGACCAGCATGTGAGGTGCATGACCTCAGGAAGCTCGGCACACACTTGCTCGAATTCAATGTGGCCATTGTGCAGCCCACAGTTTGAATCCTGATTTTTAAAGCTGATGAAATGGAAAAGCACCCAGGACTGGAACACAGGAGCCCTGCACTCCAGCTCTAATTCTCTAAATGACTGTGTTTGGTGCATGCTTCCCTCGGTGACTTCATCCTGTTATGGCTGCCACTCCCTCATCCCTCTCCCTCGTGGGCAGGGCTCCTTGAGGGCGGAGGCTGAGTCTTCTTGTATGCCCAGTGCCTGGTGCAGGCCTGTGCACTCAGAAGGCTCTTAATAAATGGTTGCTCCCAATGACCAAAAACCTGATTGCACTACTCATACACACATATGTATGCATGTGATTGTATGAGCGTGAGGGAAAGTACAAAAGTCTCCATTCTTTGCTGTCCACATGGCGGGGAGGGTGATGTGGACAGGGAAGGAGGGAGAGGAGGTGGAGAGAGGCAAGCAACAGAGAAGAAAATATGGAGACTGCACTAAAAAAGGCTGGATGCATAATTTGGTCTTTGTTTAAATAAAGTATGGGTATGTATGCATAAATAAATTAGGGGGAAATGATGATGTACATATGTTAAGTCAAAACAAGTTACAGAGTATTTCAGTTAAAAACTATAAATAAAACACCCCGTATATCTTTATATCTATGCATAATTAGGTTTAAATGAGCAGAAGGGAGGGTGGATGTGCTGGGTGCTGTGGGGCACCCCCTAACTGAGACTATCAACCCACAGCTACTGGGAGTGTTGGCCTCTGTCAGCTCACAGCCAAGTTCCTGTTCAAGAGTTGCTCTCGGCCAAAGGGAGCTACTTTGCAGGAGGTTGTGCCTGGCCCCTCTTCTGGGGGTTGCTCAGACCCAAAGACTGGTGGGGGGTCAAAGGCCTTTCCCTTTTCAATGCAGAACAGCTCCTGAGCTCTTCTGGTCAGTTCCACTCCATGTACCCGCCTCCCTCCCCCAGGAGAGGAAGTAGTGGGTGGAAGTAAACCTTTCATGCACATACACTGTGCCGGTCTCTTTCTTGGGAACTTGACTTATGACTGTGGCAGGATATGTACTTGTCTATGAATACGTTACCTCAAGGGCTGAGATTGGAAAGAAAGGATTAACTTTTCCTCTATCCATCTACATATGAATTCACTTATTACAATGAGCACTTATTGCTTTTATAATTTTAAGAACATCATAGAAAGAAATTTAAAGTGCAGTAATATATGCGACTTGAATGAATGAATGGCCATGCTTATATGTAGTTGGAGAAATAAGGATAAAATAGCGCGTCAAAGGTATCAATGTTTGATGAACAAAAATAAAGGGGATTTTGCCAACGCTTTTGATGACTTTTGACTTAGTTGTTTCAAAAGAGATAGGACCAGCTTTCTAAGAGTGAGGGTACCACCTCACAGATAAAATGAGAGGAAAAGGGATCAGTGGCTAGAAGCAATAAAGGAGAAAGAGGTGTAATTTCATGGGAAAAGAGACTTTGTAATATCAGAGCTATCTGCCCGAAAAAAGAGGCTGCAAATGACACTGTCCAAAGGACCTGTAACTCTTCCATTTCACGAGCAGCCAGATTAGAATTGGAGAAGGAAAATACCTGGCATTTTCCTGCAGCACCTCCCTGCTCTGGGCCTGGCACACCATTGATGGCCAGTCTCCCTCCTGGCAGCGATGCGGCCTTGGGATCTCACCCAGCCCCACTCTTGAGGCAGCCACTGCGGATGTGCTGGAGCATTCACCAGCGATAAAATCTATTCACCCCTCCAGAACTAAGTGATTTTTCCGCTTCCTCTAATTCCAAGGTTCCATCAGGTCCTCTGGGGAAGATTGATTTATTCAGGAATAACTTAGATCAGCAAGCCTATACCTTAGCCAAAGGCTTACGCCTTCAACCATTCAGTGCTACTTGATTTTTTGCAAATACATCCTCTTTAGGCACTTCTAAATGAGATTCCTGAGGCTCATTGTGTTCTTTGGAGAGGGCTCAGAGGATTTGTGGGAAGCATGCCCTCGGCAGCAGAACCATTCTGCTGGGGACGGTGTCGATGGTCCCTGGGAATCGTGTAGGGGTACCTGGTCCACGTTCTGCATAGGAGCCCTGCTTAAAGAGACGAACAAGTTGCTGGCATGGAAACTACCCCCTACAATCAATGTCACTGCTTCCTTGAGCTGTTGTGTGCTGGCACTGTGCTTGGGACAAGAGCTAAGAAGCAGCGAGCAGGACAGAGAGTCTGCCCTGAGGGGTTAAGAGTCCAGAGTGAGAACAGCTCCAATGAAGAGCTGTAAAGTAAGTGGTGACTTTCTTAACATAGGAAGCTTCGGAGGTTAAGGACTTAAGAGGGCCCCAGGTTTAGCTTCCAGGGACGAGTGGCTTCCC
Organism: Eptesicus fuscus; assembly: GCF_027574615.1. NCBI lineage: Eukaryota > Metazoa > Chordata > Mammalia > Chiroptera > Vespertilionidae > Eptesicus > Eptesicus fuscus. Next base: position 20,321,792 of record NC_072494.1, on the reverse strand, counting down.
AGAGGAAGTATCAAGCATTGGTCATAATCAGATCATCTAAGCAGGTGACTACAGCCACCTTCAAAGATCTCAGAATCGATTTGCTACATACAACACATTTCTGGATTTAGAATCATTCTGCAGAATTTTTGTCTTAAATATTTACCACTTTATTGCAAAGCTGTTAGGATTCATAAAAGAAGATAATTGAAACAAATAGAACTCTCTGGAGAGGGTAAAGTAACTTAATAAATAATGGTTTGCTTTGCTTTAGAAATCCGCATGCTGTACCTCCCAGTGTATTGAAAAGAAGACGTGGCACTGGGATGGGAAGGGAAACCGAGGTTCCTTGTTTTGAAACCATAATATATTTCTTCCTATTCCTGTTTCAGGTGGCCGTGTCATCACAGCTGCACAGAGGCAGGCTCTCCAGGTGTTAGGGTTAAAGACCTGCGGGAAGAGAGAGCATCGAAGACACCATCACTAAAGGTACCCTTTCCTGTGACTCTTTTACTACCCATCATTGCAATAGCCAGTGTGAGGCTTTCACTAGGGCCCGCACATTCCCAGGGATCTGGGACTGTGTCTGCAACAATAGCCTGGGGACAGTCCCCTGCAAGGAGGGGGTCAGGAGCATTAGCTCCCCCGGCTTGAGGCCATCGTGGAAAAAGCTAGAGAAAACCACCATTTGGGCTTCTCATAAAATATTTCTGAAATGTGTTTCATGATGTGGTTGGTAATAAAAGTGTGTTACTGTGCTCACCCCCACCAGGAGGCTAAACTTGATTCCCACCCAACCGCGCCCGCCTGGGCTGCATGAATCAGTCACTAAATTATTCACCAGCCTGACTTGAACATTTCTGGAGTTCCAAACCTCTTATAAACCATTATGAAAAAATATCCATCCCGTTATCTCTATCCATAACTATTTATATGGCTAGGGGAAAAACCTGTCGTTTTATTTCTCTTAATTTAAAGGCTTTCCTAATTCCTTTTTCACACCACATATATATGTCTAAAGAATTTTTAGGTTGAAATAATAACCTCTAAAAAATGGTCTGTGGGAGAAGGCTCTCAGATTCACAGAGCTGACAGGCATGGTGAATATTTTGCTCCCTTAATAACTCTCCCTGGCACTCAAACTTGATATGCTGAATTGGGAACTTTTCAAACTGGCGAGGCACTTTTTTTATTGTACAGAACAATGATAATATACCCACAGCCTTCTCTCTCAATTTGTTGATATGGTTGCTAAAGTTTGTTCTGGAAAAAACACATTTCCTTTCTCAGATGTACCATGAGCTCATTATCCATCCCTGTATAGCGATAAGAAATCCCATGTTAAAATCAACACAGAGTATCCTAGTGATATCCTGCCTCACTTGGGGACACTTGACTACAGAGGACCCCAGGCCATTTAAAACACCTTTGAATGTACAAACTCACCAGAGATATCATTGCATTAAGCTGACTATCAGTCATTCACACTTGAGAGCGAATTACTTATTTTGGTGCTTCTAGGCTATGAGCTGGTTGAGATTAAGTTCTCTGCAACCAAACAGAGTTGACATGGGGTGGACCCCATGACAACTAGCGGTGGTTGTCACAAGAGCATCATTGGAAATGCATTAAGATGGAGACCTTGTTACTTATTAGCCCTCTGCTCAGACAAAGTACTTGTGTAGGTAAAATAATATTTGACAAACCACTTGCATTGAAAGATTAAGGTCCTCTCCCCTCCAAGAGAAAGTTGGTCAAGTGAAAATAGTGCTTTCTAACCTGACTTCCAAATAAGGTGGGTTCAGTGGGAGTACGAGATATAGGGTGCTGTCATCCTCCTCTACATCAATGTTGAATAAATATTTCAAGAATTTTGGTGTAAAGGTGAGACAAGTTATTAGCTTGGAGCACCCACATATTTTCATCCAGCCCTGGTATCTGAAGGTTTGGATGGAGGGGTTGGAAGGATAAAGGAGGGAGCCCGGACCCCACCAGGGGATCTGAGAAGCCGGTGTGCAGGGGGCAGGCAGTAGGAAGAGAACCACTGTGTCCTTTCTGGAGCGAGCCTTACCTGCCCAGTCCTTCCCAGGGCACCAATCCGCAGGCTGGATCAGAGAATGTTCTCGAAAGGCAAGGATGAGTCTGATGTTTAAAGAAGGGCCTATGACATTGTGATGTATAATAAGAAATATATATTTGTCTTCATCCCATTTCTGGCACAGAGCTCCTAAAACCTTGGCATTTCCTAAGTGTGATAAGAAAGATAAAGGTGTCTTGATATTTCAGCACTTTTCACTATCAGCGGTGGGGAACCTTTTTTCTCCCAAGGGTCATTTGGATATTTATAACATCATTCGTGGGCCATACAAAATTATAACTTAAAAATTAGCCTGCTATACTTGGTCAAACATTTAATTAACTCACTCCTTAATGCCTTGGCAGGGCCAGACCAAATGATTTCACAAGCCTTATATGGCCCTCAGGCCCCACATTCCCCACCCCTGCCTTATGTTAATGAGATGATTTTTAGAAATCCCCTAAAGATGGGGGCTGGTTGCCAAGGGACCCAAACATGCAATTGAAGGATTGACATTTTCACTTCCACCCCTGATCTATGGGGAGGGGAGAGGGGCTGGAGATTGAGTTCAATCACCAATGGCCAATGATTTAATCAATCATGCCTATGCAATAAAGCCTTCATAAAAACCGAAAGGTTGGGGTCCAAAGAGCTCCCATGAGAACAGAGAGGCTCCTTTGATTGGGACCTCACCTTATGGGCCTCTTCATCTGGCTGTTGATTTGTATCCTTTAATATCCTTTGTAATAAACCAGTAATCTAGTGAGCAAATGGGTTTCCTGAATTCTTTGAGCTGCTCTAGCTAATTAATGGAAACCAGGGAGGGAGTTGTGGGAACCTCCAATCTGTATCCAGTCGGTCAGAAGCAGAGGTGACAACCTGGACTTGTGATTGGCATCTACAGTGGAGGACAGTCTGGTGGGTCTGAGCCCTCGACCTGTGGAATCTGATGTTCTCTCTGGGTAGATGGTATCGGAATTGAGTGTTGCAGAGAATTGTTTAGTGTTGGGGGGTGAGGGGAACCCACCTCAGAATTGGTGTCAGAATCAGAGTGGTCATCCCAAAGCACATAAGAGCCATAAATACCCCAGAGTTAAGTTCCATTTCAGTTTAGGACTAACAGTAGTCTTGTCAGACCCACGCTAGATGTGCGAGGCTTCCCTTGAAGCCAATTAACAACTGCCAATGGATCCGGGCAGGGGTGGTGGGTCCTGCTGCCTCCTGAGGGCGGGACTTCACAGAAATCTACAGGATGCAGTGTTAGAGGTCATCCCCACACTAAGCAATTCTCTACAACACTCAACAGCTGCTCTGTTGATGAAATCTCAAAGCCACCTCCTGGCATGGAGGTCAGTCATCTTTCTCTGCTAACCCTTGTTACATGTGTACACTGGACATTACAGGAGAGCATGGATTGTCCAGAGGAGCCCTCTCCCCCTGTACTCACAGATGGCTGTTCACCAGCTTGGTCTGGTGTTGGAATAGCAGAGGTCACCCAGTAAGAAAGTGTTGGTTGCTTGCCGACTCTTTAACAATTCAAACCAAGATGCACTTCCCAGGCTGCCTCCCTCAGCCTACTGCTCCCCTACCTTCACTCCCCATGCATTTGAAAGCAGCTTACTTTAAAAGCTGATTAGATGAGCCCTTAATAACATTAGAATTTAAATGGCCCCAGATAGGCTTTTAGCTTCTTGCCAAATTGAGATAAATGTGATATTTGGGGAGCTGAGCTCCCAGCTTCAAGGCTGCTCTGGACCGCAGATGGGTTTTGAAGCAGTGTGTGTTACGTGCCCTTGAGTCAGCTCTGACTCCTGGTGACCCTACGAATGAGTGATGTCCATAATGTCCCATGCTCAACAGCCCTGCTTACCTCCTGTAGATTCATGCCTATGGTTTCTTTTATGGAGTCAATCTATCTCATATTTGGTCTTCCTCTTTTGTTGCTGCCTTCTGTTTTTCCCAGCATTATTGTCTTTTCCAAAGAACCCTGCCTTCTCATGATGTGCCCAAAGTAGGACAGCTTCAGTTCTGTCATTTTTTGCCTCCAGCGATGTTTCAAGCTTAATTTCCTCTAGAACCCCTTGTTTGTCTTTCTGGCGGTCCAGGGCAGTGGTCGGCAAACTGTGGCTCATGAGCCACATGCGGCTCGCGAGCCGCGGTTTGCTGCTCTATTGACTAATGAGTTTGCCGACCACTGGTCCAGGGAATCCATCGAGCTCTTCTCCAACACCATATTTTAGATGAATCAAGTTTTTTCCTTATCAACCTTCTTCACTGTCTAACTTTCACATCTGTACATAGTAGCTGGGAATACGAGGATATGAATGATCTTAGCCCTGGTTTCTGTTGACACATCTTTGCCATTGGGGATCGTTCCTAATTCTTCAATTGCTGCCCTTCTGAATCTCAGCCTTCTCTTGATTTTTGGCTGCAAGTCTTTATTTGAATTGATGATTGAACTGAAAGTAAGCAAAATCTTAACGATTTCATTGTCTTTGTGCTAAAGTTGTATATTTCATTTGTAGTCATAATTTTGTCTTCTTGCTGTTCAAATTCAGTCCTGCTTTGGCACTTCTTTCACTTTCATGAGAAGTCATTTCAAATCATGACTACTCTCTGTCAGTAAGATGGGGTCATCTGCATATCTTAAGTTGTTGATGTTTCTTCCAACAGTTTTCAGTACTCCTTCCTCTGTGTGTAGCCCAGTTTCTATATGCTACAGTCTGCATACAGACTGAACAACCAGGAAGATAAAATGAACTCTTGTCTGACCCTGTTGTCTGTAGGAAACTACCTTCTCCCATGTTGTTCTGTAGCCTGAAATGGAGGGTGTATGCATCTACAAAGTGTCTTTCATCTCTAAGGATCTGGGATTCTGTGTGTAGATGTGTCTTCATGATCGAAATTTTCAAGAAAAGGTAAGTTGAGGCCAAGGGACACAGGCCAGCATTAAAATCTGGGGGACAATCTATGGGAAAACTTCTCTCTGTACTCCCACACTCTCTGATAACTTTTAGTTCCAGGCAATAAGCCTTTACGGAGCAACTACTGTTTAGGCATTGAATTTAATATTAATGTTGTGATTACCTGACTGTGGCTGAGAATAATACAGAATGATCAGAAGGATGAGTGTTTCATCTTGGTGAATATGCTCAGTCCCTCTGTAACTCTTACAGGTAGGTTCAGTGCTGGGAGGGGAAACCCACTCATCAAGCCATTGAGCTATGACCGCCTTCCAAGTTAATACTCTTCTGGAAGTTTTAGTAAATGTGAAAAAACAGAATGGAAAGAGGTACCGTGGGAAAGGGACCAAAAGTGAACATGAATGGATTGTTAAATGCTGAGGTGAATGGATTCTTCAAAATAAGTAAACAAAAACCCAGTTGTCTTTTCTTTCCCACCATTTCCCAACCAAACCAAATAACTGGTGTTTTTAGATTTAAATCTTGAGGTTCTTAAAAACATGGTTTGCCCTTTTGATGGGTTGGTCATTGCAGAAATGCCCCTGAATTTAAGCTTCCTTTTAGAAGGTTCACCAAATAATCACCGCTCTTAGGGCCTTTCAGAAGCAGCCAACCTTGAGCTTCAACCTTGCATTTGCATTCTGGTGAGAAAAGCCCATCTGCCATGTTTCCCTGAAGTAACACTGAGTTCTTTTTTTTTTTTTTTCTCTTCCTTTTTTATTAAACTCATTGGGATGACATTGGTTAATAAGGTCATATAAGTTTCAAGTATACAGTTCTACAGTACATCATCTGTATATTGCATTGTGTGCCCACCACCCACAGTCAAATAGTCTTTCGTCACCATAGATTTAGCCCCATTTACCCTTTACTATCCTCCCACCCCCTTCCCTCTGGTAACCACCATACTGTTGTCTGTGTCTATGAGTTTCAGTTTTATATCCCACGTATGAGTGAAATCATATGGTTCTTAGGTCTTTCTGACTGACTTATTTCACTTAGCATAATATCCTCAAGGTCCACCCATGTTGTTGCAAATGGCAATGTTTCATCTTTTCTTATGGCTGAGTGTATTTCATCTTTCCTTAGGGCTAAGAATTGTGCCACACAGGAGAGGAGGGAGGAACCTGGGCCTGGGTTAACCTGTTCCTCCTGCTCTGGTCCTAAGAGTCCAAAACTTACTAGCCTTCAGGGACCCTTGAGGAGGAAAATACTTGTATCCATTTAGACTGTGGCTCCAGTGGATTCAAACAGAAACTGTAGTTTGAATGTGAATGGCCATGAGAAAGGTTGTCTCATGAAAAGGGTTCAGGAAGATCAGAGAAGTAGGGCTCCCAAAGCTCTGACCAGCCTTGGAGGGGCAGAGCTTACTTGGGTCCAGTGCCGCTCTTCAGAGAGGGCAGAAGGCAGTGTTGTGGCGTCTCTGCAGAGCTCCCATGCTCTGTCTTCCTTAGCAGAGGAAGCACCCATTCAATGGTGATAAACTTTTGCCAAAGGCATCGCATTTAAGAGGCTGTTGCTCTGAAAGTTAAAGTACTTTCTGAATATCCACTTGTATTTTCTCTCAACATCTGGCACTTTTGTGGGAAAAATGTACGGGTGTTGGGTGTGTGGGATGGCAGGTTACAGGTAGGGTCATCGCTCCCTTTGCTCAGCATGGGGCCACGCAGAAACGGATCTGCTTAGTCCTGCTCCTCTCCTCACGATGCCTCTGCACGCTGCTGCTTCTGACTGGCTTTGTCCTGTCGGTCTAAGGACAATGTGTCCCTGCTTCTTGCAAGGCAAACTCTCCCACTGAGTTAATTCTCAGCCTCTTTCCTGCCACCTGCTGTGGAGCCTTCCTCCATTCAGTGGTTCCACTCATATCCTCTCACTTCCTATACGTTCTTCCCTTGGTCGGCAGTCAAACAGCTTTTGCATGATTGTGTGACTCTCTAATGCCTTCTTTTACCCAAATTCTATGAAAGAATATTCTACACTCATTTCCCATCATGTATATTTAACCCTTAATCCCGTGGAAAATGGTGTATCTACCTACCCACACAACCAATTGGATTTAATTTGGCAACAGGCGGAGATCACCTGTTCTGTGCCGTGCCCAGTCTGGGTTCTGACCACAAGGAGGACACACTGTAATAAGGTAGCCGAGCATGCCAACCCCCCGCCCCAAATTATAAGGTATGGGGGAAGTGGGATGAGGGGGTCGTGTACTATAAAGAGGCAGGGACAATCAGCCCTGTCTTGGGGCAGAGGACCGTAAGCAACATGCCCTAGGAGCTCTCCAGACAAATGGGAAACCCAGGAAGGGAGAAAAGGAGAGAAGGAGATGGCCAGTCCAGGTAGAAGGAGCAGCGTGGGCAAGGTCATTGAAGCCACTTAGGCAGCAAGACATGTAGCGGGCACTGTGTACACGGTGGGGAGAGAAGGATGTTAAGACGTCATCGTCAGAGGATGACAGACTGTTCCTCTTCAAGTGTGAGAGCCTGAGAGACTTGAACGCTTTCTTGCAGACATTGGGGACAGTGGAGGTTCAAAGCTGAGCCGGGACACAACCAGATTGCCTTTTAAGAAAATGGCTCAGGAAGTAGCGCTTAGAGGGGGAAATCAGGTAGGAAGCTGCTCTAATCATCCAGATAAGAGGTGATGGGGCCTGAACCAAGAGTGGATCCAGAGCTGGGAAAGAGGGTCTCCTCCATCTTCCATGAATCCCCTTTGGACCCGGCCAATCAGATGTTTGCTCTTCCTGCACTATTGCCTCTATTGTGCTCTTCTTATTGTACTTACTCAGCTGGTATTACAGTCATTTGTGTATTTCTCTGATTTCCTTTAGCAGATTGTATCTTTGTCTTCCTTTCCTCAAATTACAATACTTTGCTCATAACAAGGGCTGAAGAAAAGGTTATTTAGTTGAATTGAATTTTCAGGCACTTCACACCATGAATAATTGAGGAATCGGCCATGTGTAAGTGCTCATCATTTACATAATTGTGTGAACAAGCTGATAAATTTATTTTTAATTTTTCCTGTTATTTTCATGATCCCAGGATGCCTTGCTCTCTTCTCAGTGCTCCAGATTTTAGGGGACTAGGAACCAGTGGCAGAGGCTCTGTGTGGCTCTCACCTCCCCCTACGAGGGAGGCGGTTGGAAGGAGGGAACAGATGATTGCGTTGATTGAATATGAAAGCCATGTGCAAATATTGAGAAATATGCTGTCTGAAGAGACAGCATCGCGGAACGCATTGCATGCTGGGACCCGTGCAGAGTCCCGAAGGTCAGTGTGCAGATACAGATTGATTAAGCTAAGTACTTACTGAAATTGCTTTACAACATACTGATGAGAATTGATCACAAGCAGGACCCGTATTTGTTGTGAACATGCTTATGTAAACACGCCCTTTGGTATGCTGTCAGAGCAAATTAAACCATCTAGACTTTCCCCCAAATAAACGTAGCTACGGTACCTCTAACAAATAGGTGGTAGGAAGTTAACCAGCACTTAGGTTTTGTGATTGGCTTTTTCTACCCGTGGACCCAATTCACCCAGAACAGCTTTTATTGTGGCACCTTGTCATAACCCTGAGGTTAGCTCCTCTCTCTTTCCAGTGCCAAGCCAAGGGATTCTAATTGGCCAGAAGTCACTCCTGTTCAGGGCGACACTCAGCTTTCTCTTAAGCCCCATCCCTAGCTCCTAGGAAACTAGGAGCCAGCATTCTCCTCACCCTGGACTACATCCAACAGGCTGAAGCAGGGGCTGTGAGTGCACCAGCCTGGGCACTTCAGCAGAGAAGACAAAGGCAAGTGGAATGGGGCAGATAAAAGGCAGGGCGGGGCAGATAAAGATAAAAGGGTTTAGTCCCAGGCAATTCTAAACCCAGAGAACAAATAAAATACTAACGCACAACAATATAATGAAGTACTGCACCCTGGCACTGGCTGTGTCTATTGCCGCAATAGAATTGAAGTGAAATGAGTGTCACAGGGCTCAGGGGAGTGGAGATGACCATGGAAGACCTCATGGGAGAGGGCATGGGCATGGAGCTGAGCCTTGGACAGAGAGGTGGCACAAAGCCAGGAAGGCAAAAGGACACCTCAGAGGAGGGAAGAGGAAGACTTAAGAGAGAGGAAGAAAGAGAAAAGGAAAAGGAAAAAGTTGCCCATGACGGTGATGGTCGAGCAGCCCCCACAGCTGCCTCACACCCTCAGGTTCCTGTGCCAACCCTTAGATTGCCTTGGCCAGAGACCAGCAATCTAGAGGCAGAAAATATGTCTGTGGTCTCTTTGGTCTCTGCAGAGTTGGCCTAGTGCCAGCCAATTTCTGTTGTCTGTAATCACAAAGTGAAGCATCTTTTTCTCGTGTTTGCTTGAGTAGAATGCTGTTTACAGGGAAAGTCTCACACACTTCAGACTGCTCTTTGACAACCGAGTTCTCATATTAGTAACAATGGGGTGTGGAGAACTCACAGAAACTTCACACAGATGAGGCAGCTGAGACGGCTTCATTAGCTGACGGCCCCATAGCCTCTGAGCAATGGAGAGTCTGGTAAATTAAGGATAATTTATTAGGTGTACTTCAAGTGGGTTTTATACAGAAAGCAGGACATTGCCTGCAAAGTATACTTTGGTTGGCATTGTGAAATCTGCCTGCCCTGAAGATTATTACCCCACCCCACCCTCACCTCCTCTCAAATGTTAATAAAATAAAACACTTGGTTCTGCCATTTTCTCAAATCCTACCATTTGAGAGACATTCTTGGGAAGGCCTGGCCCCTCCCAGATGTCCCTTCTGAAAGGCAGGTATTCCCAGAGAGACCTACTTATCCAACCTAGAATGCTCATTATTTTATTAGATAATTTTTTATTTATTTTTTTGTCTAAAGGCCACTGGAGGAGGAGAATGAAGAGAAGGGGATGAGAAATGATGGAGGGAGAAGAGGGGAAAATGATTTCAGAACATGGGCTCTGGTAGGAAAGGCAGTCTTGAAGAGGGTGTCCAGTGAAGTGGTCTGGATAGCTAATGAGCAGGAGGGAGGGAAGGAGGGAAGGAGGGAGGGAGGGAGGGAAGGAGGGAGGGAGGGAGGGAGGGAGGGAAGGAGGGATGGAGGGAGGGAGGGAGGGAGGGAGGGAGGGAGGGAGGGAGGGAGGGAGGGAGGGAGGGAGAGGAGAGAGAGAGAGAGAGAGCGTGCCACATGATGAAACAAGGCTAGAATCAAACCCTGTCTCCTTTGAAGTGTGTCTGGAGCAGCACTGACTGATTGGATAGCTCCCACATCAAAGTTGGGCATGTCCTGGTCCCACCTGAGAACTGTCAGCATTGCTTAAGGGAACAAAAAGGTGGAGGAACAGGACAGGCCTAGCAGGAGAGGGCCACTTGTCAGCCCCACACTTTGCCAGTGCAGGCTGAATGGGCGTGTACACAGCTAAGTCAAGTTCAAACACAGCAAAACCACCCGAGTCTTTCCTTAGGCGCAGAGAAGAAAATGCCCAGCGATCACACCCAGGGCAGCACAGTCATGACCATGGGCCAGCAGATTCCCAGCTGAGCCCACAGGGTACAGCGAAGCTGGGAAATGATTTAAGAACTACGATGATGAAACTTGGTGAGAACTCTGATAATCCACTACCAGAAACACAGACCCAGTGAATGTTTAATCTAAGATGAGAGATTATTCATGTCCAACCCTCATCTTCTAGCTAAAGGGAAATGGAGCCCTGGGAGAGTTAAGACTTGTTGAGTGCTTTCTATCTGCTAAGTGCTATTTTGATCACTTTCTTTGTATTAACCCATTCACTCCTCCAAGTAACCAATAATAATAGGTATTATTATTATTGTACAGAAAGGCTAAATAATTTACCCAAGATCAAACTCAGTCAGTGGCAGAGCGCGGATTTGAACTGAGATAGTTCGAGTCCAGAGCTCCTCCACATAAGCCCACCCTGAAAGATCCATTTGAGATCACGCAGCCAGACACCAGGAAGGAAAAGCCGCCTTAGTCATTTGGACCCTGGCACGTGCAGGTTAGCCTGTAACCGTCACTCGTGCAATGACGAATGCCTGTTGGGGAGAGGCCACAACAGGTCTGGTAATTCCTCACGGGTCTGAAAGGGAAGCTGAGCGTCGTGGTGGAATCACCCATCCCTCCACACTCAAGGGAAGGTGATGGGGGTGTCATGGAGCCACCGCCATCAAAGCCATGAGAATTATTGAGAGAGTGGTCCAGAAATGAAAGAGGAGATAGATCTCTTGGTAAAGAGGAGGAGCTTGGGGTAACACAGTCATAAAGACTACATTGATGAGGTTTTGATAGTGACCGATGCCACAGCAATGGAGGCAGAGTGTGAGGACAAAGAGGGCGAGGCATTGAGTCACTCAGCGAACCACACTTTCTGGATGCTCACTTTGTCCAGCTGCTCAGTGTTCTGGAAAGGAAACGAGGTTGGTCTGGTCCACCATGAGCTTACGACCTGATGGATCCAACAGGGCAGTGCGGAACACTTTTCTCCCTGTGCACACACTGGAGTATCAAACATGCAGGGGTGCATCCCCATTATGTTAGCATGGACTGCCTTGAAGAAGAAATTGGTAGCTGGGATTCGTGGGGTCAGAGAGGCAACCATAACAGAGGGCTGGCAGATGGGATGCTGGTGTTTTTAGATGAGGGTTACCATGATTTGGCTGCGAAATGAGAAATGAGCAGTGAGCTGTAAATCAGAATGACAATGGCAATAGTGAAATTGCCATTGACAGTGGCGGATCTTTTGTGGTTAACCTTGTCGTGGCTGATTCAATGAAGGAAAAGAAGGGGCTTCTAACATTAATGGGGAGTGTGGAGCACCTGTCTAGTGTGTAATAGGGACTCCTGTAGCTTTATCAAAGGGGTCCAGGGTCTGGTATTGTAGAGGGGTGGATAGACATTGAAACTGTTATGGGAACAATTATGATTGTAACCGAGGTAATAATAAAGATAATGGAGCTGTAATTGAAAAGCTGGTGGCTGGAAAGAAGAAGGTGAGGGCAGCCGAAATGGAGAGGGGGCGATAAGGGAGGTAATGGTGGTGTCGGGAATGTAATGGAGTTCTAATGTGGTGATGACTGCAAGGGGGGGAGATGATCATCTTAATGGAAGCAGGAGGGACTGTGATGCAGGTGAGAACTGTATGCAGAGCATCCATCGTAACAGCCACGTTATGAACAGCGACACCCAAAGTTCTCATTACGGCGGGAGTCCTAATGGACCCTGGACAAAGATAATGCCATTAATGGAAAAGATAATGACTGCCATGAAAGTCAGGAGCCCACTGATGGTATTTAGAACCAGCTATGGGGTGCGGGGGTGGAGAGCTGAGGAGAGGAATGGCTGTGGCACTGAGGGGGACCGGTGTGGACATACCTGTAGGTTCTAGGACTGAGGTTCCTGAGCACTGTCACTAGGCCCGTCCCTGGGAGTTACTGGACTCTGATGCAGCTGCTCCTGCTTGTACAAGGCATTCATGGTATGTGAGGGAGACGGGATGAACAGACGTGGCTGCAGCAACAATTTGAGCTTACAGTCTACATTTTGGTTTTAAATTAGGCCTGATGACACCCTAGCTCAGAGATATTATTTCTGTGAGCAGATGTGTAAACAAAATGTCTGGGCAATACACAACTTTGCAGCAGAAGTGACTGTGTACCGAGGATGATTTGTTTTTGATATATTAATTGAACCACGAGAGAGAAGTGGGAACCATCCTCCTGTGCTCCCTTTTAACTTCGGAGGCTTGAGCCAGGGAGAGGCGGTGGCGGCTGGTGCTGGTGGTCTGGCTGGAGGCTCTGATGTGGGCTCTGCAAAGGCACCTGGGGAATGGCCTCCACAAGCCCCCAGTGCTGCTGGGATTTCTGCATCGAGCAGCCTAGAGATGTACACAGAGTGGAGGCCGTCTGCCTGAACACAAACAGATGGTCCCAGACCCACACCAGGCATCCAGGAGATGTGGGCAAGATGGAGAGCCTGTGCGGGGAGCAGAGACAGCACGTCGGCTCGTCAGTTGCACAAGGAGGTTTGCAGGGAGCACAGGTGTCCTCTGCCTCTGCTCCCTAAATGCCACCTCTCAGACCACCTGCTCCCAAAGCACCCGAAACCTTGTACAAAGGACAGATTCCCGGGTCCCACCTCATGGAGAGGCTGATTCTGTTGGTGGGGGTAGGGCCTGTGAATCCGTATTTTACAAACTCCCCTGGAAATATTCCCATGTAGTCTAGTGCGCGAGCCACTGTCTAAGCGTTTGCCTGGGGCCCTTGTAGGGAGAACGTTGGGCAAGAAGTAATGGGAGCAGATTTCGCAAGTGACAGCCAAACCCACCTTTAGAGTAGATTTACCCTAATAATGGGATTTAAGCAGCACTCAGGAGCCTCTGCTACTCAACCTGCCTGCCCCTGCCCCTGTGCCTGGGGCAGACTTTTCCCTCAATGAAGAGCCACACAATTGACATAAGCAGGTTGCCAGTCGGGACTCCTAGAATGGCTGGGAAAGAGGCAGCGTGGGGCTGCTGGGCCTATTTCAGCTAGAATAGAAGGGAGGAAGCCATACAAGGACTGCAGCATGTGGGGAGACAAGGAAATGTCCAGAAAAGATGTTTCAAGGACCCCCCGATTGGGGGAATGACTATGGGTATAAAGATGAGGGAGGCACCACCATGCTGTCCTTGAAAGGTTTCTCCCACCCACTCTCAGACGTATTATTTTGTTCGTCAGGATTCTCAGAGATTAACAGGGGTCAATATCATAAAAGTATTCAACTTACGATTTGGGAAGTACAAATTATTTCTGTCCTTACATGGCATATACATTGTGTGCCTGTACATAAGTCTACACCTAAATCAACAAAATGAGGAAACGGGTATAATAACTAAACAATGCATTACAAAGAAAATGTGTTCTTTTTCAATTGCTGAACAAAATGATAGAATGTTTCTCCATAGCCTGAGTCCCACTTTTCCCTGTTCCCTTCGATGTGAACTTTTTTAGAGACCAGGAAATTACTGGAAGAGTCCAGTACAAAGCCACCATCACTTCAGATGGGAAACGCAGTTCCTGTTGGGACCACTTGCCCAGACCTGTCCCAGAGAAACAGGAACTCAGAGTATTATTCCAGGATCCCTTGCCGGGTAGTGGGGCTCACCCCTGCTTCATCTGCTTGGAAATGATTCAGGCGATCAGATGGAGGCCATGGTGGAGAGCAAGTTCACAAGCACAGTGTGGGCCAGCTCCTCAGCAGGTCTCTCCTCTCTCTCGCTGGTCACCACGCTTATCAGGACGCGGACTAGAACAGTGCGTCACTGTCCCTGGGATGGTGACCCACCTCTGAGAAGTGCCGCCTTCCTCCAGAGCCATGTTGTCATTTGTCAGCTGCTAATCGTTCGTTAACCTCCCAGGCACCCTGTGGAAGCCAGGGCCTCGCCTTCACTTATGGAGGTAGTTCACTGGGGTCCCCCTTGAATAAAATGACAACTTCAGGAAACAAATCATTTAGATCAAATACAACCCGGTGGCTTCCTCGTACAGTAATCATTTCGGGCAGGTGCTATTAGGTAATTCAATCACCGGGTTACAGAAATCCGCCACGGAATTAATGAGGAATGAACTCAAATTCTGAATATGAGAGTTTCGGAATAAATGGCTCTGAATGAAAAACCAGGAGCCAAGCCTGTAATCACAGCAGATGACAACAATGCACAATGGCATATTAAGCACAGTCCTCGCTTCCGTCTATTCTCAGTCCACAGCCTCATGTGCAACCACGTTGTGCCTTCCACATCTCTGTTTCCTAACATTGCCTTCACTCTTTCTCGGGTGAACTGAATAAATTCTGAAGCTCTCATTCAGTTTTAGAACAAGCCTTTGTTAATCCCCAAGGCTTTTTTTTTTTTTTCTCCTTAAAAGAGCACCTCTGGGCATAGCCCATTCAGGCTCATTCCAGTCCACCTGCATCCAACCTCCCTCCCCTCCAGGATACTTGCCTCACGGTGACCAGGGTGATCTTCCCAAAACTCACATCACACACACCGCAGCCCTGCTAACACCTCCATTCCTTGCCTCTGTCATCATCATCTGAGCATCCAGCCCCTGCTTGTCTTCCCAGCCTCTCCCCTCTTGGTCCCCCTACTACAGGCACGAGTCCTGAACTCCAGCCACATCCGGTTCTCAACTTTTCTGAATGTTCTGTGCTCTTTCATAGCACCACGCTGTTTCTCCCACTAGAGTGCCTGTTCCAACCTTATTCTCATCTTTAAAAATTCACCTTGAACAGTGCCTCTTCCTCCAACCCTCTCTGATCCCCTTCTTACCTCCATTCCTAGCCTGTGATGGATGCCCTTCCTCCATGCCCCTGGAGGCAGAGCTCGGCTATTGAACATAGTGCCCAACACTGTCCTGGTTGGAGCAGTCTTTCTCTGCACCTCGACTGGCATCTCCGCGAGAGAAATACTGCATAGCGCTTAGCCCTGTCTCTCCAGTGCTGGGCCTCTGGTTGATACATAACAAATATTTGATGAGTGAATGAACCAGTGATAGAATAAATGGAATCATGGTTGCAGAAACGGATGAACCCAACAGCATAAGTTATGCCAATTCTAGCAGCCACGCTTCCATTCCCAACACTGTGGAGAAGCATTTGAAAAGATTACTTTTGTAATCTGAAATTCAGTCCATGAGGACCTGGCCCAGAATGAGAGCATTTCCCTGCAGCTGGTGATGTCATCGCGACATCATCTTCCTCCCACTCTGTAGCAAATACCTGAGAAACCAGGCTCTGCGGCAGGGGGAGGATGCTTCCCTGGGACAGGAAACCGGTTAGTCCGAACCACGTGGGGACCCGCGTTGCCTTCTCTGGGCTCAGGCGGCCAGCCCTGCAGGAAGTCTCCCTACGCTGTGCACAGGTGCTGGTTTCCACAGAGCCTGGTCGCCTGGCGTGTTTCATGCTGTGCTCCATCAGGGAGTTAATCAGGCCTGAGTTTTTAACACCGTATTTGTCATGCTCACTTACCTTAAAATCAAGTCTGTTCAGGCATTAGTGGGTTCTGCTTACTCTGTCTGGTAATTTTGGTGTTTAAAATTTTAGGATTTTTCTTAGAGGAACACTAGACGTATTCTACCAAACATGCCTTATGCATAAACCTCTCAGGCTGCTTCCCAGGGTGAACTACTCCAGCCTCAGAGATTGAGCTGCTATGAAGGAAGTGTCTATGTATTCATTTTCTAGTGATGCCACAAAAAGTACCACAAACTTAGAAGCTAAGAACAACCTACATTTATTAATTCACAGTTCTGTAGGCCAGAACAACCCACATTTATTTATTTATGGTTCTGTAAGTCTGGCATGCATCTCACTGGGCTAAAATCAAGGTGTCTAAAGGGTGTTTCTTTCCAAAGGCATTGGGGGAGAACCCATTTTCTTGCCTTTCCCACCATAGAGGGTGCCCACATTCCCTGGTTTGTCCCCTTCCTCCATCTTCAGAGCCAGTGATGGCTGGTGGGGTCCTGCCCATATCACATCACTCCAGCCTCCTCTTCTGCCTCCCTCTTTCAGTATGAAGGACCCTTGTGATGACTTTGGGCCCAGCTCGTTAATCCGCAATAATCTCCCAATTTTAAGGTCAGCTGATTAGCAGCCTTAATTATATCTGCTACCTTGATTTTCCTTTGACACATGAAGTGACATAATCACAGGCTCCGGGGATTAAGACATGGCCATCTTTGGGAAGGCCATTTGACCACACCTGCGTGGCTCTGGACCTCTGGAAGGTGTCCTTTGTATAACCTTGTGGGTGCAGTGTAGACTGCCCACCAATAGCGTGGTGTCACCTGCAAGCTCATTAGAAATGCAGACTCGCAGGCCCCACCCCAGACATTGAGAATTGAGCTCTACATTTTCATCCACTGCCAGGGCATTTGGTGTGTGCATAGTGAGTTTGAGAAGCACCACTCCAGAGGTTCCCCGAGGGGCAGCCGAGGACGTTAAACTTGGCATCGGCCAGAGAATGGTCTTATCTGGAAATGTATCTGTAATAATAAGAGGGTCTTGAGGAACCTAATCAAGGGCCTCCCTCCTCCCTGTCAGAACAATCAGAGATATAAGACAAGGAAGTGGGCCAGGTAGAACCAAGGTCTCCCCTTTGCAAGCTGAGATCTGGTAATGCAGCCTTACCTGCGGGTATAACCCTGAACCTCACCATGAGAACTTGCCACACTGTCACACTGCACTGGACTGGGGAGGGTCTCCCCGACCACAGCCCTGCCAGCAGAGGTGGGGCCTGGGTAGGAGGATCTCCAGCAGGAGTGGTGGGTCTGAGAGCACACGCTCTCTGCAGGCAGACCAGCTCCCAAGAGGGAGGAAGAGGCTGGGCTACATGTCTGGTTTCGCCTTCCAAACTCAGCAACCAGACAGATGACTGATGAGTGAGGGGACAAAGACAGAGTGTTACAGCTAGCAGAGCTGCTTCTGTATGGAAGGAAACATCTGGAGGGAGATCCGAATTTCCCCTGATAAGTGACGTCTCCATCACAGGGTCACTGTGAGGAGAGTGACAGAGTATGTATGCCAGCCCTTGGTCCATCATAGTTCAATTACAAGGATTATGGCATTATCCAGCAGTTCTAAAACCTGCAACCCCACAGGAATATCCTAATGACTAGTTACAAAACGTGGGTCGCCGCCCCCCCCCCTCCCCCCACGCGGAGGAATCAAATTCATATGGTTAAAGGCAGGGCTTGGGAAACATCTGATGTCATGGGCCCTTCATCCATTTAGGCAGGACTTTACCTAAACCAGACAGGCAGAGTATTAGACAAGACTCTTTTGGTTACAAGTTACAGAAGCCAACTTGAGCTGACTTACCCAAAGAGGGAATGTGTGCCGGACCTATGGGTGTCCTACAGAACACGGGCAAAGAGTCCATGTTGGGCCGGGACTGGCCCAGGAACTAGACGCTTTCTGGAATCCAGTGTTACTCTCTCTCCATCTTCATTTCTGCTTCTCTCTGTGGCCAGTGCCATGTTCTCTGAATTTTCATGTATGTGGTGAGCAGAAGACGAACTCCACACAGCTCCCGGAGGTGCATTGTCCCTGGACATTCTAGACAGATTAGCCTCTTTTAGTCCCAATTCTCAGTTCGCAGGCCAGAGAACTGATGGTCAGGTCAGCTGTGCCCCCAGGTTCAGGAACTTGGGGTTCTAGGACCTGTTCCTCCATCTTTGTGAGGAGACATTGGATGAGGGCAATTTTCAGAGAAAAGTCTTTTTTCAAGTTTGATGGATACCCAAAAGAAGCTACCAAAAGCTTGTATCTATCCGATGTTTATATTTTTAAAAATTGCTTTCCCTCAGTAGCCAAAAAAGAAAGAAAAAAAAAAGGAAAACCTGTGACTTAGGATGTCTAATAAAAAAAACCTTAAAACATTTCCAATTTATACTTAGAATCCGCCTCATGGAAATATCAGATCGAGCGAAACCACCAAGGTTGTGCCTCCCCTGCAGACTCGGAATGTCAGAGATTTCATCTCCTTTGGAGAGGAGGCTTCTATTTCTATTTGGAAGTGAGTTCATTTCCCCGGGTAATTCGGGGCCTTCCCGCATGCTTTCTTCCGGTAGGAAGAGGGTTCTTTTTCAAGGAGACATTTTCTCGGTGTGGCTTCCAAATCCACTTCTGTCGTAATTAGTTTTTACAAATGTGCCCACCTACCAGACCCCACGTTCTTCCAGAGTACAGGTTCTGGCTCACTCCCCGTATGCCTGCAGCACCCGTGATGGTGCCTGGCTCAGAGCGGCTACTCCGAGCGTGTTTTTCACCCTGTGAATGAGTGAGAGTCATTGTTCCTCAAAAGTGACACAATACTGTGCTTAGTGAGACATCAATGTATGAGGAAAGAGGGCCAGGTTTGCTGTGCCTTTCTGGGAGGCGAGGCCATGGTCACCTGGCCGGGGGGTCTGTGTGAGGAAAGGGGAACTCTCAGAGACCTGCTGAGAGAGAAAAAGGCACAGGGTCAGGCACGGTGGCCCCACAACTCACACATTAAATTCTTCTCCAGGCCTCCCTTTTCCCTTGGGAACAGGGAAAGCACCCGTTTCCCCCCCAAAGACACACAGCCTCTACGTCAATCTGCTCAAATCCCTACACCTCTCTGAGGGAGGTGCGAGAGTTGTGAGAACCAGGATGTTACTGCTCACAGGTGCCAACTGGCAGCTGTCATAGGGTCCTCCTAGGGAGAGGGGGTGGAGAGACCCTTTACGAATATTTAATTGCAATAAAAAAAAACATTTAGACTTTATAATCCATCATTCCCCTACAAAATCAATGTGATGGGGCTCAAATATCTTTATTATAACAGTCGTTTATTTTAAAAATGTATTTTCTTCTAAAAATGTGCATTCTAACTTCTAAAGTAAAAAAAAAAAAATAGCTTTGGCATGATAGCTGCCTGACATAAATGAAAACACAATTTAATGAAATGGCATTTTAGGAATTTAAACTGAAGCAAATATTTGACATGCTTTATTTAAATCAATTTGCTGTGCCTGCTGTGCTGTTTCGGCCGCAGGCGCGTTGATGTGTCCCACGTGTGATGCTCTGGGCTCTGAGACTCGCTGGGGAAGAAGCAGAGGATGGGGTGTCCAAAGGGGCCAATTCTGTGGGTCCCACAGGCCCAGGCTCTGGTTCCATTGCCAGTAAAAATTGGCTGGATTTTCAGGAAGTTGTTTAAAAACAACTACCTCTACTCTTGCTAAGCAAGAGGGAAGTATTCAGCTCCATGTTGGTGGCTTTTTTGCCATATAAACATTAAGTTGCTTTTAGGAATCTTAAACCAGTCCTAATGTGTAGCCTACATAAGTTCTAAGCTAAACAGTGTGTGTGTGCGTGTGTGTGTGTGTGTGTGTGTGTGTGTGTGTGCGCGCGCGCACGCGCATGTGTGCATTGTAAATACCATCTCTTTCTACACTCTCTAGAAAGACAATCCGCAGGTCCAGGATGCTAATACTATCACTCCAGTGGGAACACTGGGGCACAGATATGCTCATTCAGTGACCATATGGCCCTTTAAGAAAAAGTGTGCCATCCATAGAGTAAACTTGATTTGGAACAACCGAGTAATGCTGGTTTGGATTTGGAATCCCAGATATTAACCTAATTCCCTCTTTGTGCAGCTTCCTGGATCAATAATTTGTAGATTTGATTTAAGAGGTTCCCAATAGTGTATAATTATAGGAACTGTATTTGACTACAGTTATTGTTTGCTTTCCATGACCACTCACTTGGCATAATGGCCTCTATCCGAGAAGGGGGTTCTGAAATCACATTGATGGTGCAGGTGTCCACAATCATCACAGGATAGAGTTGTGAGCTGGCAATGGGTCATGGTCTAAAATAATATGTAACGTTCACACATATGGGTGGGAACTTGTGGTGTCATGTTTGCTTTTGGGCAAAGGTCTTTCAGCTCTTGGGATCAAATATACTTTGAAGACGAGGATATAACTTATAGACCAAATAAAAAACCTGGATGCGGGGGTATCTCAATACCCTTTAAAGGGAGATTACACACACACACACACACACACACACACACACACACACACCATAGAGCTTATCTCCACCATTCGTGAAACTTCATTTCTAGTTACAGAAAAGGAAGAAATTTTTTTAAATGCAGGGTCAGATGGCCCCATATCCAGAGACCTCTGCATTTCACAAAGTGTCTGTGCCTCCTTAGTTAGAAGGTGTTTAGACAGCCCTTTGAAGCCAACATCTGACGGGATAAATTCTGAGCTCTGCAGGATCACTGTTAGACCGTCATTGGATTGATGGAAAGGATCCCTTTCTGAAAGCCTGTACTCTGTGCCCACACTGTCTCTCTCCCAGAGTCAGTCACCAGAGGTGAGCCAGCTTGGAGGTGCCATGAGCAAACCCTTGCAACCGGAGTTAAGAGGGAAGAAGTTCCTTAGTGTGCAGGCAACTGTGAAATAATGAAATGGAGATAAGAGCCAGCAGAAGCAAGAGGCAGGAGAAAACTGGAAGCCAAAGAATACAGTGGGTTATATTTTTCTCAAAGATAACCTGGGAACAGGCTCTATCCCCCCAAGACAATGTTATCTCCAATCTAGAAATTAAAATAAAAAGGATGAAAAAGATCAGTTTTATAGTGAAGTTCAGCTTAAGTAACCTTACCAGGTAATTGAAAAAAACCTTTCAGGTATTTGGTTCTTTTTTTTTTTGTTTGTTTTTTTTTTTTACTGTTATAACCCGCATTAGTCAGCTGGGGCTAGTGGAACACAACACCGTGGGCTGGGTGACAGAAACAACAGGGATTTATGTTCTCATCGTTCTGGACATCTGAGATCAAGATGTCAGCAGGGTGATTTCTTTGAGGCCTATGGAGGGAGGGTCTGGTCCAGGCCTCTTTCCTTGGTTTACAGATGGGCATCTTCTCCCTTCATTTCTCCACATGGTCTTCCCTCTGCGTGTGTCTGTGACCTAATCTCCATTCTTATAAGGACACCCTGCACACCGGGGCCTTCCCAGTGACCTCATTTAATTTCAACACCTCTTAAAGGACCTTAACTCCCAGTACAATCATGTTCTGAGGTGCTGGGGTTTAAGCTTCAACACATGATCCCACATCTCTGAAGCCTGAAAAACTTTCCTGACAAAACCTCCTTTCTCAGGGCAGGGGCCCCATTGCTTGGCATGGGAACAGCACAGCTCACTGCCCCCGGTGTGAGGAGGAGGGACTGACCCCTCAGGGCCTGGGGTGTCAGCTATTGGGGCAGGATGTACATTCCAGACATTGAACAGAGAGGAGCCCAGCAGCCCAGGCAGATCCCCTGCTCAGACTCCAGAATGAGGGTGACTGAGAAGCTGGGTCATGGCAGAGGCAGGTCAGCAGGACAGAGGATGCCTGGTAGTGGCCGCCACACAAAGTGCCAATTCCCAGGGCTGTTTCCACTGCTGACCTGCCTCCACCCTTGGGTGGTCGAGTTATCCACCTTCTTGAAGCCTCAGTGTCTACGTCTATAAAACAGATGGTAATAGTACCTCCCTTGTAGAAGCGTGAGGATAGAGAGGTAATGCATATAAAATGCCTAGCACCAGGCTTGTAAAAGGCAGCCATCCTTCAACGCTGGTTGAACAAAAAGTGACAACCATAATCACAACAGCATGAAATATTAAAGACGCCAGCTGAACCACCCAACCCAAGGGAGATTTTTCACCCTGGGAAATGAAACTCCCTTCAAAAACCAGTTTCCTCTGAGACCAGCTTCACCAGGGCTGAAGCAAGTGTGAATGTTTGAAGAGTTGCTGGGCATCAACCCTCTGAGCATGCCCCACCATCTAGCCCATCCCAGCATCTACTTTTAGGGCTACACCCGGGATTTGCTACATGAGACAAGAATTCTTGTCAGCACGGAACCCTGGCATCTCATCCAGAAAGCCATTCCGCATGGGCACTTCTGCCTCGTTTTGATGCCCAGACTAAAGATTTCTAACCACTAAATACTTCTGCCTGCCTCCTTCTCCTTCTCTGTCCTCGTCTCCTCCCACCTCTCAAGATCTGTTACAGGATTTTATCCCCCTAATTTACTCTGCAAATTGATCAGCTTGATTGCTGTTGTTCCATGGCTCCGTGAATGGAGGCCGTGAGGTTTCAGCCCACTCGATCGGCATGCGGAGCTCTGTCTACTGGGAGAGCAAAATGGAAGCAGGACCCGCCTCCCCCGGGCCTAAGGTACCGTGGGAAGTGCCTAATCACACAGCTTCTCATTTGTACAGGGATTTATAGTCTCCAGGACACAGTCTTCCCCATCGGCTCATTTACATAAAGACCGTAAAAGACATAATACCTTTCATCTGTACAGCTCTTTCGCCATTTCCCAAGTACTCTCATATATTTAACCTAATTTAAAGATAATATACAATCACATGATACTCCAAAAATATGTTTATTCCTTCCATATGAATAGGGCTATTACAATCCATTACTGGAAAAGAACACGGGTCGGCCAGTTCCCTGGACGCTGAGTGCAGAGACGTAAGTCCTGAGCTTGGTTGCGATCCATCCTCAAGGCTTATACTGTCGAAACACAGCCTTTCAGATGCCTCCTGCACTGCGCCTTCTTAGAGAGACTTCCACTCCTTCAGCCATGGGCCCAGCATTCTTTCCAGGGCCTGGGTCTCCCATTCATCCTGAGTAATGCCACTGAGCCTGCTCATAAGGACCTGTGTCCACTCATGCACAGCTGTGCTGGGGCACCCTGCTCCCCCTAACTCTCCCATGTGGCCACCTGGGGGAGCTGGAGTGGGATGCCCATATGCTGGCTATATTTCAAGAGTCTGTGACTGGTGTTAAAGCCATGGTCTAATATTTAGGGAATATTTGTAGAACTCTTCAAAAACCTCAAGTATATCTTTGATTCATCCAGGAGGTCCCACCCATCCTGTAGCCATGGTCATCTTTAAAGGGCATATTTGATCATGTCTCCGATGCCCATCTTTTACTCTGTGCCATTCTGAAGGCAGTGTCTTCACCAGAACTTGCTGTCTCTTGTCTGTGTGATAAGCTGGCATCTCATTGTGGCTTTGATTTGCGTTTCCCTGATCATTAGTGATGATGAGCGCCTCTCTTGCTAACTCAGGTTTATCGCTTTAGACTGGATTTCCTAGAAACAGACTCTGAGCCACAGTTGCATGCAGAGTGTTTCCTGGGGGGACTCTTAGGAGATAGATCTGGAAGGAGGTGAGGAAGGCAGGACTGAGCAGAGGGAGGAGGTGACTCACAATGTGGTTTTAACTGAGGCCTCAGTCCACCCTGCAGCAGCTCTAGAGCTGAGAAGAGCCATCAGAGTTGTCCCAAATTGAGGCAAGGGGCCAGGCCTTTGTATCCCTGCAACAGCCTGGGAAAGGGAACCTTGAATGGGGAGGGTCCCTGTGTCCCAGGGCAATGCTCAGTGAGGGACACAGCTGTGAGCCTTCAGCCGCCAGTATTCCCAGCAAGGGGCGTCAATGTGTCTGCCCAAAGAGGGGATCGGAACAGAGCACCCCCAGCATTCACTATACCAGTAGTTCCCAAACTTCGCTGCGCCAGGCCAGGAATGTTGGAGGCCCTCTTGGAACTCTACCTAGCACTGGAACACAAGCCTGTTGCCATTCTGC
This sequence comes from Eptesicus fuscus, assembly GCF_027574615.1. Classification (NCBI taxonomy): domain Eukaryota; kingdom Metazoa; phylum Chordata; class Mammalia; order Chiroptera; family Vespertilionidae; genus Eptesicus; species Eptesicus fuscus. The sequence goes on along the minus strand of NC_072494.1, from coordinate 20,297,594 downwards.
CCGGCCCTGCTTTTCTTCCTCACCCTTCAGCACTGGGGGACTGTATCTTTGCCAGGACCTCATTTAGGTGGAAGCACAGTTGCTAGAAGAGAAAAGTCAGGCAAAGGCTTTGCCAGCCTTCTGCTCCAGCCCTGCCCATCCAGCCCCTTTGACCAGGGTCTGGGCCATGGTCTCAATCCGGCTTTTCTAGGGCGTGCTGCATTCCTTGCCCTGCTGCCTCCCTGCATGGGGCCCTCCTTTTCTAATTTATTTTCAGCCCTGAAGCTGATCTCAGAGGCAGCATCTGGTTGTGCTTCTAAAACGAAGCTCTGGCTGACTCCGGCTGAGAAGCACAGAAGTCAGAGGCATTCTTGTCCCCAAGGTCGCCTAGAAACAACACAGCCTCATCCTTCCCTGCCAGCACCGCCTCCTCCCAGCATCCTTTGTTGTCAATACACAACTTCTATTCACCTGGGCCCATCACAGACAGGGTCCTGGGTTACAGAGTCTGCAGCTAGGTTGGAGCACCAGGCTTCGGAGCCCTCCCAAACCCACATCCACTCAGAAATTCCACATCCATACAAGTCAAGGAGAAAATGAGGGAAATGCAACTTGTGAGACCCAAGTTCCACACTTTAGCTTTTCCTGTAGCAGATGTAGAGCCCACCTGCCACTCTCTGGGCTCCACATTCAGTATTCAGAAACCCAGGTGACAGGTGTGTCACAGAAGCTAACTTAGCCCTGAAATCCTACTTCCAGACAAGGAGAAGGCAGCCTTTGAGCTCCACCAGGGCTGTGGCTCTGACTTTGCTCCTGTTCCCATTTTGGTTCGAGTCTCAGTAAGGTTGAGGCTCTCATGGAACCCGCATCCTCACCCTGTTGGGGGCGGGAGGGATACGCACAAGTCATCTGTGCAATTGAAACTCTCTTTAGAGGGGGTATGTTGGCATATGCATGCTGACCGTAACCATAGCTATGCATTTTCTGGGGTGCTTTTACTTCCAACTACTCTGTCGTATGGCACCATAATTTGTGTTTGTCAAACCAGCTCAAACTTAGTTCTAAAAATATGGTCATAGTAGCTATGTAGCCAATTAACTGGGAGTAGAGGAGGGGGAAAGTAAGAGGTGGGCAGGCTGAGATGACAGGTATACTTCCTGCTAAGAGACACCATAATAAATGTAGGTTCTTCCTTTAACTCAAGCCCGCATCTATCTGACCCCATCCAAAAGGACTTGGAGAGCACATTGACCAGGACACTGGGGGCATCTGATGGCTGTAAGGGAGAGCCCTTGATTAACTAATGATGGGAGGTAATTTATTTGGTTAGCTCACTTCCCCCCAGCAAAGAGGAAGACCCTGAGAGCGTGGGCACAGGGATGTGAATGAAGACTGTCTTGCTGCTGGGACTATGGCATTGAGCACAGAGTCCGGGGGCTCCCAGAAAAGAGGGTGTGAAGGCAGAAGAACACAGGCAGCAAATAAAAATCATTCCCAAGTCTGAACTTCAGCTGAGGGTCCAGGGGAAACAAGGACGTCAGGCCAAGGATCAGGGAGAAGTTAGGTCGGCGTTACCCCCCAGCTCTGGCTCCCTGCGGGGAGAGCCTGGCTCTACCTCTTGACCACTGTAGCACTTGGAGTTATGCCAGCCCCATATTAAATACTCCAAAATGTCAGTTATTGTTCCCATAATTATTATTAGTCATGAAGCAGCCTTTCCCTTGTTATTTTTAATTGGGGGGTGGGAGGGAGGATAGTGCCATTCCTAACTTCTACTCTGACGAAATACTAGTATTTTTCTGCCTCTTCTGTAAATATTTGAAAGGGAAAACAACCAGCACAAACCCAGAAACTAAACATGTGACTGGAGGGATCCTGTATAGCTTCAACCTCAAAGGAGCCAGAATCTGAGGTGCAGTGCCTGGTAGAATGGTGGCTTTTGTAGGTTTTGCTTCTGGTTTACATTTCCTCTGTTGTTGTTTTTCTTTTTAATTATGATCAATGTCCTTGTTACACAAAGTGTGGCTCGATATGAGCAGCAGGAGGTTGATCAACAGAGTTTAATGCTGTCATCAGATGTGACCTATGACCATGTTCTTAAGCACCTGTTATTGATAGATGATGGTACTATAGTCCTCTGTGCAGCATGGCAGTCGGCCACACCAGGTAGGCAGTCCTCTGCAGTGCCCACGGGAGTACGGCGGCTTTTCTCTCGTCTCCTCCCCACGCTCTGCCAGCTCGCCAGCACCTGTACTCACCCTCTGACACCACTTCCCGTCTCTGCTTAGAGTCAGGCAAGGGCTTGGAGCTTCCCTGCCTTGAGAAAAACACAAGAATGGAAGGATTGAAGAGCTGGGGTGATGCGAGGTGCTGAAACAAGTAGACATCCCCAACAGAAGCCTATCTCGTGCACTCATAGCTGCCCAGTGCGGGGTGTTACTCATCAGCCCCACAGTTTTTCTCCTCTTGGTGACTGACTGAGGGTCTCCAGCTCCCCCATCTGTGGCTCCCCCACCCCTGGTTCTTGTAGTCCTCTGCACCCAAGTGGCAGATGGAGACGAGAGGAGGGAAGACACACCTCCATCCCATCCTGGGCCTGGAAGTGACACCCATCACTCAGGCTCATATTCCATCGGCGACAACTTGCCCCAGACACAAGGGGAATGGAAAATGTGGCCCCATTGAGGCAGACATTCCTCAGTTGCATAGCATGGCTGGGGTAGCTCAAGTTTCGGTGGGTGGTCAGCCATCTCTGCCATAGGCATTTTGTAGTACCTGTCTAGTTTAAATACTAGTGATTGTCACCTAACAAGCCCCGAGGATTCCCAGGGACCGGTTAATGGTACTGTTGAAGGGCTAGGGCAGAGAACATGTGTGAGCCACAGGAGTGCAGTAGCGTGGATTCCTACCCAAGCAGAATCCTGTTTCTCCCACAGGACCCCCGCCAGCAGCTGCCTCAGGCATCAGGATCCAGGCTGGGAACTCTGAGATACACAGATGTCTGTGTGATCACCCTTTACAGCCAAACCTTGTTAAGCAGATATTGGCTTATCCAAAGGAAGCGATTGTTGTTCCCCAGCTAACTGGATACCTCGTCATGCTCCAGTAAAAATATCAGATTGTCTGAACTGGTTAATTCAAAATCCATTCTTCCTGGTCCCTTGCCTTTCAAATTAATGATAGTTGCTGACAGTGGCACTGAGAGAGAGGGTGAGGGGGCCGGCAGAGCAGCACGTGAGTCGTGGGAGTTAGTGCCTTCCGCTCCCACGGGCCTAAAACCGAAGCCAAGTGGAGGCAAGAAGGGGGTGGTGGCTGCAAAGTGTGTGTACTGTACATTAGATTTAAAATACTATTTTCCCCTGAAGGACTCTTAAAAGGAACCACGAAGGAAGAGAAGAATGCCTAGGCAGCTGTACAATTAGGGTCACAAGAAGTTTAGAGAAGGGCGGGAGGGGGCGCCTTCTAATGGGCTTTGTTCTTTTGGCATTGCCCCCTAAAACCCTTGTCCTGGGTGAGCAGGACTGGAAGTCCAGGGGCTCTGACAGGCGGCACAGGACTGTGGCTCCACCACCCACCAGCTGAGTAACTGCACAAGTTATGTAACTCCTCTGTGCCTCAGTTTCCTTACCTCAGACTGTACCTACCTTGAAGTGTGGCTGTAAGGATTAATTGTGTTAATATTTGTAAATGTGTAGAGTGGCACCGAGACCACAGTCAAACCTATACAGACGTGCATAAAATTGTAAAAGCCAGTTTAAAACTCCCATTTCCCCTTAATCCAGCTCATTTAAACTCTGAGCCTCAGTTTCTTGTTTGTAAAATGAGGCTCACAGGTGGTGAGATTAGCTGAGCCTTGAACATGGATGTGCTTGCCCGGTGCCTGGCACAGAACTGGAAGTTAATAAATGCTAAGTGCTACCTCGAGCCGAATATTTAAAGTATTCCCAGATCCCAGCAAGACAGAAAATGAGAGACGTCGGTAGACGGTGCCAGGGAAGCTTCTGCGTATGGCAGCCCCAGTCGCCGCGCAGAGGATGCGCCAGCTCGCTCTTGAGTTTTTACGGTTTTCACAGAACGAGCAGCCATGTGTGTGCGGCGCTCCCACCCAGGTTATTAGAGAGACATATGGAGCACATCCACACAGATTGGCGGGGTGGGAAACAAGGAGGAGTTGGGGAATACCTGCTGAAAGGTAAATAAGCGAGATGGATTTGGCTCCCGCAGCCTTTGGTGGCGTGTATGCTGGAGTATGAAAATAGCACGGAGATACAAGCATCCCTGTGAATCGGGCGCTCAAAAAATAAGAGCGGTGAGCCTTCCTATTTTAATAACAGGAAACCATATGAGGACACGAACTTCTCTGTATAGGTGGACAATGCAAAGACTTCCTGAAGTCAGTTCCAAAATGCCTTGAGGGAAGGTGGGTGGTCAGCATCGGCCAACAGGGATCAGCCCCATGAAGAATAATCCAGTGTCTCTGTGGCACAGTGACAGGATACAGAGAATGACAAAAGGTAACGCTCAGGGACTGAAGCAAGATGTCTTAATTCTCTTCTTCCTGGATGAGTTAAAAAAAAAAAAAAGGCCCAGTTTGGTTATGTGAGGATTAATGTGACTGCTTGTGTCCCCAACAGCATCAATGGCACCTATGATGTCATGATTATCGTGTGGTCCCTGTATATGACTTCTGTCAGCTATCAGTGATCTTAACAATATTTTGTTCCCCAATACATTCAAGCTCCTGGAGGGCAAGATCATCTTTTATATCTTTGTGTCCTGAGAACACCTTCATTCATTCACTCAGTAAACATTCAATCAGCACTTACTCCGTATGACCAGGCAGAGGGCATGCACTAGAGTTAAAGACAGAGGTGCAACAGGATCCTTGCCTTTGAGGAGCTCCTCGTCTAGCCAGAGAGGCAGATGATAAACATTTAGTAATGTTTTGTGGGTGCTGAGACATTTCTGATGGGGTGCAGTGGGGGAGGGTATATGGAAGCTCAGACAACCTCAGCAAGGAGGTTACCTTGACTTGCATAAAAAATGATGAGTGGATGTTTGCCTGTATGATTGTTTACTTAAAATTAAATATGTTTACATGTGTGAGAAAGAGGAAGAGAGGGAAAGAGAGAGAAAGGAGGAGGAGGAGGAAGAGGAGGAGGAGGAGGAGGGGCGGAGAGACTGGATAAGTAGGGAAGTCTCAGGTCATTTAGGAGCTTGCTTGCCTTTGCTTCATCAATCTAGAGCTTTTCTTCAACTGAGGAGGCAGGTAATGGGCCTGGGTCCTCTAGGGATGTTATGGATAAATGTTTGTTTCCCCCCCAAATTCATATGTTGAAGCCCTCACCCCCAATGTAATGGTTTGAGGCAGGGTCTTTGGTAGTAATTAGGGTTAGATGAGGTCATGAGGGTGGGGTCCTCATGGTGAGATTAATCCCCTTATAAGAAGAGATAGCAGAGATGACTCATCTGCCCCCTGGCCTGGCCCATTGTGAGTCATGACCAGGCAATTTATAAATGGTCATTGAATAAATGAATGAGCATGTGCAAGGATGAGGAAGGGAGGAATGAATGTTTGCTGTGTTTGCAGAAGTGAATGCTGAAAACAGTGTGTGAGCTAAGGGGTCAAGGAGATTTCACCTAAGGCACCATGTTTGACTGGTTTTCAGCTCCTCTGAAGTGTGAGGGGTTCGATTCACTATATGCAAGAACCTCCTGATGCCTTAAATGTTTTAGACTCTGAGATCAGTGTGTCTCCTTCCTCCATCCATCCTTAGAAAGAAGCTAGACGTTGCTCTGTCTGATATCATGGAGGCTCTGTCCAGGCTCCATCAGGATTCCTAGGTACCAGTAGCAAAGATGCAACAGATACATGGCATGTAATCCTTAACAACAGAGAGCAAATGGATCACCGGTGGGGCTTTAAAGAGCCACAGGACTTTTTAGTATTCAGTACATAGCCAAACGCCTAAGTACAAAGGTGATAAACAGGCTGCCGGGAGTCCAGCATCAGATACCTGCTTGTTCTACAGGTCAGCCCAGGCCCAGCAGCCAGCAGATGCCCTACATAAACCATCCTCCTGGGCAGACAGGTAGTCTCTGTGCCCGGAAAGCTCCACGTGTCTTCCGCCACAAAGCAAATGCGAAATCAATGCTTTTCCACTCAGGCCGACCTTTCCTGGCCACTCTTCTACAGAAGTTACAGCGGCACTGTCTCCGCCAGGGCTGGGGGATCAGCTCCCACCCAGATCAGCATTCAGGCAGAGGCCCTGGTGATGAATCTTTCAATATCATGTTTAGTGTTTACCCACACGAATGGAGAGAACTTGCATCTGCCAGTGCCACCTGTGCCCATAGAACTACAGCCCAGATAGCGGCATCCCCAGAGAGCCCAGCTGTGCACAGGAGCCTGGAGAGGAGGGGTTGGGGGAGGCCCGGGAGAAATTGGGGAGGGCAGGTGTAGACCCAGATGTGGGAAGGGACACAAGACAGAATGGGAATAAGGGAGGAAGAAGCAGGGAGAGCAGCTGATAACAATGCAAAACTGAGGTTAGCAGGGCGAGCCTCGGAGAAGAGATTATAGGGCCCCTCCACTAGGAGTGCCTTTGACTCCAGCACACACAGCTGGGTTCAGGGCATGTCCTTCAAGTTGGTGTGGCTCTTTGTGGCCACACAGCCATATGGACTCCCTGGAGGACAGTGAGTGCACCCACCTCCTGCCCAGGCACTGGCTCCCTTGGCCTGACTCAGTGCGACCACCTGCACTAAGGCTTCAACCCCAAGCATATCTTCTCGAACAGGAAAGGAGGTGGGGAGCCGTGGGACTGACTGGGAGCTGGGAATGGAAAGGCTCATTCACAAGCTTAGTTCAGAGTCTTCATGGTTTTAGAAGGGTCCAGGAGGGGGCCTGGCAGAGGCTGGCCTGGCTGGAAGGTTGACATCACTTCTCCCATTAAGGCTGTAAAAATGCGGTGATGGTCTTTGCCTGGTGTGTGAAGGCACAGCCAGCTGCTCCTGGGGGTCATCTGCCAGAGAGGGCCAGGCCTCTTCTGATGGCCTGAGTCACCAGGCTCACCTCTTCTGGGCACCTGCCAACTCTGTGAGCATGTCGGCGGCCCAGGGAAGTCTCTCCCCTGAAGGATGCATCTTCTGAAATAGCCTTGGTTTTGTGTTTGCTTTGCCCCCTTTCCCTTCCCTTTCCTCTTGCTCTCTTTCTTGGGTTACACCTTAGATTAGGGTTGATCTCTGACAGGATGTGGTTTTCATGAACACTTGATTTCTCCCAGCTCCTTCTCTGGTCGGTTCTTTAGGCTGCATGGGAGGAACCCCAAGGTGCGTTCCTTGGAGAGATTGCTAAGTGTTTTGGGGGGAGGAGGAGGAGAAAGGGGCACCTGCTTTCTCATGGATATGGCAGAAAATCTTGTGTCAAAGGCACTGTGCCAAGTCCATTCTCTTTCCCTTCCCTTTTCCTTCTCTCACCCTTGAGCTGTAGGGTGGCCATCACTGTCAGCCATTCCTGCCTCGACAGCCATCCACTACCCAGAATCAATAACAGGTTTAATAATATTCATTGTACTTCTGGGAGCCCATATGTAGGAACAGATTTTGTTTTTAACTTTTTATAACAGAAAACAATTTTAATTCATAAAAATAGAGCTGAGTTGTCAATGAACGCCATGTACCAACCACTTGGCTATAAAAGTCATCAGCCCCGCACCTCTCTTGTTCCATCCATCACCCGCATTCCCCACACCCCCTATGGGTGGGGAAATGCCCACATGGAGTGCTAACCCTCCCCACTATCTCAAGCCCCAGAAGCAAGCTCAGGCCTTGGCACACGCCTGCCTTGGGGGATGGAAATGCATTGACCCCTCATTGTTTGAGCCTGTGCATCTCATCATCTTGCCCAAACTGTCCATCTCAGAAACCCATTGTTAGAAAAAATCAGTGCCCCAGCTCATGAACCACTTTACCGAGGGCCTTAGGCTATTTCTCCTCTTTGTCCCCAAAAGAAATCATTCTGTGAGCAGTTGGCCTGCCACGATTCCCACCTGCATGCCAGATGTGCACAGCTGTATGCACATCTGCCTATCCATCTGCAGAGCTGTCTCAACAAGGGAGACATGTAGCTCAATGGTCAGATGACTCCTGTAACTGATGGCAGTCCATGCAGTATTCCAAAGCGGCAGACCAAACAAACTTGGGCTTTCTCCCAAGAGATAAACCGAGAAATAAATGCTCTTCTCACTCCCAAATTTGATGAAATCTGTTCATTGACCAGCGAAACAAATTTGTTCTAGGAGGCCTGAGTTTGGGCCCCTCCTCTGATTGCTATCAATGGCCCTTGGCCATAATGAGTGACCTTCCTTTATGCAACTTTTAAATAATTAAAGGAACTATCAAAAAGTTTATAGCTTAAAAATCTGGGCCAGAGTTATGCTGGTGCTTGTGTTATGATAGAAAGTACACTATTTAAACTCAGGAGGTTGGGAGCATGTGCTAACTTCTGAGATACTGAGGCAGTTACTTCACTGCTCTGGGATTCTGTTTTCTCATCTGAGAAAGGGTTAAATCACCATAGTTTCGTCTCCCTTGCTAGAAAGTTGATAAAGAAGTCAGGAGATGAAATGCTCTAAGGATTCTGTGAAAAGAATCTACCTAATAAAAGAGTAACATGCTAATTGACTGTACCTTTGCGACGCCTACCAGCCTATCAGGAATGAATATGCAAATTAAACCAACAAAGATGGCAGGTTAATTTGCATATGCAGGTGTTGGGAGGCTGAGGACTGGACACAGGCATTCCGCACCACCCCAGCCACTTGGGGCCTCTGGGCAGCATGAGAAGGCAGAAAGGCGGCTCTGGGCTGGAGCAGAAAGGCTGCTCTGGCCAGAGTGAAGGCAGTGCCCGCAGCCAGGGGAACAAAGGTCCATTCTTGCACGAATCTTCATTCGTGCATCGGGCCACTAGTATGAAATAATATTTGAATTCATTATGTTTGTGAGAAACCCACATATTATGGTTGAAAATGTATAGTTCTTTTGGTTGACAATAGAAAAAAAAGTATATATACCATTTCAACTTTTTGAAAACCACAAGTGACAATAGAAAGTTCTTAGAAAAATATTAGTCTGAATGGCGAATGTTATTAAAAATTAAACATGTTAAGCACAAAGGGCACTCAGCCAATATTAGCAGTTTCTTATGAATGTTCACAAAAATCAAATAATAAGTGTTCCTTGAGCTTCTGTGATTCGGGTGTTCTAGGGTGATGAGCCTATAGGGAGTGAGGTCACAGGGTCTCCAGATAGGACACCATGGTCCTATTAACCCTGAAATCCCATTGTTTCCATATTCCTGTTCCTTTACCCCAATTTTCCCATCTTTTTTGGACTTTCCTCAAATGCAGGCAGCTTTCCTTCCCACATCCCCATGATCCTTGTCCTATCAACCCTTTGGGGGACTGGCAAACATGTTCCCTTTTCATTCTCCATCCCTCATGTAACCTGCCAGCTGTTTGTGGTGGCAAGGGATTCTGGGAATTTGATCTTCTTGCATTTTTTTGAGTGACATGTGCACTGGCCCATGCTAGAACTTTTGTGGTGGCTGGGGATCAATAATCAGGGCCCTGACCCAAGTGACTTTCTCAGAGAGAGATACCTGGCAAACATTTGAAGCTACCCAACTTGCCACCAAGGACCGTGCAGAGTCTCTGAGGACCCTCTGCCCAGCTCCCCCTAAATCAATTTCCCAGCCCAGCAGAGAAACTGGGCAGGGTTGTATTGAATCTATTCCCCTTCATTGCCCCTCACTGCATTCCCAAATCACATCTGGCTTCTAGCGCTTTCTTCCAGCCAGCATTTAATCCTCAGTGGCGATCCTCTTAAGAAATTTAATTTCATTTTCCTCCCTTCTTTCCCCACCCATAAAAAAATTCTGACATCATCTGAAAACTTCTTTGTTCTACAAAGTACTTATTCTCAATGCCTAATGCATTGCCCAGCACCAGTCACAGTGATGCACTGCGTGTTACCGAGGTTTATAGATCTCTCATTTGCTGGCTGCTTCTTACAACAGCCAGGAAGTTCAGCCTTAGAGAAGCTTTGGTGAGTTTGGCTCCTATAATCGATCATCTTACTTTTCATCAGCATTATTCCAAGCCAGTTCATTCCTTCATATGTTCAACGAAAAAGTAAAAAGCACTCACCTTCTTCGTGTGTCCTCCTGGTATAGATTTGTTTTGTTATGCCTTCAGGTACAGAGTTCTACTGTTCTTTTCTGAGTAAACTTTAATCAGCCTTTTCCTCATTAGCCTATGGTAGCATATCAGCTTATGGTTCATGCAATTCATTCTATCTTTTTAAATTTAATAAGACATGAGTTGGATGGTCATTAAGGGTCTCCTGTTATGCGTGAAGAACCGAAAATAAACACGGATGAAATTAACTCTGGTTCATTATGTTCAGCAAGAAAAGTTTTATTCCTTCCAGTCATCATAGCAAGGGCCACAGAGGCAGCCAGGGAAGAGCTGTTGCCACTTCCTCTGATTTCCTGAATCCATGGGACATAAGTAACACAACATTTAAATAGTAGGTCCAGTTAGTTTGGTCATCTTGTAGCTGATTGAATCATCCCAGTGCAGTCTAGAGGGCTTTAACCACTCATTTCATCTAAAAATGAGAGAAAAGGAAAACTGTCTCTGCCCTTGAAGAATTGCTAGTGACATACCCAGAAAATGGCACACTGAGCACTTAATGTTGGCACGTAATGTGACACCTGGGGCAGAGCGTAGCTGGGGAGTCACAGTGTATCAAGGAGGCCTCACAGAGGAGGTGTCCGGCCCCTAGACACTATTCAGGTAGTTCTGTTACAGAGGAATGCCAACCAAAACAGATAGCACCCACACCCCCAACAGGACACATTGAGACAGTGCTTTGTGGGCCAGAGATTCCTGTCTGGGTCACCAGAGTAAAGGGTGGAACTGTGGCAATATCTGGAATACTGCCTTCTGGTAGTGCTCAGATAAAATAAAATAAAAACACCAAAAAGTAGAAGTCAACCTCAGCCACCACCCTCTTCCCCAGAGCAGCCCTCAGGGGCAGTGTTTGATAGGGCAGGTTTTGGCTCTGATAATTCTGTGGGGGCTGTGCCTCAGGTGGATGCCCCAACTGGCCATCCTAGACCTGCAGAGGGGTCCTGCCTTCTCTCCAAGCAGCAGAGAGAACAACTCCTTGTCTGTACCTGACCAGCCTCCCCCATGAAGAGCTCAGTGCAGGAAGGGAGCAAGTTGAAATTGATCTCAGAAACTTATCCCCAGAATCAACCTTTAGGATAACAGAATTCCCATGCCCTAGGCTCTCCCTTCACCGATTAGCTCCAGCATAGATGTTGAAAAATGTTAACAGTGGCCTCTACTGTCCAGACAGAGTATTACTATGTACTTAAATCTTGTCTAGATATTTTCATATTCATGCGTTTGTTTGTTCACGCATTCATTCAGTCATTTTTCATTAAACGTTTATTGGGCATTTTCTATATGTCAAGCTAGGAAGATAATGTGATTCAAAGGGAACACAGATGAAAGCCTCACTGCCCTTTCTCTAACCTAAAATTCTCTCTCTCTCTGTCTGGACATAAAACCTGAGATTTACAAATTTCTTTATCCTTAAGGCATAGTAGTCCACTGTGACAATGTAGAGAGTTTTCAGTTCAAAACAACATATTACTTCTTGGTAGTCATTAACACTTTAGCAGAAATTAGTTTATTCTATCAGAAAGCAGCCTTAGGGTGAATAAATAGAGAGCCAGGTAAGTGTGGATTAATAAAAGGATTAGAAGTGATCCATGATATGCCCCTAGAAAGGGTAGTGCAATGAGACTGTAAGGGCTAGAAAAGAGAATTGAGGACATTAGGCACCTGGGGAAAACAGAAAGATTAGAGAAAAGACAATAGAACTCGTGGCTTTGGAGAATGTACTCTGTTCAAATTTGGCCTCTTATATACTAGCCTTTGATTCTACACCTCCCTCCAAATTCCTCATATAGCACTGTGGGAATGAAGTTATATAATGTTGTGTGAAGTACTCAGCACAGTGCCAAGCATGGTGTAAGCACTGAGTCAGTACGAGTCATTAGACTAGAGGGGAGGAGAAGGAGGCTGTGGAGCAGTGGGGATAACCTGCTCACAGTGTGACCCAGTCCAGCCTTTCCCCTGCTCATCACCTCCTCTGGGCCAGCGGCCAGTGCCACTTTCTCAGTGTTAGGCAGATCTCCTTGAATGAGCACAGCCTTGGGCCCCCACCAAGCTCCTGGAAAATGAAGCCCAGGAGCAGTCCTGGGGTCACTATCAACCTGGGGCTGCTCTGAGGAGGCTGAGGGAAGGCCTTCAGGGAGACTCCACCAGAATTTCACACCTGTGTGCAGACGGGCCCTTGTGGCTATTCCTGGCCTTGCCTCCCTCTGCTCCTGCTTGGCTAGTGTCACCATCTGTCCTTGATCCTTTTGAGGAGCATGAAGACAGAAGCTACTTCCTGAGGCTCTAAAATGCCTTCGTATTTATCTAGAATCTCACTTGAATCCTATTCCTGGAGATTTGAAGTAGATTTGTCAATGGTTATATGTCTTCCAAAATTAGCATGCCTCATTAGCTTGGAAAATGTAGCTCCCTGTAGCAGCTGGGAGGGTTTTCAAAGGAGCCATGCAGCCACAAAGCATCTCAGAGGGAAGCTCTGAGCTCCTTAGAACCGCTCCTCTCAGTCCAGGCCCAGAGCTCAGGGAGTCGGTCATCAGTGTGTAGCCACGCTGTACTGCTATTTTAGCTTGGCAGTGAGAAGGCTACTTGGGCTGCCAAGTTGAGCCAGGAGACTCATGTGAGTGGAGCTGACAGGCCCCTGGAGAGCTGAGTTTGAGGTACCAGGTCACCAGGATTACAATTCTTAGGAAGAAGGAGAAGATAAAGACTGGTGTAGCCACTTTGAGGGTCCCCATGTGAGGAGCCTAATGGACTTAACATAGAAGAGGTTGAAGCAAGATGGCTCCACCTCAGATACTGACTTGGGGGGGACTTTTTCAAGGGGTGTCCCTGGGAGAGGCTTCTAACTGTAGTCCAATCCAGTGCTAGAAAAATAGTCATCCCAAATTCTTCAAGGAAACTGAAGAGCTATACCATTAGCAGAGAGAACGTTATTTCTCCAGCAAAGAGGGGCAGTTGGCAGCCTCTCGGGAAATCAGGGTATCAACCTGGGGTGAAATCTTGCCAGTGGTTGAGAACAAACTGTCTAGAGTTTGAGTCTCAGCTCTACTTTGTACACAATCTTATTTTCTTTTGTATGTAATCTTGAACAAGTGTTTTAACTCTTCTAAACCTTAATATTCTCCTTAATGTCAAATGGAGATAATAGTGTCAAGCTAATGAAATAATGTGCATAAAGGACTTGGCACAAAATAAATGCTCCAAGGACACAGGCTAATACAACCCATGTGTCCCAAGATTGACTAGCCGGCAATCCTATCTAATAAAGAGGGAATATGCTAATTGGCCCTCACACTATTGCAAAGATGGTGGTGCCCACAGCCAATAAGGAGGGAATATGCTAATTGACTGTCACGCCCACAGCCAATAAGGAGGGAATATGCTAATTGATGTCACACCCTTAAAGATGGCGGTGCCCACAGCCACAAGATGGCAGTGCCTAGGCCCCTCAGCCCTGCCGGGGTGGCAGGCACATGGCAAGGCCGGGCCCTCCCCCAGGCAGGCCCGGGCGCTCTGCATGCCTGCCTCCAGAGTCCCCCAGTCTTCTCAGCCCCCCAACCACCCATGGCTGCCCGAGGCTCAGGTAACCAGGGCTGGCCGAGGCTTGCGCTGCTGGCAGTGGCAGCAGCAGAGTTGTGATAGGGCATCGCTTTCCCCTGATCGCCGAGTCGCCTCCCACCCCTGAGGGCTCCTGGACTGTGAGAGGGGGCAGGTCTGGCTGAGGGACCCCCCCCTCCAGTGCATGAAATTTCATGCTCCAGGCCTCTAGTCATAATATAAAATCCTGCTTCCTTTTAATGTCCACATTTGTACAGTATGCACCCCAGTGGCCCGATGGTTAATGTTCATAAGTGGAATTTAACAAGAGCATGCTGATGGCTTGATCCCAAGTTCTGGAGAAACAAGAGCAGGGCCTACAAGGGAAGCAGACACATAGCCTTGTACCATCAAGGACCTTGCTGATTCTGCTCTGTGCCCCTTCTTTCTCTTCCCTTCCACTCAGACTACTGTCCCTCTGTGTGGACAATGTATGCACACGTATTAAAAGTTGGTACAAGTTTTCTCACCCGCATTTGTGCAGGGCTGTGTATAAATTAAATGGGGACTTTCCAATTATCCACTCAGAAGAGAATTGCCAGTGAAGTAAAAAATTGAAGAGAGCAATTGCACATAACCCTGAATGGTTTATTTTTAACGTGAGACTGGAATAGGTGCCTCCGTTGGCAGCACACTTAATTTCTCTATTATGCCTGCGATCACTAATACTCGAGTGAATTTGCATTCTTTGAGCATCCAGCAAGTGACAGCTTAGGCAGCCAGCCCCCCCAGAAGCATACTGGGTGGCAGAGGAAGCCACTGGAGATGAAACAGGAGCTCTGCAAAGATCGCATTTGAATGCCGCATCCTCCCATTGAAGAGGATCAAGGCTGGGGGACATTGTAGGAGGAGGGAGAGGAGCACTTGGGCAGATGGAGGGAACAGATAACTTCTAAAGGGTCCTTACAACCCTGTGTTTGCATAAGAACTGACAGGCATCACCTAATTTTCCTCCAAACACTTCCTTCTCTTTCCTCAGATCCTCTGTGTGCTGACTGGCCTTCCCCGATTCCCACGCCAGCAGCATCTTTCTGGGTCTGGTATTTGTATGGTTTCCGGAGTGCAGGCTTGTCTTATTTTCATTCGCTGGTGCTCTCCATGGACAGGGAGCCGCGTCCCCGTTAACCGGCCGAGCGCTGTGTATGTCCAGCGTTGTATAAACAATACAGACAAGAAATTGGCTAACGCCTGAGATAAGCAGTTGACACAGAGAGCCACATGTAGATGCCATTGCAATGAGAGGTAAAAGCACAGCCCTCCAGGTGGGGTTACAGGAAGCAGGCTATTCAAAGAAATAACAGTTACAACCCAGAAAATCTCACCCACAAAAATATTCCAAGCAGGTTCCTCGGAGTATGTGTGGAACATGCGAAAACAGCATATCTCCTTTCACACCGCAGCTAGAAGAGAAAATGTTATTAGTGGGAATGACATATGTGAGCTTCGCTGTGAATAAATACACAGTGTCTATGTATATAGAGTATATGCATAATAATAACACCTCAAGTCTATATGGTGCTTTCTTCCCAGGAACTAAAACTGATCCATGGTTATTACTATCTCATCTCTCCTTGCAGACTTTTTTCATTGATATTTTGCTAGTGCATTACCAAAATAGAGAGGCATTTAAGAGCCATTCTTTTGGTGTTTCCTCCAGTGCAGTCCTGCCTTTCCATTATGCTCTCCTTTAAATGTAGTTAGGGGAAAGAGCCCTATTATAGGGCCCTGCCGGGGAGTCACAGGCCTGGGTCCCAGATGCCTGCTGGGTGCTGTCATGGGTCCCTACAGTCCTGATTGGTTCCCCAACCCCCATTCTGAGCTTCCATGAAGAAGGTCACCATTTAGGGTTCGAGTCTTATGTCAGATAATATGTCTCTGTTACTTTCAGAAGAGGCGGCATGCCCAAAGCCCCATTACCTGCTAATGCTTTTTCAAAAGTCAGTTAGCAGGTGAGTTAATCTGCTTTCCAGCACATTGGGAAGGGACGTTTGAGTAGAGACTAGTGGTTCTGGGTGGGGAGGTGTGCTTTGGGAGGCTGGGCGGGAGTGTGGGATGTGGATTGTTTCAGAGGCCTCCAAGGAGGGTATGATTCAGAGGCAGGTCCCAGGAGGTCACTAACAAACAGCATGAGGACCCCGGGGACTGTGTTCAGAGGAGTCAAAGTGGGGAAGTGGCATGAAGAGGACTGAAGCCACAGGCAGAGCATTTAATCCCTGAAGCAAAACCTCATCTGTTCAGTGATCTGAGTTAGAGAAGCACCTTTGCCATTTATGGCTACTTAGTCCTCTGGGCAGTCTTATAAATCAGATCATTTTTCGGATGTGTAAACTGATGCTCAGAGACCTTGTGGTTTTTCCCGAGATCTTTCGGTGCCTCAATCATGGAACATACTTGCTTGCTTCTAGACTCTGGGAGACAGTTATATGGTCACCCAGTGCTCTCACCAGTTGTCCTGAACCAAAGATAGAATGGAGTGAGAACAAGACAGCAGGCTCCTAGCATAGGTGCATTGATGGATGTATGGCCCTTGGGCCAACAAGCAACATGACATTGCTCTGATTCTCCCACTTGGGCTGTATGTGGTCTTCTTGTCCAGGTCTCACTTCCTAGCACCAAGCTTCACTCCGTTGACCTTAATGTCCCTCTCTGGCTGCAGAGTTAGCTTGCTCCTTAGATATACTTTTATTACAGGGCTGTTGAAGTCTGGAGGGGCAACCAGATACACTGGGGAAAATGCCAGTTGTAGTCCTTAGATGGTTTCAGATTCCCAATTATACCTTGGACTCTTCTTCTTGTATGTATTTGATTGGACTCTTCTCCATGTATGTATTGATTGCTAGTAAACAAGGCAGCGGGATGGGAACAAGCTTTCCTTCCTCATCCAGGGTAAGAGCTGGATGATTTGGGAGCTCTGAGTTATACTGGGACATACTCGGGGAGACTTTCCAAGGGAGGACATCTGGACTTTAGGAGATGAGCATAAACTCACCAGATTAAAAAAGAGAAGGAAAAGATTATTCCTGGGCACAGAGTACACACACACGGGGACGAGCATGTGCAAAGGCACAGAGGCATCTACCCAGAACCACATATTCATAGAACAGAAAATAAAGCCAGAGAAGTATCTAAGGATCAGATTATAAAAGACTCTTTTTTGTGCCAAACAGCTTGATTTTATCCGTTTCAACCCCGCAAAGCTAGCATTATCCACAACACTTAGCATGCCATTTCATGCAACTCCTTAACCAACTCACTGACACCCCCCACCTCCTTCCCACACCCTTAGGAAATGGAGATAATACGCAGAAATGTGCCATGAGTTTAAAATTTTTGCTTTGGCAGAATGGGGGAAGAGAAGTGAGGGGAGAAGATGCAAGGACGATGCCCCGGGAACATAGATGTTGGGGGGTGGGGGGAGTCTAGATGAGAGTCAGTGAGAACCAAGAGGAAAGTAGCACCAGGGAACAGAGGAGGGAGGAGCTGGGGACATGGAGGCATAGATAGGATTGGGTGACTGGGATGGTAAGGGCTCGCTGCCCCTGGGGCATCCTGTTCTGTTATTGCAGGAGACTTCTTCACCTTGAGCTGAGCCATCACTCACTCAACAAGCACAGCATACTCTCCTTGTGCCCGGCATTGCTCTAAGCACGTAAGAAATAGTAACTAGTTTAGTCTTCACGGCAGCCCATGCAGTAGGAGCTAGTGTGACTCCCCACTTCACAGATGGAGAACTGAAGCTTGGAGAGGTCACACAGCCAGTGCGTGGTGGAGCGGGCTCTGGGCTCTAACAGCTGTGCTGTGCCACTCCAGTGTGTTCCCAGCATTCAGCTAACATGGGCTGAGCTCCTGTCTACCTACCTGCCCATGAAAACTCTTCACCTATTGTTATAAGCACAGTACCCTCATGCCGTGTGCTTTCTACCCAGTGGCAGCATTTCAGGCATTCAAAGACAGAGATGGCCACTGCTGCCAACACCCAGATGTTCCCCTGGACCTCACTCTAGGAAATACGTGGCTATGGACTGCCCTCTAGGGTCATTGGATCACTTTGTTCCAAAGCCCATTGCTCCAATCTCAAGCTTTGGGTCTTGTATGAGTTTGCTAGGGAAATCATAACGAACTACCACAGGCGGGGGGGGCTTAAACAAGAGAATCTTATGCCCTGGAGGCTGGATGCTCAAGGTCCAGGTTTCCTGAGTTCTCTCTCCCTGGCCAGCAGGTGGCCACCCTCTGGCTGCTACCTCTTCTCATGGTCTTTTCTCTGTGCGCTCAGAGCATGCACAGGGCATCTCTGTGTGTCCTGATCTCCTTGTAAGGACACCAGACAAATTGGATTTGGACTCAACCTAACAGGCTCATTTCAACGTAATCACCTCGTTGAAGAGCTTCTCTGAATGTGGTCACATTCTGAAGTGCTGGGGGTTAGGACTTCCATATATGACTTCTGGGGGACCCAGTTTAGCCCCTAACTGGACTCTTCTCCCCTCTCTCCACCTACCTGGCTCATAGCTCAGCTTTCTCCCAAAGACACATCATATTATGGCAATAGAGGGAATTAAATTGAAATATGCACCAGTAATGTGGATCTTTCCAGAAATGTAGAATTTTTACTCATGTGATTCCTAAAATGATACCCCCCTGCCTCCCTCCCACAGAGTGGCTTGTGCTCTGACAGCTCGAGGGGAGGCACTGTGATAAAAGCGCACAGGCTGGCCACAAATCTCCCCATTTTAATGCCCTTCATTAAAACCAGTGTTTTTATTACAAAGACCTGCCAACGTGAATATTAGACAGAAATGTGTGTTAAGCTGCCATTGATCTCTCCGGGTGGATTGTACATTAAAGAGGGCACTTTCTCACTCTGTTGGCCGCTCACACATAAAGGGAAAGCAGGAATCAAAGGTAAAGAGCCTCAGCCTCATCCCTCCCACCTCAGCCTTGTCCCTCCCCCATTACCATGGCAACCAGGCCTGGGATAGGAGCCACCCAAATTTCAAAGCTTCTTAGACATCCGGGTCTAGGCCATCTTCTCTAGTCCACCCAGCTGGCTCTTCCCCAGGCCTGGGAGGTCAAGGCCAGTTGGGAGGTCAAGGCTGGTTTACCAGGTTGCTCTTTCCAATATGGAGCTTCCATTCCCTGGAGAGGGTCTGCGTTGTCCCACTTCTGAGGAACGACAGTTCAGATAGAAGCATGTGCAGGATAATGTTCTCCCACGGCATTTCTTCATCAAGGGGGCAGTGCTAATTTAAGACAAGGGCCAGGGCCATCTCTGAGGGTCTGCTGGGGATTAACTGGTGCATGTATGACAAGGACAGAACCCAGACATTTAATGGAAAGAGGAGGAAAACTCATTTGGCAGGGAAAGAAGTTCAATGAAAAAAATCACACACAGAAAAAAGAAAAAGAAAAAAGTCATGTATCTGGGGTTCACTAGAGCCCGAGAGCAAGTCAGGGCTTGTCGCTAGGATTCCTGTCTGCTAAGTACAAGTCAAGAGGAGAGAGTGGAGCTTAAACTCGAAGGGCTGGTGTTGCTGGAATCCTTTCTTCCAGGGCCACCATTTACTTTAAAACAGTCATCTCTGCCATCACTGTCGTATTCTCCACTGCTGCTCAGACTCTTCTGTCCTTATACCCCATCCTAGTGTGCAACTCAGTGTAACCTTCAGAGCTAGCCGCCCTCCTCCTCAGTGGGGCTGTGACGTGGGCCCCAGCAGTGGCCCCTCTGTGCTGGTTTGGAGCAGAGGAGAGGCCTGACCCCTCGTCCGCTCGGCCAGTGGTGGTAAGTGTTAGAAATCAGAGATTCAAATACCCAGAAGGGACCCAGACAACCAGATTTCTGTTCCTTTAAGATTTCATCCCTTCCCCAGTGAATGCTACCACCCCCATCATTGCAAATCAACATACAGCACAAATTATTAATATTGCCACAGGTACAGACAGACATGACCACAGGTTCTGTCAAGGAACCCAAATAAAGTCGTTCCCACGCTGAGACGCAGCAAGTGCGGAGGCGGGAAGGGAAGGACATAAGTGAGTTTATTACTCAGAGCGATGTACTAACTTCAGTCTTGTCATGACTCATGAGGCCGTTCCTCTGTTTTACTTACTAATCACAGTGTGTGTGTTGCTTTTCTCTCCTGGCTGTCCAGTTCCGCTATGTCAGACAGGAACAGTGAGCGTCCTGTTCTCGACAGCGCTAGCTGGCTCCTTCCTTCCACCCCAGGGGTCCACCCGCCCCACCACCAGCACAATGAAACTGCTGACGTTACCTCTGTTTCTTCATTTTACCGGACTTTCTGCAGCACTGGGCAGCACTGAGCTCTTATTCACTTATATGGCGAACGTTCATTGCGTTCCCACCTTGTGCCCAGCCCTGTGCCACGGTGTCAGCCAACTGTGATGCAGGACTGGGCCACTGAGTCAGAGTCCAGAGGCTGCTGGAGAAGCAAGTGATCAGACAGCTACAAAGCACAGAGCTGCCCCTGTGTTACAGGGGTCCTGGGGGCCCGAAGGAGTGCAGCCGAGGCTCGCTGCTGCTCTCTGAGCCCTCCACCACTGGTCTGCTCTTTCTACAAATGGTCCTCTGCAGCCCTGTGCATGCTGACATTCCCTGCCTTGTCTTCTGCCTGCCCCTCGTCATGCTGTACATTTTCTCTAAATGCTCTAATCCATTTGCAAGGATTCTCTATCCCCTTTCTCCTGGGAACTCTCAGATCTGAACCTCTTTCCAGACCCACACACCCGCTGCTCATTCATTTCCTCTGTAGGTGCCTGCAATGCAACCCCAAACCTGGACTCATTTTCTGAACCCCACCTTTTCCCAATTCACTCCTTTTCACTGTTGCTCATACCACACATCATCCGAGTGAGAAACCTCCTGCTCCTGGCCCTGTGTTGTCACTCACAGGGTCCCTCCAGAGGGGTTATCATATGCAGCCTTCCCACAGTGCTCACTGCCCTGCAGCAGCCGGTGCCCCCGTCTCCACATGGACCACTGCAGTCATCTCTGGGCTCGGCTCCACGATCAGCCCCAGATCTCCTCACTGCGGGCTGTGCACCACATGGGTGCCAGAGGAATCTGCCCGATGCCCGGGTCTCCCACCTTTAAGACTGAGATGCACTTCCTCTAGAGCCATGCAGAGCTCCACAGCCCGATTGCTGAGCGCCCTCACAGTC
The DNA here is from genome assembly GCF_027574615.1 of Eptesicus fuscus. Classification (NCBI taxonomy): domain Eukaryota; kingdom Metazoa; phylum Chordata; class Mammalia; order Chiroptera; family Vespertilionidae; genus Eptesicus; species Eptesicus fuscus. Next base: position 20,276,589 of record NC_072494.1, on the reverse strand, counting down.
TCACGCTACACGCCTTTACTCTGTCTTCTCCTGCTCCCCAGTCACCAGAGCAGCCCCCAGTCCAGCCACAAGGGGTCACGCAACCCTCCCCATACCCAGTGATCCCGCTGCTCTTGTCTTTATGTGTCTCTCCCACCTCAAAATGTCTCCAGTCTCTGCCCTCCTCTCCACCCCACTCCAATATTCTGACTGTCACAGACTGTCACCAGGACTCTAGGCCTCCCAGGCCACCTCTGCAATGCCAGACCCACTGTCACCTTCTTGACAAGGACCCTTCATTGGTTCCCTTTTTCTACCGAGCTCAGCATGAACCCTCCATGGTCTGAGGAGTGCTTGGCCTCACCTGCTCCTGCTCCTGCTCCTGCTCCTGCTCCTGCCCCAACTTCTCCTGTCCTTATCTCCGGCCACAGGGAACCCTAACACCCACAGACTCTCAGCTTCATGCCTTGGCTCCTGCCCACCCCTCTGCCAAGAATGCCCCTTCCCTTGGTGGCTCCTGCTCATACTTGAGTCTAAGCGTAAATGTTACCTCCTCCTGGCAACTTTCTCAGATTTCTCCCCATTCCTCAGATTGGATTAATTCCCCCTCCTCTGTGTTTCCATAGTCTCCTCCTGTCATAGTCACTGCACTCAGCACAATAGCCTACACTCCTTGGGGTCGGGAACCACGTTGTACATGATAGGAACTCAACAAGTGGGGCATAAATGAACATATTTTGTTAAAGGAATGTCTAAAGGTGAAGGGAATGAGCTAATATTATCACAGATGCTTTATATGCCCTCACTTAAGTCTCACATGAACTCTATATATGATTGAGGAAATCAAGACTCAGAGAGGGTAACTTACCCAGAGGTGACCAGGAGGGATTCAAACCCATATCTACACCTTTGTATCCATGCCCTTCTCTTTTCACTGTGCCGCCTTCTTTATTAGACTGCCAGTGGCAAGCTCTCCCACCCTCGGAAGGTCTCCAGGAAGAAGGTGGCCCAGTGTCCCCGAGATCAAGCCTCCCTGTCTCACCATGGTCACTCCCTACTCTGCCACCCTCCTCCTCCAGCTCTGCCCGTCTGCAGGCATGAGCTGAGCAGAGCTTTCTCTGCTGCCATATCATATTGCAAACTTCTATCTAATTTGCCATTGCCTCGCTCCCTGAGGGCACATTTACGTTAGTACTTTAAAGGCAAGCGTCTCTCCATGAAGCAGGCACGAATCCATTTTTCACCGGCATTCACATTATGGGCAATGCAGTGCTTTATATATTAACGAGTAATTTTCTTTGCCCAATGCAGTTCCAAATTCAATAAATGTCGTTTAAGCCCCATTTTCCCACTTGTAGGTCAGAGAGCAGCGGCGTGGGGTGGGGAGAAAATTCCCACGTATTTCCTGTCCTCCTCTCTGCCTTCACCCCAACTGCCCCCACAGATGTCAGTGTGCCCGGTGTGACTGTCACTAACACTCAGGGTGGGGAGGGTTAGGCCTCAGCTGCAGCCAGGCCCCAGCGCCCAGGGCCCTGGAGACTCGCCCATGTCTGTCTGAGGGGAAGCCCCTTGAGTCTCCCCAGTGGGCTGAAATCTACCCTTAGAAAGGCCATTGCTCTGAGTTAAGCTCAGCCTAATTCCTGTCTTTTCTTAGAATGGAAATGCTCCATTAAGTCCACTTACGTCTAACTTCATCATGTTCAATGTATCACTTTCGGGAACCAGCTCAACTTGTGGCTTGAACTTGAGTTTGAAGGGTTAAGGAAAATGATGGTGCAGAAGGCAAACTTCTCTGTCTTGTCCTTATTCCCAAGATTGCCCCTTGCTGGCAAGGAGGGGGTGCAGGGAGGGGGCAGGAAGAACAAGAGGCTGCCTCCCTCCCCCCTCAGAGGAAGAGAGTAGCATCACCCTTGGGTAGACCATAGTCACCCAGCTCTGAGCACAGGATGCATGGGACACTCAGGAATTTGGGTCTAGTTCTGCTCTCTGCATTGAATAATAATAAAGTAAAATCTCAATTAAAACCAAGTCATAAATCACATTTAATGTTGCCCTGATGGGTCGAACCTAATATGCCAGGACTATTAATCATCTGGCAGGTCGTAGAATCCCAACCTCCCTCTTCTGAGGACTCGGGGGTGAAGGGCTATATCTCCCACCTCTGCCACCATTTAATCAGACCGCAGAGAGCAGGGGCCAGGGAGGTGTGGGACTGTCACGTCCCGAAAGTGGGGCTGGGCAGCGTGCATACAGCAGGGGAGTGCAGTAGGGAAGGGGAGCCCAGGGTCCTAAACAGTCTGTGTGTCTGCTGGGTGTGGGCTGGGTGCAGCAGTGACATGTAGATGCAGTTGCCGGAGCCAGACCTACAATCTGTCAGGTGGAGGAGTTCCCCAAAGACCAGACAGTGCCTGGTGGGCATCAGGTACAGGGACAAGGACAGGGTTTCCTGACATAAACTCATGAGTGTTGGAGGCGGAGACCCAAAGAGAGAGATGAGGAAGGGCATGTGGCACGAGGAAAGAAAATGCAAAAGAATTGACAGAAATAAGGGAATTTCTGAATTAAGAATTCATGGCGGTAGAAGAAAAGGTCTCATTTGAAAAGAAAACTGAACATTGACAGAAAAAAATAATCTGAGCAGAAGCAGTAAACACTTGAAAATAAGGAGTAAGATTTCCCCAGAGAGGCTGCAGGAAGAAGTCAAAGTAAAAGATGGAATAAGAGGGGTGTGGGAGGGAGATATTAGAGGTAGAGAATTTGTTTCTGTTATTTCACAGAAAGTTCCTTGTAGGTTACTGGAGTGGAGAGTACAGAGTACAACCTTTGAGAAAAAACACAAGTCAGGTCTGACATTAACGTTATCTACTAGTAATCTTTGGGGAAGTGGATGTAATATTTAAAATTTTAGACACTCTCTCACCTCTCAGAATGAGTCTTTAAATCTAAAGGTGAGCAGGGGAGGGAAAACATTTTCTTGGGAGCAAGAGTTGTCCCTCCTGTGAGGTAAATTACAGCTTTCTGGACACTGAGTGCTATCAATCTTACTCCCCGCAAATTGTCGCCACCGATGGCTATGAACCCCAGCTGGAGGCCAGTGGCTAAAAGAGGCCATGGATCATGATTCTCCAGAGTCTCAGACCCCTGCTGGGTGAAAATAATTTCCCAGGGCTTCCGGGGGGCTCCACCCATCCATCTGGGGCCAGGAGGAGTGATTCTTGATGCTCTGAGTGATTTTTCTCTGAAGTGAAGGGAAACAAACTGATAGCCCAAATCATGTCCTACTGGGAATGCTTCTGTGGCTTCAGTTGTGCAAGCATGTGTGCATGGGGGGATGTGCACCTGCATGTGTGCATGTGTGCACTCACATATGTGTGTACCCGTGTATGTGTGAATACATCCATGTGAGCACATGTGCAGATACAGGTGCTGGTGTGTATATGCACCTGCATGTATGTGCACATACTTCTGTGTACGTGTTCACATACAAATGTGTATTGCGCACCTGCATGTATGTGCATGCATCCATGTGTCCATGTGTGCTGGTGCATGTGTGTATGTGCATGTGTGTATCTGTGTGTCCTGTGCATGTGTGCGTGAATTCAGGTGTGTATTGTGTGCGTGAGTATGTGCACACTTGTGCATATATGCGCCCACATGTGCACATACCCCACACACACAGACACAAATCAACGAAGTCTCTGCAGAAATGTCTCTAGAGAGGTAACTTCGAGTGGTAAAAGCACTGAACTGATAATCATAAAACCTAAGTTGGAGCATATTTTGAATGAATTCTCTCCCTTACTTGCTTTGCCACCATAGACAAGTTATTAACCTTTTCCTAACCTCAGTTTCCTTGTCTATAAATGGAGATAACAATCCCTGCCTCATTGTTGTGAGGCTCAAATGAGATAAGATGTGAGGACAGTTTGTAAGTCAAAACACATTGTAAAAACACATGAGTTTTCTCTTGATTAGGGACAAAATGGAAGGTGATATATGATGATCAAATTACTCATTTTTCAACTTGCATCCACTTTTCAACTGGTTTGTCTCCTTGAAATCCAAAGGCTGACAGAATCAGGAAGGTTTGCCAATACCCTGGTGCTGCTTCTTTCTCGGTAGGAGTGAGGGGCCTTCCACTGGCCTCTGGGGAAGCCCCGGGAAGGCTCTGGGGAAGCCCCGGGAAGGCTGGGGTAGCGTCGCTGCACTCTTTCAGCCCCGCGGGCCTCTTAGACTTGCGTTGGTGCTAGGGGAGAAGAAGCTAGCAGAAGGCAGCAGAGCCAGACTCTCAAGACACAGTCTCCCCGCTGCCGTCTCTTGTCTCTCCAACTTGGTGGCATGTGCCATCTTCTTGCCACCCATTCCTAGCAGCAGAGAGGACAGCAAATCCTCCATCTGTCTCCTGCCTTCTGCCCCACATCTCCACTGAAAGGCAAAGGTGCCCTGCCCCCAGCTCTGGAGAAAAGCCAGATTAACCTTCCTGACACGGCAGCAAGTGTTAACAGTCTGCCTTGCCTTTCATAATGCCATTCAGACACCAGTCCTTCACCGTCTGTTAGAAATACAGAGAGTATATGTCAGAGCTCACCCGCACATGCTGAATCGGAAAAGAGCAGTTATTATTGCAGACTCTATATACATTATTTATCAAATGAACTCTGCAGTAGGAATACAATTCATTTCCACTCTCTCCCTTGTTCTTTCATTTCAATAGGAGATGAAAGAAACTGTTTATAGGATCTTTCTTGACATTACTCATGCAACAGTATCCCTGGCTAGGGTTTAAAGTCAG